>NC_045548.1:35729365-36037698 GCF_009769535.1 Thamnophis elegans
TGGTGGATTCCCAGGCTGGCGAGGTAGAGGCGGAATTCAGCGGAGGTGAATTTGGGGCCGTTGTCGGTCACCAATGTACCAGGGAGGCCGTGGGTGGAGAAAAGGCACTCCAGGACGTGGATAGTGGCAGCCGAGGTGACAGAGTGCAGGTGGATGACTTCCACCCACTTCGAGAGGGCATCTACAATGAGCAGGAAGGAGCGGCCATCGATGGGGCCGAAGAAGTCCGTGTGTAGGCGGATCCAGGGGGAGGAGGGGGTTTCCCATTCCTGGCAGGGTGGGCACCGCTGCACCCAGTCAGCGATGTCGGCGTCCATGGAGGGCCACCAGACATATCCGCGGCCGAGGGCCTTCATGCAGATGATGCCTGGGTAACCCTCGTGGAGCTGACGGAGCACCAGCTGGTGCAGGGCAGGCAGCACGACTACTCAGGAACCCCGGAGGAGGCATCCCTGGAGGATGGAGAGTTCGTTGCGGCGGCGGAGGAACGGCAGGAACTCGGGAGCCCGAGAATCCACCGTCCAGTCCCGGCGAACAGCATCTAAGACGCGGGAGGGGAGGGAGTTGGAGGTGGTGGAGGTGGCGATGTCCAAGCCGGAGAGTGGCAGCTCCAGGTCGTTGATCAGGAAAATGCCGGAGGCCACGGAGGAGGTGGGGTCGGAGAGCGGGAGGGGCAGCGAACACCTGCTTAAGGCATCCGGGTGGCCCATATGCTTGCCTAGCTGGTATTGCAGCCGGTAAGCATAGGCGGAAAGAAACTTGGACCAGCGGGACAAGCGCGGTGAGAGGATGGGTTGATGGGTAGGTATAGGTTAAAGATGGGTTAATGTACACACCTCTCAAATTCCAACTGTGTGATGTGTGGAGGTGCCCATGATGTGCTGGTTGGTTGATCCGACTTCCTGTTCTTTGTTGTTTGAATGACCCCCTAGGTAGAATATTACATTTACAGAAATATAAATTGAATACCTATGCAATTGTCCTGAACGGCAGACTGTATGTGTTCCCTCATATGCAGTGTCAGAAATGTCTGCTCAACCCTTAAGATATAAAAATCAACTGCAATCAGAGTTATTGTAGCAGAAATGCCATAAATTCTTTCCATGTTGAAAACGTATGACTCCTGGGTTGCTATTTTCATTTGATGTGGTAGTACTAGGCTCTAAAAAATCAAGGACTTGAACCCACAGGACCTCCATTTTCATGAAATGCACAAAATACTTATTGTAGATAAAGATACAAATATAGATCAATTTCAAGTCATAAAGAGCTGAAAGGGAATGTTGAGGTTTTCAGCCTTTTGCTCAATATAAGAATACAACATTTCAAGTCTGTTTAGCATTCACCTGAATACATACATCTTCATTTTCCACAACTAAAGAGATAATGCATTTGAAATAAGAGCTTGATTAAAAGCAGATTATACTCTACAATGAGTGGTAATTTTCTCCACAGGGTTCAACTATGTACAGGAACATCCCACCACTTATTCCCTGATCTCTAGCAGGTTGCACCCACTTTGCAAAGAGACAGTTTCAACTCTATGAACCTCTGTTTTCTCATCAAGTTCCTAGGATTTTTTTCAGACCAAGATATCTGAGTAATCAAGAACTAGTACCTTTTCTTTTTTAGCACCATGGCTTTTCTGCTTCTATAAAATTGATGATGTATTTAAAAAAAGCACATCTAGTTGTGTCACAGTAATTGACAATTCAACATCAAAAGGTGTGGTTTTCCAGCTTCAGAATGATTTCATCATCAGACCAGCTGCAAATATTGATTTGCACCACAGTTTTGATAAGCTTATCTGCCTTTTGATTTCTAGACTTGCCAGCTTCCACACCCTCTTCTTCTGTTTTCTCTGTGTAAAATGTGTTTTTTTATTTTCCATTTTTCATTTTCATACAGTCACATATATACTGTGCATAACTGGGGCCATACAACATTAAACAATAAACACAGCAATTCCTCTTGTCAACAATACCCCCAAAATAGAAAGCCAATATACCTCTTCGACCCTCCATACACCTCTTTCTTTTACCCCCCTCCAACTTTCCATCTTCCCTCCATCATTCCCCTCTACCCTACTTCCTCTCCCCCTCTACCACTTCTCTCTCCCAGTCCACTCCCTCCCTTCCTTCTCACCCTCCCTCCAATCCTCTCTCCCACCCTCTCTACCCCTCTTTCTTCTATCCCACTACTCCTCCCTTTGGTGTATTTCTACTATATGTCAATATATTCAGCTTGTCCTATTTTTACAGTAAAATTAAAGAGCAACAGTATACGGTTGTTCCAATATTATGACCAAATCATCCGCAAAAGCGCGGACTCTGTATTCTTGCTGCCTAATCTTGATCCCTTTTAGACCATCCAAGACCCGTACTTTATTCAACAATACTTCCAAGTTATAATGAACAATAGTGGGGACAACGGACAGCCCTGTCTTCTACCTTTTCCAACTTGAAAAGGGTCTGTTAAACTTCCGTTGACTATGATTTGAGCTGTTTGCTGTTGGCATATTGCTTTAATTGACTGTAAAAAGCTGTCTCCTATCTGCATTTTTTGCAATATCTTCAACAGAAATTGCCAGGTAACTCGATCAAAGGCATTCTCAGCATCCAGAAATATGAACGCAGCAGGAATTTGGTTGTTCTTTCCCAAATATTCTAATGCATTAATAATTAGTCTAACATTACTCTTCATCTGTCTCCCCTGTATAAAACCTGTTTGGTCGGTGTGTATCAATTGTTGAATAACCAACATTAACCTATTTGCTAGTATTTTAGTAAAAATTTTATAATCTACATTAAGTAATGAGATAGGTCTGTAATTTTTGGGTTGGGTAGTATCTTGATCTTCTTTGGGTATCAAAGATATAAACGCTGTCTTCCAAGATGGAGGCACTTTACCTTCTGTTTGAATCTTATTAAATAATTCTCTAAGAGGTTCTACCATTTCTAACTCTAAATTTTTATAGTAAACCACTGTCAAGCCATCTGTACCTGGTGCTTTCCCTAACTTTAGTTGCTTAATTACCTCCAAAATTTCCCCCGAGGTTATTGGTTGGTTCAACTTTTGCCTGTGCTCTTCTCTAACTGAGGGTATTTTCTCTTTATCTAAGTATTTGTCTATATCTAAGCCCTTAATTTTATCCCCTTTATACAATTCTGTAAAAAATTCCCGAAATGCCTTTTGAATCTCCTCCTGTTGAAACACCTCCTTCCCTCTATAAATCAGTTTAGTTACATTTTGAGTTTTCCTTTTTTTCCTAATCTGATAAGCTAACCATCTACCCGGTTTATTTGCATTACAAAAAGTGTTGTGTTTTGCATATAATAAACTAGTGGCTACCTGGACAGAGATCAACATATCAAATTGAGATTTTAATATGGTAATTGCTTCCTTAACCTTTGTATCGCCTGGATTCAATGTTAACTTCAACTCTTTCCCTTTAATTTCCTCTTCCAATTCTGTTCGTTTTAGCCCTTGTTTATGTCTATGTATTTTGTTTATATTCATCAGCACTCCTTTCATATACGCTTTGCTTGCATCCCATACAAATTCCATAGGTGTACCCTTATTCATATTCAAAACAAAATATTCAGATAACAATTTTTTACAATCATTAATGTAATTTTCATATCTGAATAAGTTTTCATTCAGCCTCCAAGACCTTCTTGCCTGCACTGCCCTTCCCAATTCCATCCAAACTAGGTTATGCTCCGAAAGGACCCTAGCCGCAATCTTTGTCTTCTTCACCCTAGAAAGTAAATCATTAGTGATTAGTATAAAATCAATCCTTGAAAGGGATTGATGTCTATCAGAAAAGAAGGTGAAATCATATTCCTCTGCGTTTCTTTCTCGCCAAATATCTCTCAATTCAAAGTCGTCCATCATGTCAAAAAAAGGTTTGGGTAGCTTAGGTCGGGTTTTAGTATTTGGGCGAGAGGTCTTCTTATCTCTTTTAGTATCAATCACACCGTTCCAGTCACCCAATAGTATGCAAGACTTATAGTCCCACTGTACTAGTTTAGCATGAAGATTTCTATAGAATCCATCTTGCTGTTGATTAGGAGCATAAATTCCCAAAAGTAATGTCTTTTTGCCTTCTAAGATTAGATCTAGCGCGATATATCTTCCAAAGGGATCTGCTTCAATTAGTTCAGCTTTGATGTCTTTTCTTAAGTATACAACTATACCATTTTTCTTTTCCGTAGCAGAGGTCACAAAATGTTGACCAAGTTTGGGGTTAAGCAAATATTTTTGATCAGTTGATTTGATATGAGTTTCTTGCAAACAAATTATATCATTCTTGAACTGTTTAAGATAGTGAAATATTTTCTTTCTCTTCTGTGGAGAATTCAGTCCATTGACATTCCATGTTAAAATCTTAGTTGTCATCTTTGGTTACCTGAAGCTTTTTTAGAGCCTCCTGCATGGCCTGTTTAACCTTGGGCCTAGCTCCTCTGACGGCTTCTGAGCTTGTTGCTGTAACTCCTTGATCGATGGCCAGTGATTGTTGAGGTTGTTGCCTTTTAGCTTGTTTTTCCATTCGTCTGGTAGTCATACGGCTAGGTCTTTGTTCCGGGAAGGGAAGATGGTACATCTTGTCTGGTAGTTGTGTGGTTTGCTGTCTATCTTGTCCTTCTTGTGGTCTTTCTCCAGATCCAGATGGTGCAGAGTGTCCCACCTTCAGAATATTGTGATAAAAATCACGAGCTTTCCATACGGAGTTGAGACGATATCTTTGCCTGTCAAATGTAATTATAATACCAAATGGTACATCCCATCTGTACTGTATCTGACGGTTTCTGAGTTCTTCCACTAAAAAAGCATAGTCTCTCCTGGCTCTTAACATTTGAGGTGGTATTTCTTTCAAAACAATCAAATCCTGGCCCCCAATTTGGAGCCTGGTGTTATAGGACTCTTGTAGTATCATGTTTCTGAACTCTCTTGTGGTGAAGTATATAACTACATCTCGAGGAAGTTGCTTCTGTTTCGCCACCCAAGAATTAACGCGATAAAGTTTATCAATCTGCCAGTCAAAGTTGGACCCCGGTTTTCCCACCAGACAATCAAAAGCCTCTGAAAAAATCTGTTTCAAGTTCTCGTGTTTATCCTCACGCAACCCTCTGACTCTTAATGCCAGCTCCATCTGCCTGTACTGTATCATAATAATTTGTTTTTCAGCGTTTTCAACTTTTTGTTGCACCACCTCAGTTTGGGATGTCAAATTGGTATTAGCTTCATTAAGAACCTCTAGGTTATCTTCAATTCCAGAAACATGTTCTGTCAGTACAGTTACAAGTCCCAGCATATCATCATTTATTTTGGCAATCCTAGTATCAAGTTTATCATATAAGTCCACCTTAAACTCTTTTAATTCGTCCTTTATCTCCTTTATTTCCTCTCTGAATTCTCTGAAGGTTTCCAAAAAAAGTTCTTTCATTAGCACATCTCCAGTAGGGGGCATAGAGGGTGGAGGCTGCAACTTTGTGCCAGGTATGGGGGATGTGCTTCTAGGAGGAGGTTTCAGCCCAGGATTTAATTTTGATGCCATTATAAGTCTTATCTTCAAGCAATTGATCACTCTACTGGCCCGCTGTGCAGCTTACGAAAAAAAAAAGGTATTAAATCACCCCTTTGTTAGCTCTTTGGGATTTTTCAAAAGGTTTCAGAGAAAAAAAAACCTTGTAACGAAGCAGCTCGGCATATTCAGTGCCATTTTAGACTTCTCTATATCAGAAATATATATTAGCAAAGTTGGTAAGATGAAAGTCTTGTAAACTCTTCAGAGAAGTGAAACTAATTAATAAGAAACTGCTGGCCGGCTGTTCCTCCCTTTGAACTTTTATCACTGTTCTTTGCAAAAAGATTAGGGAGGTGGCATTATTACGAAGAATACACAATCACCATTTTAAGAGCCTTTTCTTTTTTTAAATAACCAAGTTCATGAAGGAAGCTCTTGTAAAAAATGAAGCTAGGATTTTTTTTTAAAAAGCAGATAAGTTCAAATATTGTCCTAAGTGGAGGGGTCTTACTTTGAGCTGTGAAGAAACAGCTAAGGATTTCCGGCACGGAGATGATGATTCACCCTCGGCTGGTCCCCCTTCTCTTCTCAGACAAAAAAGCTGCAAAGATCAAAGAAGAAGCTCTTGCCAGCTGGATCTCTCTCCCCCCCTTCTTGCCTGAAGGGTGAGGTATCTGTCAGATGTCTAGGCAGATAACACGACCAGAAACCCGGGAGCAGCTCTATTAAGCTGCCACCATCAGCAAGGTCCCGCCCAGGAAGTCTGTTTTCTTCTGCTTTCTCCTTCACTTCCTAGAGTTGCTGAGATATTCCCCGAGCCTGCAGTTACATCATTAAGCAAACTCTGACCTTATGTACTGGCATTCTGACATCTGGCAGTTTCAGACTTTCAAGACTATGTTAATGTAATCTGAAATCGAAAGTTGAAATCTCCCTTTTTATTCCTTGATAGGTTAGGACACATCCTTCCTAAGTTTCTTTCTATTATTCAGCTAAGGGGTCTGTTGTGTCCTCCTGACGCAGCCAACAGCCAAGCCACGCCCCGCCGCAACCTGATTGGTCCAGGCACAGTTGGCTGCTGGCGGGAGAATTGCGCCTCTCCCATTGGCTGGCCGCCTGACAGCTATCCATATAAATAGCTGTCAGGCGGCGCTGTCCTGCGCGTGAGTCCTGAATAGTTGTTGCTTGTTAAACCTGTTGAATAAAGTTCTGGAAATTACCTCACGCCTCGCCTCGTATCTAAAACCTGGCGACGAGGATGAGCGACACCGAACCTGTACATATTCCGGCCCTTGTCGCTGCTTCTTCGTTCGCTCCTTTCCGGCCTGAGGTGGAGAGCTGGGATTCCTTCATAGAGCGCTTCGGAGTTTTCCTCCAAGCCCACAGGCTGACCGACCTGCCTGAGGGGCGCAAGAAGGGGGTGTTCCTTCATTACTGCGGGGCAGAGATGTTTGCCACCGCCCGCGCCCTCTCTGCTCCTTCACCATCGCACGCAGTTCCATTTGACGTTCTCCTCTCCTGCCTCAAGATCCATTATGAGCCGGCTCCCTCTCGCAATGCTAGACGACAGCACTTTCGTCGTTGCATCCAGCGGGAGGGCCAGTCCATCGCTCAATATGTGGCGGCCCTTCGCACCGCCGCCATGGACTGCGAGTTTCTGGACTTGGACGATGCTCTTCTGGAGCAATTCATTTACCGTCTCCTCGACCTGAACCTCCACCGGCGCATCCTCTCACGGTCTGAGTTGTCCATGAAGATCGCCGTGGATGAGGCCAGAGCATACGAAATGGCCGGCCAGTCCACACCGGATCTTCGCCGGTTCCCGCCCTCTGTCACGGCCTCTCTTCCTCCTTCGTCCTTCCAGTGCCAGGTGTCCCACGACGAGCCTCGGTCCGACTTCGATGCCTTCATCAACTGGCTGCGCTCTCTCTCCTTCAAGGACGCCAGGTCCTGTCTCAGCTGCGGCGGCTGCCACCAGCGTTCCTCTTGCCGTTTCTGAGCCGCGCTCTGCCGCCAATGCGGCAAGAAGGGCCACATAGCCGCCATCTGCCACTCTCCTGCTTCGACTCCTCGGGCCTCCAGGGCTCCAGCCGGCTGCCGGCTGGCCTCCGTTCTGTCTTCTGCTTCCCGCTGCTACGCCGTTTCCGAGCCTGAGGGGTTTGCTCCTGAATTGCTGATGGATGCCGCTTCTACCACGTCTGGGGGCCGGGGTAAGATGCATCTCCACGTCTTGCTAGCTGGCCGCCCTTGCCAGATGGAGCTCGACACCGGCTCCTCGAGAACCATCGTTTCCTGGGACCCTCAAATGACTTTTCCCCCGCTTCACGTGGAAATGACTGTCTTCTGCCCCTTGCCTCCTTCGGGACTACCAGGGGTCTCCTATTCCTGTCCTGGGGTGCCTCACGCTGCCAGTCCAGTATGTGTGGTTCCATGGTCCCTTGCCCCTCCTTGACCTCTCTCCTGGGGCTTGACTGGTTCCGGGCGTTCGGGTTGTCCATAGCTGGCATTAAGTCCCTCCGGCTGGCTTCCGACATCGACCTGCTAGTGTCAGAGTTCGCTGATGTATTCAGCGAGGCCCTGGGTTGCTACAAAGGCACTGCAATCTCCTTAAACATTGACTCCCTGGTAGCCCCCATTCGCCTCAAAGCTCGCAGAGTGCCATTGGCGCTGCGGGCTAAGGTTGACGCTGAGCTAGACAAGCTCATCTCCCAGGGCATCCTCGAGCCCGTGGACCACGCCCCCTGGGAGACCCCTATTGTACTTCCCCTTAAGTTGGACAGCTCTGAAAGGCCACTGTCAATAAGGCACTACAGGCCCATCCCTACCCCGTCCCCGTCGTCCAGCATGTGCTGCATTCCTTGGTCCAGGGCAAGATTTTCGCAAAATTGCACCTGGCCCAAGTGTATCAGCAACTGCCTGTGGATGACGCCACCGCCACTGCCCAGACAATCGTCACACACCGGGGGGGCGTTCCACTGAATGCACCTCCAGTTTGGCATCAGTGTCACCCCCGGTCTCTTCCAGGGACTTATGGAGCACCTGCTCCATGGGATCCCTGGTGTGATGCCATATTTCGATGACGTCCTGATTGCCGCCCCGGACCAATCAGGACTCATCTCCACCCTACAGGCCGTCCTCTCTCGTTTCTGCACCTCAGGTCTCCACCTGAAGTGCTCCAAATGCTGCCTCGGGGTTTCCGCCGTTGATTTCCTCGGTTTCCGCGTGGATGCCCAAGGCATCCACCCCTCGCCCGCTAAGATAGAAGCCATCACAAATGCCCCCACCTCTTCTAGCAAAGCAGAGTTACAGGCCTTTCTGGGGCTGTTAAACGTCTACGCTGCCTTCATTCCCCATAAGGCTTTGGTGGCGGAGCCCCTTCACCACCTTTTGGATTCCTCTGCCCCCTGGGCCTGGACCAGCCGCAAGGTGCATGCGCTCGCGGCTGTCAAGCACCTTCTGACAGCTGCCCCCGTGCTCCCGCAGTACAACGAGCGCCTACCCCTCCTCCTTGCCTGCGATGCCTCCCCTTATGCCGTGGGTGCTGTTTGAGCCACTCCTTCCTGGATGGCTCTGAGGCACCCTCGCCTACTACTCGCGCACCTTGTCCAGGGCTGAACGGAATTACAGCCACCTGGACAAGGAAGCTCTTGCTTCACAGCGTAGGCATGGGGCAGTGGCTATGGGCAATTGCAGCCAACTCTAAATCAGCCTTTTAACTGGATTGTATATTCTTCTAATAAGTGTGTGTTTGAATGCCAGTCTAATTTTAAGATTCTAAGTAATGGCTATCAGTTTTCCTCCTGTGATATTATTCTAAGGGTAAAAAAATGTTACTAGCCTTTTAGGAAAACATTTGTTTTAATCCTCAGCTGATCTTGCCAAATATTCAACTGACAGTTTGGGATAGTTTTCCACACAATTTCCAGTTGTGTTGTATAGCAGTCTGCTCCCTCTTAAGTAGCATAGTGATAGACCTCAAAAGAGTAACAAATGTGGACATTATCAACCTTCAAAATTCTCTTTGCAGGGATAAATCCTTCCACAGAATTGCGGTTGCAAATTAGCTAAAAGTAGAATGTGTTCCAACTTCAATAAGCAGCCAGATTGAAATTGCATTAAAATGTCAGCAAATCTGTATGTGCTGCTACAGAAGAGAATTCTCAGATAGGCTTAGTTGAAAAAAAAAAACCCAGGTTTGTTAAATGTTTTGGTCACAGGCCATTCAATGCTTCATAAACAACATTGGATAAAGATGAATAGCCTGTTAAATTAAAACAAAATGGGTGAATGAATTTATTATACCCTCTTTGCTTAAATGTATAGGATTTTCACTAGATATTTAGATTGTAATTTATATGGTAGTTTGGCAGAGTGCGTACCTTAGCCCAAATACAAGAGACTTTGAGCTAATTTCAAATATCTTTTGAGTGATTTATTCAGATCCTTAGTAAAAACTATCTGTCCTTATCAAAAAGAGTAAAAGAAGAAGAAAGGGGATGTCAGAGATTGGATTTTGTCATTTACTCTTGAATTCACTCACCTCTCACCACAACTCATCCTATTAGTGCACAATCCCCAACTGATACAACCTCATTTGGAAAAATATGGAGGTTGGCTAATTCTAGGGGTAGTTTCCACTGAACCCAAGGAAGAACATTGCTAAGATTACGCTTTTCATTTTATCTCCAAATATCCATAGTAGAAGAAAGGGACAAAACAGAAGAATTCTTTTGAAATCTCCATCTATGTGTTAAAATTACTTCTCCTAAAAATATCAAAACTGGCACATTGGTGTGAGTACTGAAGTTTATGAAAAATATTTCTGGAGGTGAACAATTATATAAAAGCATAATAATATCTGATTTAAAGAAGCAGATGATGATACGATACTGCTATATAATCCATAGAAACAGACTTGTGTGTTATATAGAGAGCATACTAAGCAGTTCCAACATACTATCTTTGAATAGCTGCCATATGTTGTTGTAGCATGTGATTTAGTTTCACAAGTAAATGGCAAGTACAAACTCTGTAGAATCAGGCTTCAAGTGACAAGCTGGCACTGTAATTCAAATGGAAGCTACTACATTGATCTATTGCAGCTTATGTAGGAGTTAGGTGACACCTTACAAACTAGCATATTCTGTGAAATGATAGTCAATCTGGTATTCCAGATGCTGAACTATAATTCCAGCATCTCTCACTGTTAATCTTGCTTGCTGTGGATTCAACTTGTGGAGTACCATATGTTGCCTATCCCTGTTGTGATGTAGATATTCATACAGTATACTACTTTGCATTGGTTTCAGAAGGTTCTCTTCTATGTTTATGGTGTGGACCCTGATGGGTTTTGAATAGTTCAGAGTAACTTTTGCATAGTACAGCGGGAAAAAACTTTTCTGTGCTGTGTTGCACTGGATAGATCTAGATTATAGGTTATGTTAAAAAGCCATTGATGGTCTCTTCCATTTAAAAAGATACAGATCTCTAACATGCCAAGGATCTTGGATTATAGTTTTACTTTGGAAAGATATGAGTACAGTAAGAGAAAACAGCAGTTAGATCAAAGTTTTTATACTATTGGCATTTCTCATTATCATTACATAATAATGGAAAACAGTAAAACCGGAATAGAAAGGCAAACCATTGGATCCTATCTTATGTAAAATTGGTAGAGTTGTTATTGTGTACATGAGCTCATGAATTCTCACTGCACTGTATTTGCTGGATTCCTTCCAAACTTACAGCCTTTTTCTTTTTAGCGACCCGGCTTGCAATGCTCCATAGATATGCCAGTGTCTTACACAGTATCTCAGCAGAGATCCTTATGTACTGTATTCTTACATTAATCAAGAAGATGCTCAAACAAAATTATTTTGTACAATATTCAACATATATAACATTTTGCTTGAATAATAATCATCTTAGATTAATATAATTTAAAGATATTATTAAGATGAAGAAGGGAAAACCTGTGTATTTACAAATGATGCCATATGTTTCAAAGAAGTGCAATGTATTCCTACCTCTCTGGATTTCTAGTGAGTTCAGTAGAACTTATATTCCATTGTAACCAGAAAACCTTGTGCATATTTATTTCCTCAGTAGTAACTTTTCTTCTATGTAATAGGATTGCACTGTTAGGGAAGATCAATTAGGGAAGCCTTATGGAAATAAAAATGGCTACTTAATCCAACATTTGCTCCATATAGGAATATATTTAGTATTATTAAAAGATGAGATGGAGGAACCCCCACTACTCTTCCCAGTCTGTGTCATTCTCCAAGCACTCTCCCTGACTTGTGCTGCCTCCACATGTTTTTACCAACTCATGTGGCTCCTCTTGTGCACCCTGATGCACACTTCTCAACCTGCAGCACCTACCATGCCCTAGCCAACACACACAACTCCTCTCATGCACCCCTATGTACTCTTCCTGATTTACTGTGCACACTTGCATTACCTCCCTGACCCACATTCCATCAAGCATATTGAGTCTTCTCCACACTGTTTTTGTGCACAGGGGAAGATTACAAGCAGATTTTCCTAACCAAAGTACAAGGGAGTGATGAGCAGTGTACTTTTGAAAGGCCTCAGAATTTAGAATTTCCCAAACATCCCAGGGGGTGCCCTCCTGTTTATTTATAACCTTGGTTGGTACTTAGCCTGAGTATTCATGAGGCAATCATTTTATCATTTTCCACATTGTGCTGATATCCTCTTATGGATGGATGCATGTGAGTGTAGACAAACATATTAATTGTACTCTCTGTGATTGATTTGCAGATTGTTTGATTAAATGAGTAAACTGTATTTGTCTTGGCATTTTTTAATGGTGAAAGCTGCATCTGACATTATTTGCTACTTGTCACCGCAGTTGAAATAATGTAGATTTGAAGCTGAAGCAGGTGATATAATAAGTCCTCTGTTGTGATGTCACGCAAATACTTCATCTCAGTGATGGATTTGTTCTGATATTTACCAAAGTGAACTGACTTTGATCAGCATAGTAAAAACCTACAATAGGAGGTGGAATACTTCTCCTATTTTAAGAAGGTTTAAATTATTTACAGTCTTCTTATACTGTGTCTGTATGTACTGTATATGTGGGTGCATTGGGCCATGTGTTGTTGCTTTTCACTGATTGAGTAAAAATGCTATTTTTCCATATTTTTATAGTCCTAGATCTTCTGGGCCTTTCTGCTCTGGGTTGCAAATCCAGACTCGAAGCTGTTCATGATTACTTTCTAGAAATTACCACTTTGAACACCCATACACATATTTTTGATAGAATGTGTATGTCAAATTGGAATGTCAAGTAAGTGTAGTTTGGAAATTCAAAAGACTAATTTATTTTGTGAAATCTAACTGTGAGAGCTACATGCAATTTTTCCTTTACTGTAGTCTAGGATATATAGACTACACATATTAACAGCAACCGCGGATCCAATTTCTATATTTTGAGCTTATTTTCAGACAATTTTGTAAGTTTAATTGTGGAACCTTCCTCAAAAACCACAGCTTGGTTTCAGTTTGTCACAGCATCCCTTTCATTCTTTTAATTCACTGCCTCTGGAGTACGAATGATGTGGATTTTTAGATTATCCATATGTTCCATAATTAAGGTTTGTGGAGAAGTAGACAGATATTCCTGCCTGTGGGAAACTAAAGCCCGAATTAATCTTTCCTCTTCTACTTTACATTTATCACTCTAAGATATGTGAGGTTAGCACATAGCTCTGGGCCAGGATTCTACACTATCCAAAATTACACTTTACTTTGTAGTGTCTCAATAGCTTAGATCCACCACACAATATCAAAACCAATGTTTAAAAAAGCAGTTTTACCTTTTATTCCACTGCTGATTTAAGGCATGTAGAAGAAAGAACCATAAGTCATGATTGTGACAGTCAGGAGTATTTTATGGCAGCACTTACAGAAAAGCATTGTATTCTGATCTGGAAAAGGATGTGTTTGTGTGAGAGAGAGGGGGAGGGAGGGAGGGAGAGAGAGGGATTTACCAAATAAGTGTCTAATTGCATTTCAATTATATTGAAAGGATTCTTCAATAAAATCATTTTATGAAAAATTATTATTATTATACAATTGTATCACACCGGCCAGTTGTTTGGTTACTAGTCGGTGCCCCATCCAGGGGCCTAGGACGTTGTAACGTATTTTCGTAATATGCGTGCAGATCCAAGCAGTGCGGCTTTTTGCATTTGACTGATGGTGATTTTGTCATTTTAACTGTTTTAAATGTAATTCCAGTGCTTTTGGAATAGCACCCAGTGTGCCAATTACCACTGAATTATCACTGCTGGTTTGTGCCATAGTCGTTGAATTTCGATTTTTAAGTCCTGTATCTGCGATTTTTTCATGTTCCTTCTCGGCGACCCTGCTATCACCTGGTATTGCGATGTCTATGATTGTGACCTTATTTTTCTCAACCAGTGTGATGTCTGGCGTATTATGCGCCAGTATTTTGTCTGTTTGTATGCGAAAATCCCACAAGATCTTGACCATCTGATTTTCGGTGACTTTTTCAGGCTGATGTTCCCACGAGTTTGTTGCTGTTTTAATATTATAATTTTTGCACAAATTCCAATGGATCATTTGTGCTACTGAATTGTGCCGCAATTTATAATCAGTCTGCGCGATTTTTTACAGCAGCTGAGTATGTGATCAACAGTTTCATCAGCTTCTTTGCAAAGTCTGCATTTGGCATCATCAGAGGATTTTTCGATTTTGGCCTTAATGGCATTTGTGCGGATAGCTTGTTCTTGCGCAGCCAGGATTAGTGACTCTGTTTCTTTCTTTAATGTACCTGTTGTTAACCATAACCAAGTTTTTTCACTGTCCACTTTATCTTTTATTTTTTTCCAGAAATTGGCCATGCAGTGCTTTGTTCTGCCAACTCTCCATTCTGATTTTATCACATCTTTTCTGTTATTCTTGTTTCGTCTGTTTGGGCCTTCAGTAGCTTTTGTTCTTACTTCGATTAATAGATGTTCTTGACTTTCTTTTAAATAATCAGCCAGTGCATGTTTTCTTCTTCAACTGTTTGCTTCACTTGTAATAATCCTCTGCCACTGATTTTCGGGCAGGTACAGTCTATCAGTATCACCACGTGGATGTAACTGTAGAGCATTGTCATTAGTTTCCTGGTTTTTTCGGTCCAAAATGTCCAATCAGCTTGTGTCCAGTTAACTATACCAGCTGTGTATCCCAGGTATTATGGCCTTGATTGTATTTCCACCATTCAATTTAGATTTCAAAATTTTCCTAACTTTGTTGGTGTACTCTCGCCTGACAATAGCTTTTACTTCTCCATGCTTGATGTTATCCAACTGCAGAATGCCTAGTATTTGTAGGCTTCATTTTTGTTGCATTTAATTAGTTGGCATTGGGCATTTCAATTCCCTCACATGCAGTGATTTTGCCTCTTTTTATGGATACAGTGGTGCATTTTTCCATGCTAAACTGCATTGAAATATCGGTGCTGAATACTCGGACTGTGTTTGTCAATGATTGGATTTTCTATTTCTGACTTTCCCATGAGGTTTCAAATCATCCATATATAGTAAATGCGAAATTTTTTCAGCTTCTTTGGCTGTTTGGTAGCCTACTTTCATTTTTTTTAAGATTACTGAGAGTGGGATCATTGCGATGATGAAGAGAGAGGTGAAGTGATCACCCTGGAAAATTCCTCGCTTGATATTAACATTCCGTAGATCTCATCTCCTACTGCTAACTCAGTTCTCATTGTTTCATTGCCTTTTCAGTAAAGGATGTATATTTTTGCTAAGTAAGTTGTTTCTAAGCATTTTATGATCCAACTATGTGGCAGTGAGTCAAATGCCTTTTTGTAATCAATCCAGACCATATTCAAGTTCGGTTTTTCTGTTCTTACAATTTTCTAATATGATTTTATCAATTAGGAGCTGATCTTTTGTGCCCCTGCTCCTTCTTTTGTTGCTTTTGCTCTACTGGCAAGATGTTGTTTGTTTCCAAATAATCCATCATGTTATCTGCAATAATGCCTGTGAGTAATTTGAAGGTTGTTGGCAAGCATGTTATTGGTCTGTAGTTTTCAGGTGTTGTTCCTTTAGTTGCATCTTTCTGAATCAAGTATGTTTTTTCAGTTGTCAACCATTCATCAATTTGGCCCTTTTGTAAAATTTCATTCAGTTGCCTGGCCAATATTGCATGTAAACTGGTCAGATATTGAGCCAGAAACCATGTAATTCGTCCTTTCCAGGGTGATGTCCAATTCTTTACCTTTTTAACTCGATTTTTGACCATCTCAGTTGTTATTTCTATACTTGCATTGTTTGTTGCCAATGCTTTTCTCAAAGTCATGTATCCACTTTTCTTCCTTGTTGTAGTCCTTTGCATTTTCCCACAATTCTTTCCAGAATTCAACTGTGCCTGTTTTTCTGGTTTTTACTTTTGGTGTCACCATTCACATTAAGAGTTTGATAAAAACGCTGTTGGTTTATCGAAATTGCTGATTTTGTTATATTGGATGATTCGTGCCTCATATCTTTCAATTTTTCTAGCTGTTGCTGTTATCCGCTGTTTTACAATCTCTACAGCTTCATTGATGTTCTTGTATCCAATCTATATCTTCTGATTAGCCGATCTATGATTTTGTTGTTTTTAAGCCGTTGCTCATGCATGTTCTTTAAGTTACTAGGATCTGCCCTTAATTTTTTGACTTTTTGTTCTAATCGGATTTTGCACTTTGGCTTTGATGCTTTTTCTGTTGTGTGACTAGGTACTTTGATTTTAATGCCTATTCATTAGTGACTATTACAGTTGCGCTGTACATTAACTGGTTCGTTCCAAGATGGATCCCGATTCAATTGTTGAAAACACTGCATTAACCATTTTCATGATAGGGGTCAAAATTTTCTTAGGCACAGTTGTTAGTGATGGTAAACGTTGCCTTTCCTCATTAAGCAGAAAATGCTCCATGATCTTATCCTTCAATTCTTTTTGTTTTTGAGTTAGTTCATCAGTTGGTTCATGATAACTGGTTCTAGTGGTGGTGGTGTTATTCCTCCCGAGAGCTTCTTCTGGGAGTTCTACTATAATGTCTTTAGTTGTGTCTTGAATATCAGTTATTTCCGCTTGTGGATATTGTTTTTTGGTTTGCAATTTGCCTGAATTCCTCTAGTTCAACTTCACTAAACACTTTATTCCGTATAATAAATTGCCGTTGATCTGCTAGTCGTTGTGCACTAACATTGAATCTGGATATTGTTGTTTCCATAATTCATACATTCCGCTTTAAATAGCCTCTTTTTTCTGGCTCTGAGTTGTAGTAACAGGCCATTATGGCACGGTTTTCATCTGCACTATATTTTTGTCGTTTTGTTGGCTGGTCCATTGTAGCCCACTTGTCGACGGATGTCCAGGGACCCCAACATCCGCCGCGGCCCTTTTAACCCGCAGCGCAACCGATGCGGTATGGAATGTCTTATTCGTTTTTTCCAACCATATTGTATGGGTTGGGCAGGGGGTTTTTTACGGGACAGATGCCAACCTGATCCCAACCTTCCTCCTTTCTCATCCGGGCTTGGGACCGGCACGGCGGAGTTGTTATTATTAGTATTATTATTATTATTATTATTATTATTAGTATTAAATGTATACATCTTTTCATTTATGGAATAATCAAAGCAGTTTACATTTTTAAAAAGTGTAGAATAGAAAATGTAGACCATAAAAATCAAAGTGAAAAACACAAGTTTAAAAATGTCATTGGAAATAACTTGCAGTCCAAGCCTTGTGATAGAGAAAGTTTTTGCTATTTTCCAAATGCAGGGAGAAAAAGGGCCAGCATCCCCCTGTGCACCTTGCTTTTGGAGAAAACCCTAACTGATAATGTATAAGTTGTTATTTTTAAACAAATGTACGTTAGTTGTACACCATTGAAAGAATTTATTTCCAGCATAAAGGCAAATCCTACCTGGGAATTGCCAGGAGTAATAGAGCTTTGCAAAGGGAGAATACAGTGATACATAGACAGATGGACAATCTAGTTATTTATTCTAAGGTCTCTGCCTAGGAACAGTTTGTTTATACTGTACATCAGAGGTGTCAAACTTGATTTCATTGAGGGCCGCATAGCAGTGTTGACCTTGGGGGGCTGGAGTGGGATGTGGTCAGGATGGGCATGGTCACCTCAATGTCACTTGTGTCTGGGGCGCCTGTGGAGGCCCGAGCGCTCTGCCAGAGAAAAATGGGCTTTTCGGCTCTGTTTCGACTGCGACGGCTTCCTGCAACCCTCTGCCAGCAAAAAATAGAGCTCGGGAGGACACATGTGTGGGCCTCCTGAGCTAAATTCCCACTGGCAGAGGGCCTGCAGGTCAGGGTCCTTCACTGGTTTCCAGAAGCAGCTCTGCGGACCATAGTTAAGTACCTGTGGGCTGAATCCGGCTCCTGGGCCTTGAGTTGACACCCCTGCTGTACATATTTTATTTCTATCTCACCTTATTATTAAATTAATTAGTCAAGGCAGATAGAGTGAATTAAAATTTAGAATATATAGTACTTTAAAAAGATATTTTATTTATGACGTTGCAGTGTCCCTGGGGTCATGGATCACTTTTTGTGACTTTTCATAAACAAATCAGTGAGAAGGCATTTTCGTTTAACAATTGTATTATTAACTTAACAACTGCCGTGATTCATTTAATACTATAGCAAAGAAAGATTGTAAAATGGGGGCAGTAGCAATAGTACTTAGACTTATATATCATCCCATAGTGCTTTACAGTATTCTGAAAATTTACCATATCACATATTGCTCTCACAATCTGGCTCCTCATTTTACCTTGAAAAGATGGAGATGCTGAGTCAACCTTGAACTGGATCGAAGTTTGCCAGCAATGCTGTATTCTAATCACTGAGCCACTAGGGGCAAAACTCAATTACAATTGTGTTGCTTCCTAACAAAATATTTGGGCTCATTTGTGGTCTTAGGTTGAGGACTATTTGTACTAGCCCCAGAATGATACTTGTAGCCCTCATTACTGAGTCTTAAAATAAAATAGGAAATTAGGTCAAAATATATACCCAGTCCTACATCTTGTAGACAGAAGTCATAAAAAGTCTGTAATGTATCCAGATGTGAGCGAACTGATCATATCAAGCAAATTGCGAATTTACTCAGGAGCAGTGTTCATTTAGAGGAACACTAAACCCATTTAAAGAACAAATGCTGTGCTCTTTCGAAGAAGACCTCACTATAAGACCTGATGAATAAAATGGAAAGTATCACTCAGGTCTTTTGTGAGTAGATAGCTTATGAAGGAAACAATAAGAATACAGAGTTGCAAGAGACCTTGAGGTCTTCTAGTCCAACCATCTGCTCAAGCAGGAAATTCTATAACATTTCAGACAAATGGTTGTTCAATGTCTCTTAAAAACCTCCAGTATTGGAGCACTTACAACTCCTGAAGGCAAACCATTCCACGGATTAATTGTTCTAATTGTCAGGAATTTCTCCTTAGTTCTTGTTGATTCTCTCCTTGATTACCAGTAGTTCCATCCATTGCTTCTTGTCTTGCTTGGAGAATACCTTGATATCTTGGCAAAAACCAGGTATCCAATCTAGCTTACAGTTCACATCAAAATGGCCATGAGGGTCAGTTCTCAGTGACCAAAGGGAATGGAATTTGCTTTCAGTAGCCTAAAGTGGCTGGTAAGATTCCAACCCTTGATTGTCATCCACCAAATTATTGATGAAATGTGTACCAGATCATATCCAGGACAAAGATCATATCAGGAGAAAAGAGAAAACACTTCTTAAAAACTGGAACAACTAGGACAGTTTTAAGCTGCTTTGGTTATGGGCTTGGATGAGATGAACATAATGCTATAAGGATATTCAGAAAAAAGCAGATTTTGAGCTATGTTGTGCCATAACTAGCAACAAGTGAGGAATAGCACAAAGAAAGAGAACCAAGCTAACTTCCGTCTTATTTCACAACCTGGAAGTGATGCAGTGTAAAAGCTTCATTGAGATATTGAACATCAGTATGAACTGGATGGATGCATGGGATTACTCTCCAATCCATCTTTGTTCTGAGAAGGAATCATGCTTATTATCCAGTTCATGGATGCAGATTTCCCCAGCATTGGGGATTATGGCTTTTTCAACAGCGCCTGAAAATATTTTTGGGATATTTCTATAAAGTACAAAATCGTGAAAGTCTGACAATTTTGCCAAGGTGGTCCAAAGTTTTCTTAAAAAGAAACATGAATGTATATTTTTGTATACATGTTACAGCGCACTTATCTCTTTTTGTAGTTTACATATCCTAGCAATATTTTCATCTACATGTTCTCCAAAAATGCAAGATTGTAAATATTTTAAAACTTCAATCAGAGTTGATATTGATACTGTCAACTAAGAAAGAAATCTAACACTGATGGCATGTTGACTTCCTTGCAAAATATAAGGCTGTCTGATAAAAGTAAGAACATGCAGGTAATTTGACTTTTCAATAATTTTCTGATATTATTTTTGAAACCTTTTTATAGGCCATTTTTTTCTTTCTTTATATTTGGATATTTTAAAAACCATATTTTTAATCTAATGCAACATTACTGTGAATCAGGGGTTAATTCCTTCCAGTGTTTGCAGCATACTATGGAATGTGAAGAATTTACTGAATACATTATATAACTTATGAGTCTGTTGCCATATAGCAACTGTGCTTGGACAACTTTGTGGGCATTTAAAAAAAACAGAGCGAAGGCAGCTAATCATAACATCCATCTTTATCTTGATGAGATCATTATCTTTAATAGCTGCCTGTATAGAGAGCAATAATTTCTAAACAAAGAGAAGCAGTTTTCAATTGCATTGCCCAACCTTGTGGTAAGCTTACACATTCAGTACTGATTGTCCCAAAGGTGCTAGTGTCAAAAGGCAATTGGACTGTCTTTTTCCTTAAGGAGGAAGACAAAACGTTTCGTTTCTCATCCAAGAAACTTCATAAGTTGTAATGGTGGTGGCGCGGGGAGGGGGATGGAAGGATAGGTACTGACAATTGAGGACTGTCAACTGTCTCAACTGTCAGTACCTATTCTTCCACCCCCATCACAACTGACGAAATTTCTTGGATGAGAAATGAAACATTTTGTTCTTCCTTAAGGAAAAAATAGTCTAGTTGCCTTTTTTAAAAGCACCTCTGAGACAACTATAACTTGGATGACTGAGAATCTCCACAGACATTCAGTACTGATATGACAGGAAAAGGGAGGAATGGCTTTAAAGGTAGGTTTTGAATAAATCTTAGGCTAGTTCCTTCAGACCTAATGGAGCATTATAAAACAAATATAGGGGAAATTGTACTTTTCTTACTGCATATATCCACCTCAGGCTTAAAAAACGCATGGCCAAATGCTCTAAAAGATTTTGTTTTACTAAATTATTCCCCGATTAATCTATGCCTTAAAGTAGTTTCAAAAGGAACAGATTGTTATATTAAATATACACTTAATTTAAATAATTAGTATGAAGAGTTAACAACAATCTGTTATGGAGGAAGGAGACTACTATTCATTCCTAAGTCTCAATTGAGGCTAGGTTCAATTATCACAAAACTGGTCAGTCTGAGTGCAGAGTTAAGGGTAATTCATCTTGACTTAAGCTTCACAAACTCAGAAATTGAACAGAAAACTATACAATGTGGCCACAATTTCCTACCATTATCAGGAAAATTTAATTCATCTAAACTTTCTGAGGTAAGAAAGTTAGAAGCCACTATTCAAAACTGCTTCTTTTGAGCTACTCAGGAAGCACACTTTTGGCCTTTGAGTTTAGGTTGTAGTCTAAAACATGGAAAAGGAAAAGAAACAAGGTCCAAATAAAGACTGTATTTTCTTTCAAATTCTTTGTGTAATTTAAATGCAAGCTTAATTAAAATGAATCATGGAGAATATGACTGTTCTTCATGTATTTAATAATTCTGACAGGTTGTAACTTTTGGAGACATTGTAGGAAAAGAAGTATGGTAAACTACTACCCAAAAAAATCAGGTAGCACATTTTCAGACTAACACTATTTATTGAAAGGTGTAGCTTTTGTGAGCTGCAACTCATTTCATCAGAAACATAGAGGGGTTAGGTTGAAGTAGATTTAAATTGGGGTGGGAGAAAATGTGGGGAAGATAAGTTGGTTATGCAGAGTGCAGATTAACATTGAACAGTTTACAATAGCTTATTAATTAACTATTGTAGCGCATTAAAACTCATTGAGTTTGTTGAACTCTTCTGAAATTGTCTGAAACCTTTTGAAACATGTGAGTTTAATAGTATTTCATTCAACAGTACTGTTAAAGTTTTGTTTTTCCAAAACAGTCACACTGAGGTCTGCTATGGAATGTCCTGGGAGACTGAAATGCTTGAATGTAACGTTGTCCTTGTTTTGAGTCCTGATGTCATATATGCATACCGATTCTTTTGTGCAAAGTTTGTCCCATTTGTCCTATGTAGAAACTAAAGAGATATTGGCAGCTGATGGCATATATCATATTGAAATTGCTTTTAATTTTATGCATGTATTCATTGGTGTTTGATGGTGTTGTTAGTATATATGTGGGAGCAAAGTAGGCATCTGTGTTGTAGGATCTGATTTCATGTTAGCCTTGTTGTTTCTTGTTACTTGTAGGAATCTGCGTTTGGTTGGTGGTTATCTAGATATAAGTATAGGTCTGTTACCCAATGTCTGAGAAAATGCAGTGTCATTGTCCAACAGAGATCCCATAGTGTCTGTAACTTGCTTGAGTGGCTTGAACTATGAGCTGTAGGAGATAATCACTAGTGTCCTGTTGTTCAGTTTCTGTGGTCTGTCTTTTAATAAGACCTCTGTGGGAATTAATTGATTGATTGTATAGTCTCCTAAATATTTGGCTTAATTCCATTAACTGAGCATCTCTTGGTTGGGTCAGGACAAATATAGTTGTATAGATGATACCTGGCTATAGATGATAGATTTGGTGATGTGTTTTAGGTAGAAGCTGGAAGCATGTAGGATTGTAAGAGCAATCAGTAGACTTCCTGTATTATGAAATATTTATATGCCCCTTGTACAGTTTCAGGGTGATATCAAGGAAATGGACTTATTCTTTGGGTACATATAGGCTGAAGTTAATGTTGGGCTGGAAGTTGTTGAAGGCATGTTGAAATTTGATAAGAGATCGTTTCCATAGGGACACATGATAAAATGTCACAAATGAATTTCAAATGCAGGAAGGACATAAGGGAGTGAGAGTTAAGTGTTCTTGGTGAACTACAGAGATATTGTCAAAGTGAGGAGTCAGAGTGTCCATAGCTCTGTCACTGATTTGCCGAGGTGGGTGCAGTGGTTAGGGTGCAGTACTGCAGGCCACTTCAGCTGACTGTTATCTGCAGTTCGGCGGTTCAATCTCACCGGCTCAGGGTTGACTCAGCCTTCCATCCTTTCGAGGTGGGTGAAATGAGGACCCAGACTGTGGGGGCGATATGCTGACTCTGTAAACCGCTTAGAGAGGGCTGAAAGCCCTATGAAGCGGTATATAAGTCTAACTGTTATTGATTTGCAGATGTCTTTATCTTCTTCACATTGCATAGTTCTCTTTGATACGTTGTTAGAGGATATGAGGAGAGAAATTGGTAGAATGTGGTATTCAAGAGCTGTTTCTTGGCTTTCTCAATGTAATCCACCTTATTCAAGATGATACCACAGACTTCCATCAGTTTGGTCAGGTTATGGTTTTTAACAAAATGCTTTAGATGGACTCCTAACTTTTACAGAAGCTCTGAAAGCTGCTTTTTGAGCCTTCTAAGGCCACATAGCCCCAGGCTGCAGCTTATAGAACTGTAGAACTGCAACAAATGTATTTTCTCCAATTTAGAGTTTATTTGGCAACAACTTTTAATCTAATGCTATAAAGCAGAGAAGTAATTAGAAGCAAAGTGTGTGAGTCTGAAGCTTACTATGAGTTGCTTATGTACTGTTAAACCATGATTTTGTATTACATATAAACTCATTGAATAAAGCTATATGGGACAAGTCACAAGTTTTGCAGTCCTTAATGACTTTTAATAGAAACAATTATTCATACGTGTAATATGTGGAGTCCACGCCAGTAAACTTTTATATTGTAGTCATTCATCTTGTGAAGAAATTATTAGAGCCAATTTGGTGTAGTGGTTAAGGCACCGGGCTAGAAAGTGAGAGCCCATGAGTTCTAGTTCTGCCTTAGCTATGAAAGCCAGCTGGGTGATTTTGGTCCAGTCACTCTTTCTCAGCTGAATTTACCTCACGAGGTGTTGTTGTGGGGCAATAGGAGAAGGAAGATGTGTTGGATATGTTCGTTGCCTTGAGTTATTGTAAAAATAATAAAGACAGGATACAAACAAATAAACAAACAAATAAAAATTATAACCTCCACAATTGTAATTGTGGCCATGGAAGCACAGCACAATGTTTCTTTAAGGAAAAATGCTGGAAAATCCCTGAATGCAAGTGAGTTATACAAATATTTGCTTGAACTAATTGAAAAAGCACGGATGGTAAATGAACATTTGGTGGAAATATGAATGTTTGGTCTGTTCAGGAATTTGATTTGGTGCTATATAACCTGAGCTTGCTACATTTTTTTGAGTATTCACATGAATTAGGATATAATTAAAATGAGACTTCCTTAGTATTATCTTATTGGGGTTCAAAGCTGAATAGGATCAGCTTTATGATTGGACATAGTAAGTAATTTGTGCAGGAAAAAATGATTTTAAATGACAAGAGAGCAAAGTGTGTCCTACAGATTTTGCTGAGGTTTACATGCACATTTTGGGGATATAAGCCTTATTGTAAAACATTTCTGTAAGATAAGGGTTTTCCGTGTGACAGAATAACTTCTTGCATGTGAACAAGGGCAGGGCTATAGTTGTGGCTGTTATCTTGACTTTTATGACTACTGTTGTGGACACCGCTATAACTAGTATAGCATTGTAGTATAACTAGTCTTTAGTATTGTATATTTGAGGGGGCTAGGAGCCCTGCTGGTTTTATTTTCCGGAAAAAGTTTTTATGTCACATTTGCAAAAAGGAATCACAATCTTAGGGGCACTTTAGGATTTTGAAGTAATCAAAATTATCCCTTATTGTTCTTCTCTGGTGATTTTCTCTTTTATCAGGTTACAGTTAGTCATCAGAGAGGGGAATGATTCAGCAGATTGTCTGAAGGAAGTAGATGTTGAGGCTCTTCTGGACTTGATAGTGCTAAAAACTCTTAGGATAAGTCCACAGTGTTTATTTCTCCTATTACAAAGTGTAGCAAAGAGGATAAATGTCATTAGTAAGTGGATTTCAATAGTAAGTGGATAAAAAAATAGAAGCAATGGTTGACTGTTCTGACCCCCTCCTCCATCCAGTAACGAAAGCTGAGACAAGCTTTACTAGAATGTACTTTAATTAGCAAGACCAGAATCTCGGTAGCTGAAAGCCAAGCAAAACAAACAGATAAGGACCTTGGCAGCAAGTCCGACAAACCTTGGCAGCAATCCAGCCTGCCAAGGTAGTTACATTCTCTTTAGTCAAAGCGTTGACTTCTGCAAGAAGGGTGTGTCACAAGCAGTCTTTTTTATAGTCTGGAGAGGAGCCTAATGACCATCAGCTGAGCGCGATTACCTCCTGTAATTGCGTAATTGCTCCTGACGTCGAGTAGCTCTTCAATGGCGTGCATCCGGGAACAACTCACTGCTGGTTTCTGGATCACTCTCCCTTGTCTCCTCCCCACTGGTCCAAGGCTCAGGCGCCACCTGGTGGCCAACCAGTCTCTCTGCGCCCTGCTCGGAGTCAGAACCCTGTCCAGGGTCCTCCACATCCTCCAGGACCGACTCATAGGGCCCCTCACTGTCGGAGTCTGGTGGCAGCTCCAACGGCTCCTGCTGGGCGACAACACTTGACTATAAGCATTTTGGACTAAAAATACTTATCTGTGTGTGCCACTGATATATAAAAGCTAATATTAGTCTTGAGGACTTTTATTTATTTATTTATTCATTCATTCATCCATCCATCCATCCATCCATCCATTCATTTTATTTATTTGCCACCCCTCACACATCAAGGTGACTTTTTTGGATGCTTAAAAGTGATATTTTAACATTTTCTTTTTTCCCACCAAATTGAGCTTGGCTCTTGGTAATATAGGGTCATGTCCACAAAGCTTTCTTGCCAACTGTTATTTTTTGGCATTTTTTTTTTTAAACTTCTCAATCTAGTATGCAGTCCTGAGATTTTCTGATGCTCTTCCTTCATAGTACTGATTTAATCAGACTCTGCTTATCTTTTTAAGATCAAGATTAGTTAGATGTTGCTTCTTGAAGAAGCTTTAGCATTTATTTTCTCATTCTATGGTGATAGGTCATCATTATGTGAATTTTCATTGAGTGACAAAGGATTTAACTTGTATCAGGGTAGAGACAGAAGTTTTCTGTTACTGTTTTGTTCTTATAATTCTTTTGTTTGTTTGTTTTGGTGGGGTGAGGAGTTCCTAGCTTTCAAGTAGGGCCTAGTAGCTTCCATGTGATTTCCAAGCAATCTTTCATCCAGCAGTTTCAACAATGGTGTTCAAATAAGCTCATTCTGTGTTGCTTTGTTTCCTCTTGTATTTGAGAGTTCCTTGTTTTAATTAAATAACGGCCTATAATGAGTTGCATTTAGAAAAAACTAGAAAAGCAAGCAATACACTGAGAAATAAATGACCTAATATATTCCTTATATAGCACATAGCATTTATTCTTGAAAAATGCCATTTTTTGCTTTTAAATTATAATTCAAAAGAAATATCATTTTTAAATTTGGTTATTCATGCAGGAATTAATGTAAGCAACTGTGGACTGTAGCCAGAAATAATTGTCGACATTAGTAATAGCAGTATAAAGGAAGAACCCCATTTTATTTGTGAAGGAAAAAATGGAAATAGAAAAAAGAAAGGACCGACTTTCTCATCAAGGCCTTTAATTTATCCTTATAAGTCCTTCCAGAGCACAAATAAATTGTGGCAGTCTCTAAATTATATGCTTTGTATGTATGAGACTGGAGATGAACTACCAGTGGAGTTGTGTCTTGCTGTTGTTATTAAACCTTCTCTCACATAGTCACTTACGGAGGAGAGCAAGTTTTATAAACTGCAGAAATGAGAAGTGACATGGAAAGGAGTTACTAGCTCAGAAAAGAATCATTTCCTTCTCTACCAATACTGTATATAAAGCTTTAAGTTGTTTAAATAGTTTCTCCTCAGGCTTAATGTGGAAAAAGCAGTTCTTGCCAGAAGGGCTCTGCTTCGCAAATACCATTCTCTGTGAAAAAATAAAATTAGTAACAAATTGGTGCTTAGGTACTTAAGAAGCATAGGGCCCTCTCCATTACGAATTGAGTAACAAATATTGAATATTTTTCTTGTTAGTAGTAAGTAGTGTGTACGTTAGAGAGTCTAGCATGAAGGTAGTTAACCCTCTGTCATAAATTTAACATGTTGATTTTAATTGAATTGTAAATATTAATAATAAAACAGTTTTTAAGTTTAGCAAATAAATTGCAAATGTTGCAAGGTTTGAATTCAATAAAAATAAAATGTGCTGCCATATTATCTTTCTATTTAAATTCCTTCAGTGGTGAATTTATATTTTTGCATGTTTCATCTCCGAGAGCTTAAGAATTCATATGATTTAGCCGGATCCAATCTGGATCAGTCACTGAGACCAGAGGTTTTGTCTTCTGAGCTTTCAAGCTCGCGCTGGAAGCTATCTTCAGGGAATTTCTCTCTAGCAGAGTGTGTGCTGTTTTCCAGAGTGGGGGGAGGGAGTGGTCACATGTGGGTTTTATCTTAGCCTGATTGGTCCAAAGACTGAGAGCAAAGCTATAAATACTGGTGCCTTCCAATCCTGGCCCAGATTCTCTCAGTCTTTGGTCCAAGCACTGTTAGAGCAATTTTTAGGTATGATTTCTTGTTGCTTTCAATTGGATTTCTATTTGGTTTAATTGGACACTTTAAAACTTTACCAAAACTTCTAAATTGTACTGCTGCGGCCCCAAGGGACAGATCTCTGCCTCGGGCGGTTGGGGGAGGGCCCTGTGGGGTGTTTGGTCTCCCCCCCGCAGGCCAGGAGCCTCAGCCCTATCCCCGGGAGTGCGGGGGTGCCAGCTCCAGTCTTTCGCTGCTTGCGAAGCAGCCCTTGTTGCAGCGGCGGCAGCAGCAGCGGCTTCGGCGCCTCGTGGAGCACGCGAGCCGCCCACTGAACAGCTGATAGCCCCGGGCGGCTGCTGCGCCTCCGTATTTAATTGCTGACTGTGGGGACCGAGCGGGGGGTGAGGAGAGTGTGCCTGGGTGCCACGTGGCTCTCCCCGACCCGTTTCAGCACGGCGCCGGTTCCTGGAAGCCAGGCTCAGCCGCTGGAGTGGTTTTGCTGGCTTTTCGCTGCGCACGGAGTTCCAGCAGCCATTTTGGAGGTCGCCACGTGCGCGGGGCCTTGTTTCGGCCTGCCTCATGGGTGAGGCCTTACATGAGGCTTGGGCCTGGTTTTTCCCCACAGACCCATAGGACCTGGTTCCGGTGGGACTTCAGAGGCCTGTGTTCCAGCTCCCTTCATCGGACACGTGAGTTGGCTATGGATGAGGGAGCAGAGATTCCCCAGGGCCAGGTGGTGGGCCCAGCTGGGGGTGATGAGGCCCTGGATCAGGAGGTGGGGCGGGGGGCTCCCCCCCGGGATCCTTGGTTACTAGGTGCCCTTCTAGGTCCTCCACTAGGGAGGAAGCCAGGCGGCATAGGGCGCTGGAGAAAACTTTTGCGAGGGCAGAGAGGCAGGCCCAGTTGGCCAGGCCTTCATCCCGGGACAAATCCAGGTCTCCCCTTGGGCCTATGTCCAGCAGATCTTCCCCTAGTGGATTTAGTCCCGCATCTTCCTCAAGCTCCCCTGGCAGGTCTCGGGCCTACTCCAGAAGGAGGCGTTCTCCATCCCCTGCAGGTGATCCTCTGGAGGGTACATCCAGGGGCCCCTGTTCCTCCCACAGGTTGGCACTCCAGGGGCCTGGTTCTGTTTATGGGGATGTGGAGGATCTGGATAATCTTCCTGAAGGAATTAAAAGACTTATTTCTGCAGTCATTTCATGGAGCATTGCCCAACGGGACAAGGGCTCCCTTTCTTCTAGGCATGGGGGGCTAGGCAGGACTCAGTATCGAGCTTCCTCTCCTTCCATGGTCAGCGAGGTTTCTTTCTTGGGGGGGGAAACCCCAGGAAATGGGCTTCTCGGATGATGAGAATGCAGCTCTTTCTGATGAGCCTGCTTCTAAGGGCCTCTTTGTTCCGGCCATGTTTAAAATCCTCTTGGACAAGGCACGGCAGACCACTAAGGTTGGGACGGGGGATCCCTCAGTGCCCCCCCTAGGGATCCTGACATGGCCATGTTTTCTGCTACGGCCACCAACAAGGAGGAGATTCCTGCTCCTCCCCTGTTTTTGGAGGTCTTGACCAACCAGTGGGCTCGCCCCTCCAATGTCTCGGCTCCTGGCAGTAATGACCGCCGGCACTATAATGTGGAACAGACCTTTGCTCAGGCCATTCAACTGCCCGCCATTGACACCCCGGTGGCCGTCCTGGTCTCCTCCTCTCCGGTGGTGTCGGGCGACGCGGCAGATAAGATGAAGCCGGAGGATAAGCGTGCAGAGCTTACCTTGCGGAAGAATTTTAACACCATGGCGTGGGCTATTAAGTCCGCGGCCTCGGCTTCCTACTTTAACCGCGCCACAGTCATGTGGCTTAAGAAGCTTCAGGAGCGCATTCCCATCCAGGACGAGCGAATCCACCAGGATCTGTTTAAGATCATGGCGGCCTGCCAGTTCTCTGCTGATGCGACCCTGGATACAGTCAAGTTTGCTTCCAGTGCCTTAGCCACCTCTGTCACCTCTCGTAGGCTTCTTTGGTTGCGTCACTGGCAGATGGACAACAAGGCTAAATGGGATTTGGTGGCCGCCCCCTTCAAGGGGCCCAATCTTTTCGGGGAGGCTCTTGTTCCCATCCTAGTAGAGGATAAGGACAAGAAGAAGGTCCTTCCTTCTACGGCTAAGAAGCCCGAGACTAGGTCACGCCATTTCCGTAGGCAGAGGTACAGGGCTGCAGATTATGGCTATAACCAGCGCTTTTCTTCCTTCCCAGCTGATAGACAGTTCTCCGGGCAGCCTTTTTAGGACAGGAATCGCTTCCAGGGCCAGGCAAGGCGGCCCTTTCGTGGAGGAGGCGGCCGTCCCTACCGCAGGGGGAAATGACTCGAACCCGAGTCGTCCCATTGGCGGCCGCCTCTCCCTCTATGCGGATCAATGGGACGAGATCACGTCGGATGCCTGGGTCCGAGCCACAGTTCGTCACAGTCTCAGGTTAGAATTTCTCTCCACTCCTCCAAACCTCTTCCAGGCGTTCCCTCCGTCTCGGAGTCGGGAGTGCCGCCGCCTGATGGATCAGGCGATCGCCCACCTTCTCAACATTCGGGCGGTGGAGGCGGTTCCTTTAGGGGAACGAGGCCTAGGCCACTACTCCAACCTCTTCGTGGTTCCGAAGAGCACAGGAGACTGGAGGGCGATTCTAGACCTCAAGCGCCTGAACAGGTTCCTGGTGTACAGACGCTTCAAAATATCATCCCTCAAATCTATTCTTCAGGGCATCAGGAAGGGGGACTTTTTGGCCTCCGTGAGATCCACGGTGGCCTATCTTCACATTCCCATCCTGCCCGCTCATCACCGGTTCTTGAGGTTCTCTCACGGGTCCCGCCACTACCAGTACAGGGCTCTTCCCTTCGGCCTGGCCTTAGCCCCACGGACCTTCACGAAGGTTCTGACGGCTCTGGCGGCTCATCTGCGGTCTGTGCCGGTTCGTCTCCAATGCTATTTAGACAATGTCTTGGTTCAGGCGGGGTCCCTTCCTCAGGCCATCTCGGATCTTCAGCTCACTATTCGGAGCCTTCAAAGCCTGGGCTTTTCGTTGAACTTCACCAAGAGTAATCTTTCTCCCTCCACTCGCATTCTGCATCTGGGGACAGTCATAGATTCCAGGTTGGGGATGGTGAGTCTGTCTCCAGAACGGCAGGACAGCCTCCGTCATCTGGTGGAGAGCGTTCGCGCAAAGCGGTCCACTTCCATCCTCTCTCTGTCACAGTTATTGGGCAAGATGGTCTCTTGCATCGGAATTGTTCCGTGGGCCAGGCTTCATCTCAGGCCCCTTCAGTGGGAACTCATTCCTTTTCAGAGGGGACGCCTGAGCAATTCTCTTCGGACTCTCCGTCTCCCGGCGGGGGTCCGCGTCTCTCTGGCGTGGTGTCTCTCCCTGGCCATTCAGCGGGGCTGCTGCTTCTGGGAGCCGGACAGGGTGACCGCTACCACGGACACGAGTCTGTTCGGGTGGGGGGCCTGGTGGGCTCTCGGATGGCGCAGGGCAGGTGAACGGCCTTGGACCTTCGCCACAATATAAATTGGCTGGAGCTGAAGGCTGCGCGGCTGGCTCTGCGTCACTTTCAGTCCCCAGTGGAGGGATGCCATGTGCTCCTCCTGACGGACAATGTGGCTACCAAGGCTCACATCAATCGTCAGGGTGGGACTCACTCCCGGGGCCTCTGGTTGGAGGCTCTGTGGCTGGGCTCCTGGGCGGAGAGACACCTGCTGTCCTTGGTGTCGGAGCACATCTCGGGACTCTCCAATGTCCAGGCGGATTGGCTCAGTTGAGCGACTCTGGACAACGGCGAGTGGCAACTCCACCTGTCGCTGTTCCGGAGGATCTGCCAAAGGTTCGGGTCTCCTCTGGTGGACCTGTTTGCGTCGCCCGAAAACTCCCAGCTTCCACGGTTCTTCTCCTGTTTCCAGTCCAGGTCGGCGGAGGGCACGGACGCCCTCAGGAGCCGGTGGCCCCCGGGCCTTCTCTATGCATTCCCCCCCATTCCCCTCATCCCAGGGACCGTCAGGAAAGTGGTGGCGGAGGAGGCCCTGGTCATCCTGGTGGCCCCGTATTGGCCCAGGAGGCCTTGGTTTGCGGACCTGGTTCAGCTGTCGGTGGCTCCCCCATGGAGGATCCCGCGGGGGGAGGTAGCCTTGCAGCAGGGGGCTCTGGTTCACTCGGAGCCACAGTGGCGTCATCTGACCGCGTGGCTCTTCAGTGGCGGCTCCTGAGGGAGGCTCATCTGTCCTCCGGGGTCATTCACACCATCGAGGCGGCTCGGCGGCGGTCGACGACCCGCATTTATAACTCCACCTGGGCGGCCTTCGTCCGATGGTGCTCACCTAGGAGCATTTCTCCCGATAGGGCCACTATTCCCAATGTCTTGGATTTCCTTCAGAAAGGTCTTGAGGATGGGCTTTCACAGAATACCTTGCGTCGCCAGATGGTGGCTCTGTCTTCAGTCCTGGGGGAGGGGTCTTCTTCCCTTTCCCAGTTTCCCCTGATCAAGCTTTTCCTGAAGGGGGCGGCTAATCTCAGGCCTCCCCCCGTCCACAGGTTCCCCACCTGGGATCTTCCCCTGGTCCTCAGGGCCTTGACGGGGGCCCCGTTTGAGCCCCTCCGCTCAGTTCACTTACGCTTCTTGTCGCTGAAAGTGGCATTCCTGGTGGCGATCACATCCGCCCAGCGTATTTCTGAGGTAGGCGCCCTGTCTTCCAGGGATGACCTTTGTCACTTTCATTTATAGCTTTGCTCTCAGTCTTTGGACCAATCAGGCTAAGATAAAACCCACATGTGACCACTCCCTCCCCCATTCCGAAAATAGACGTTCAGGTAAGACCAACGTCCTTTCTGTGCGTATTATTTAGAGTGCCACACACAGAGCAGCACACAATCTGCTAGAGAGAAGTTCCATTAAGATAAGACTCCTGCACAATTTGAAAAGCTTGGAAGACAAAACCTCTGGTCCCGGTGACTGATCCAGATTGGATCCTGCAACATAATCCTAGGACACGTGTATTCACCTTCATTCATTTGATTTACTTTCTGTCTTGGTTCTTGTTTCCCATCTTACTTAAAAATGTTCTTTAAGAAAATTCATATTTGAGCATGCATTTGATCTTAATGAATTAAAACTTGATGGATAGATATTTATTATACCAATTAGAGAGTTATACCAGCCTCATAACTATTGTGATTCTAACAGGTTCTAATTCTAATGCAATATATATTTGCAGAGACAGACTTACTAGAGTTACCAATTGACAACTAGTGACCTGTGACTCTATCAAATGCTCTAAAAAGATATCAAGTGGGTAGTCTCAAATATAGCTGAATGAGAAATATAAAACAGGGATATAAAAATGAAAAATGCTCCTTGAATCATAGTTGGACCCTGTGTAAATCTCCAGCAATATGAAAGGGACACAACTACCTTAACTGGGTAAAAATCAAATCACCAGGACCAGATGGATTATACCCCAGGGTTCTGAAGGAACTGTCAGATTTGATCTCAAAACTACTGAACCATATCTTTCAAAATCCTGGAGCACCAGGGAACTACCAGATGATTGGAGAAGGGCTGACGTGGGCTGTATTAACAGAGGGATGAAATCAAGATCATGTGAAGTGTTAATATCACTTTATAATGCTTTGGTAAGACCCCCATGCATTCAGTTTTGGTCGTCATAATGTAAAATTTGAGATTCTAGAAAGAGTGCAAAGAAGAGCAACAAAGATGATTACGGGTCTAGAGGCTAAAACATATGAAGAACAGTTGCAGGAATTAAAATAACAAGGGGTGACATGATAGCAGTGTTCCAATAACTAAAGGCTGCCACAAAGAAGAAATGGTCAATTATTCTCCAAAGCACATAAAGGCATTACAAGAAGCAATGGTCAAAAACTAATCAAAGAGAGACGCAACCTAGAACTAAGGAGAAATTTCCTGACAGAACAATTAATCAGTGGCATGATTAGCCTCCAGAATTTCTAAAACACTGGAAGCTTTTAAGAAAAGATTGGAAACCTTTTGTCTGAAATGGTATAGGTTTTCTGTCTGAGCAGTGGGTTAGACTGGAAGACCTCCAAGTTCTTTTCCATTATTCTGTCCAAAACAGGTTTCCAGTTGCTTAGGAAAAATTAGATCAATGAGAGTAGCTCCTTAGCTCCCTAAGAAAAGATGTTGGAAATTTTAATTCAGTAATATCTGGAAATCCAATGTTCTTCACTCATGCTTCATAAGCTATTCAGAAGCTAGCCTTATTGAATTCAGTAGGAATTACTCCTAGAAAAATGTGTATAGGATTTCAGCCAATCATTGCTTTAATACAAGGCAAGTCAGCAAGGAACCATTAATAATAGATCTGGCAGGAGTATTCCATTTCATCTATCTTTTTCCAGAAAGTCAGCTGGCAATCCTTTTCTCATGTCTCTGTGCCAACAAAATAGGTACCCGGTACGTATAAGAGCAAATAACTATAAAGTTTAAGCTTCTGCAGCTGAGTTGGATCCCCAAAAAATGAATTATGACCTTTTGTAAATGACCTATAAGACTTTTAGAAAGAAAACTTAAATATTATAATAAATGGCCAATTTAAATAGTTTGTAATTAAGATAGGGAATGATAGAAATTCAGCTCCAGTCAACCCCAGTCTCAGGGCAGGAAGCTAAACAGGTGATTTGGCGTAAATCCTTCCATCTTGGTTTAACCTATCTCCCAGGATTGCTTTTGTAGGAATATACTGTAACATAAAGTGAATGAACTGGATTATAATTCATTTAGGGTTTTGGATAAATTAACCAAGTATTTTCCTATTTTTAACTAAATAATAAAAAATTGCAGATGCCATCTTAGGATAGATATTTTCCCTTCTTTGCACATATTCTCTATCTCACACACACTCCTACTCGGAGGGATTGCTGCTTCTGAGGGTTATGTTGTATTTACCTTCCATTACAAAATAGCAGATGACAATTCATTAATTTAATATGAACATATCTGGCCAGCTTTGACCTCAAAAAGCTATGCTGAATCGAACTGTACTAATATTAGATGAAAAATTAAAGGAAATCCTAGGCAAAATCTCAAAAGAAAACAATGGCAATCCCATTTCCATATTGCTGTCTGGAAAAGAAGAAGCAGAAGAAACATAAAGGGAGCTGTCCATAGAGTCATCAAAAGTTGAGCTTTACATTGGGAAGACACAATCAGACAATTTCAATTCTAACACTGAATGGAACTACAAAAACACAACCCAAGCAAGAACAAAAAGTGTACTGTACTTTATGTCTGCATCTAAAAATTGAGCCCAACAACAACCCCACAAAGTTGGATAATCTCAAGACACCTCCATCAGGAACAGATTTATACCTTATGTCAGGCTGCATTCCTATGTACCTTTTCTTCAATGTTGCTTTATTCACCTGCCATAGATTTATTTACCTATTAACCCCTTCTTCCTGAGCAGCTGGTGATCCATATGTAAATATTATTTTAAGGCTTATTAACCCTGAATTCAGTGGATGTTAAATTTTTCATTCAGGAGTTAAGAAGTGACTTACGCTCTGTGATTTAAACCTATAGAATTAGGCACACAGTGAAAGGCAAGATAGTTCCTGTACTCTGTTGCTGCAGGCTCTCAGGAATGTTACTAGCAGAATATGCCTTTCCTGGACAGCCACGTTTGGAAGATGGTTTACTGTTGGCTGCAAAACCACAATGATATCTATTTATGCTTGGATAGCAAAGATTAGTAAACTCTTTCCTTTCATCTCGCAAAGATAGGTTAAAAGCACAGGGGCGGCAAGGGAGCTGCATGGGCTCTCCAAAAGAGAGGAATTGGGAGGGTGGAGTAACGGGGTGGGTGGGAGAGAGGAGACGAAAGGGAGTGGATCTGACTGTTTGTGATTGGTAAGCTGTGCAAATGCATTTGCCAGCAGGACTTCAATGGAATGTGAAACCAAATCAGTTACAAGTTAAAGATAGACACACAGGCTACCCAGCATCTTGGGCAGGGGTTTAAATTTGAGAGTTCTTATAGATCTGTGGATTTTTGGAACTTTCTGCTTGCTTCCCCCCCTCCCCCCGGATTTAGTTCCCTTTTTTTTCAAACAATGCATTGGAATTATTAGGGAGGGTGAGCTGATCATGGTGCAAACAACAGGGTAAGTAGCAAGTGCTTTATTTAAATTCCGTGCTTTGCCATGCTTGGCTTCATCAGCTCTAAGCCTTTCATAGAGTCATACTTAGAGATAATGTTCCATGGTTGCATTTTATGAGGCTCATAAGGGGTGCTTTGGCAGGCTGACACTATGATAGAACTCTGTTTAAAGATCCTTTTTTCTTTCCTGGTCCTAACAGAGTACATTTCATTACAACCTCATTTAATTTTCCTAAAGAAATGCAAGTTCTGTTTCACATGTTGCTCTGAAAAATTCCAGTCCCCCTCCCCTATTTTCTTATCCTTCTCCCTCAGTTTTTAAAACATGGCTCAATAGCCGGTCATTGTAACATGACCGTGGTGCTTCTGATTCTGTCTTGGCTCTTTTTTAGTATCACTCTGCTAATTGCAATTATATTTTGGTACTCTGAAAAATTATATTTTTCTCCTAATTCTCCTACTTAGCAATCTTTGACTTTTGTATCTTGCATTATGTATTTTATGTTGCATCAAAAATATGTATTTGACAAAGTAAAGCTTGTAAAAACATCAGATAATATACTTAACAATAGAAATTTGCATTGACCTCTGGACCTCTGGGATACTTGTTTCCATATTCCCCAAGTTAGTATATTATGCAGCTCATTGTGTATTTTCATATTACAGTTTTTTAAATTGTGAGACTTATTTAGTCATTGCAATTTATAAAAAAATGTTACTGACACACACACACACACACACTATGCTTCCCACATTTGAAGTTATGTGTAAAAAAGTTTCTTATAAACAACTGGAGGAGAATAAAGTGTTTCAGGATTGCTTTGGTCTGTGTTTTTTGTTTTTATGGCCACTATGGAATTCTTAGTCTTCTAATATTTTAAGAGTTATTTATAGTCATCAGAGAATATTAAATAATTAAATCATCAGTGATAGTGGGCGCACCGCGGTTCGCCCACGTTACACCCATCCTCCGCGAGCTGCACTGGCTACCTGTTGGTCTCCGGGTGCGCTTCAGGGTACTGATGACCACCTTTAAAGCACTCCATGGTAGTGGATCTGGGTACTTGAGAGACCGCCTTCTGCCGATTACCTCCCTAAATCGACCAATTAGATCGCACAGACTGGGCCTCCTCCGAATCCCATCTGCCAGTCAATGCCGACTGGCGACCACACGGAGGAGAGCCTTTTCTGTGGCAGCTCCGACCCTGTGGAACGACCTCCCCGTTGAGATCCGTACCCTCACCACCATCCAGACCTTCCGCGCAGCCCTCAAGATCTGGCTCTCCCAGCAGGCCTGGGGATAGGTTCCTAATTTACCCGCCCGAGTGTTTGATTGCTGAACGAAAGTTGTGTTTTTACTATTTTTTCTTTGTTCACATTCTGTTTTGTTTTTGTTTTTTTTTTGACGCTGCACCCCCTTCCCTTGTGGTTGTAAGCCGCCCTGAGTCCCCTCAGGGAAAAGGGCGGCCTATAAATCCCAATAAAACTCCATAATAAAAAAAAACTCCAAAAAAATATTTCTCTAAAATATAAAGTGCCATACCTGACTACAACTGTTCTTATTGATGGAAAATACATTTGATGTATTTGACGTTTGGTTCCTTTTGCTAATTATTTAATTCTCTGGAAATTTTAGGGCTACAATGAGAAAAATAAATGTTTGAAGTTTAGTTATTTTTCTTCTTCTTCCCAGTTATTATGATTGAGAGGAAATAAAAAAATATTCATAAGATCAAATTAAATTAATTCAGAGGAAAAAATAGAGATTATAACTAGAAGGATAATTTGTGCTAGAAGCTGGAGATGGGGAGGGAATCCTTCTTTACATTTATTGTTACATATAAGGAGAGGGATGTGCTGAAGACACAGTTGAAAATCTTTCAACTACTCAAGTGAATAGAACAAATACAGTTTGTATGCATTAGGGTATGTTGGGGGGAGTATGCCATACCCTAGATCAGGGGTGTCAAACTTGCATCGTCAGAGCATCATCATGTGATGTATTGTGACTTTTTTCCTCTTCGCTAAAGCAGGCATGGCGTGGCCAGCGCGTGAGGCATCTGGCCCTGCCCTAGACCATAGCATATGACCTGCTACCTACCAGATGTGTCAAAACTGTGGTCCAGTGAGATTTGATCCCAAGGAAAAATTCAAAAATATAATCAAACAAGGAAATAGCTGTTTCTGGCTACAGTAAATCTTGCCTTGAGCAACATCTCAAATGTGACATTTTTGTGTAGCTTTTATGGCCTAGAAAATAAATATTCTATGTCATAAGACTACAATAAATGTTTCCATATTTAACTTTTAAATGTGTATTTGAGGCAACATCCATCTCACACTTATACACTGATTCTTATAGTATATATCACCCCCCCCCAAAAATGAACTATAATTACAAGGTAAAGATAAATGTTAAATTATAAATAAACTGTTCAGTAGCTAGTTACTTTGTGCCTAATTCTGTTGAACATTTGATATGAAATGGAAAGCAACTCATAATATGCTGAAGAATAATACACTTACGAATTAATGTCACTTTTCCTTTGCTATTAAAACAAGCCAAAACAGTAAATTAATGTTAGTTTCAAAATGTATTCTAAGGAACCCATGAGCTTTGTATCTTATCAAGGATTCCTTCATTTCCATGAAGATAATTCAGCCACTAAACTGAATTTCTCCTGAGTGGATAATGGAGGCAGCAAAATCCAATCAATCTGATCAACACTTTCTGTATTGAATGCAAATGATGGAGAGGTTGGAACACATTGTAATATGGACGGACCTCAGAAAACTGAAGCTAATCTATTTGAAAGTAAAAAGTTTAAAAATCACTAGGTGATTATCCCCAAGGCTGCCCATGACTGCAATTATTGTGAATCCTATTTGTTGTGGAAACAAGTTTGTTGTTGCTTTTAATATATTAACTGCTGCCTGTGGGCTTGCTATGATGCTTAGATGTTTAACTTTTTAATAGTACGAGATCAAGTGACTTTATTACCTATTGAAATCAGTAATCACTCTTCCACTAAAATAACATGAAAAAATCTTTAGCAGTAATTTCAGGATTTGTTCTTTGGCAAATTGTTTGCATCTGTTACCATTTTATATATACCTCCAGAAAATATATTCTGAATCCACTTTGGTTCATCACGTTCAAAAGTTGGCCAGGATTTAAGTGGGCTTTATATCTCAAACCTGTGGGCTAAGATAGCAAAGATTAGCCGGTACCCACTGTACTGTACCTATTTCACAGGTCATTAATCCTGTTTATAGGTTAATGGGAAACTACACAGCAGGCCGGGGGGGGGGGGGGTGGAGATTCCCTAGAAAGGAAAAACTGATACAATTATTTACCAAACAGGAATGGATAGAAATAAATCAGAAGGGCACAGTCCTGTCCCATTTTATCATAGTTTACATTTTCTTTTACTAAAGCTGGCAAAGTTATGACATCCAGTATGACTTAGTGTGCAAAAACTTTGTAAATACATGGCTGTAAAAGCATACTTGAGTATGTTATGAGTTGTGTTCAGAAATTGTCTCACATTTTAATGATTTAAACTCCAGATCTGAAATTCCATTTAATGAAAAAAATAGTTTGTACATTCCTGGATATAATTATGTTCTGTGAAAATAGTCCAGTCTTTCAATCAATTCTTTGACCAATGTAGATGACTGTCATGTTAAGCTTGTCCATAATACATGGAAGAGTAATATCCAGCTTTGAATATAAAAGCTGTTAAACTAAAATTGCTCTTTTAGAATTGAGTTGATATTATGTAGTTGTGCAGTTATTAGTTTTATCATCTACAACAATTTCAGTTGTTGTTTGTCTTATTTCCAAATTGGTGCTTCTGAAAACTCTTTCTCTCTCATTTGTTGTTTAATCCCCACATACATGTTTTTACCATGATGATAAAACTACATAAAATCATAAGAAACTTACAGAAGATTGGAATATCTAAGTGACTAAGTGACTCTCTGGAAAAAAACTAGTTGGAGGAAGAGTCACTATCAATTAATAGTTATTTTTATGCTGCTCTCCCTCCCAAACAATTCATATGATTATCTCAAAATTCCCAAAAAGGCTATGTAGCTCCCAACTAATGTAGGGTTTTAAAAGTATTAGCACCCTGAATTGAGTTTAAAAATGGAACAGCAGCCTATACAATACTCCAGGAACACACATATTTTATTTGAGGTACTATTCAGTAGTCTTCTCAAATAATTATAAAACACATGGAAATTAATATTAAAGGTAAAGATAAAGGTTTCCCTGTTGTATCTGACTCTAGAGCTTGATGCTCATCTCCATTTCTTGGCTGAGGGTACCAGTGTTGTCCGAAGACAATTTCCATGGCCAGCATGGCTATATGCCAAAGGGCACAGAGCGTTGTTACCTTGCCACCTAAGTGGTACCTATTAATCTATTTGCATGCTTTAGAATTGCCAGGTGGACAGGAGCTGAGGGAAGTAACAGGAGCTCACCCCGTTGTGTGGAGATCTGGTCTTGAACCTGGGCTCTCCAGCATCTATAACCACTGAGCCATAATGCCCCCTGGAAAACAACATTATCCATATCTAATTAAATTAAAATAAATTACACCTCAGATCTGTTTTATATTCTAGCCCTGCTTTCTTTTTGTTGATGATCCCTGATTTGCCATGCAGAGGTCAACTGTTGCCTTTGGCCTAAAAAGGTGGGGCATTTTTGCCCTTCAATAGATGAATAGTTAATGGATAGAAAAAAAATGCATCTCAGTCTTTCATTGCTCTTGGAAAGTAGTGTTATCTTCAGTCAATTGAATCATTGGAGTATTAGTTGCTATCTTCTCTTTGTTTAGCATTCAAGTTTAGGGTTAGGTTAGATTATAGGATCCTACTATAGTGAATATCAAGTGTTAACCAGGCTGATACAACATGCAATAGAATAAACAACTCTCCATACCGGGGGCAAGGGACACAACACCTTTGTGAGCTAAAATTAATTAGTGGGTATATGCTGAACTTTCTTCTTTTCTTTTATGTTTTAGCAATCTTCATCCAAAATGCTCTGCAGATTGGAGAGAATGCTGCCATTGTTTAATAATGCTAAGTAGCATGTGTTGCTGGGTCATTTTACAATTAGAAGCAAGTAACAACTCAAAGGCAGCTGGCACCAGGATGGCAGTAGCATTCTGTAGGTTACTGTTCCCGCAAGTTAAGCTGAAATGGGGATGGGACAAATTGAAAATGTTTTAAGAGAAAGAAAAACTCTGTGTTGAAATATTGGAGTTTCTGCTCCCCTCATAGTCACTTTGTACCTGTGGTACAAAGCAGTTGGTAGGACCTTTCCGGTGCCTTTTTAAATCTATAAAATACCCAGGTGGAGAGATATTAATGAACCTTTTACAAACTGAATCTCTGAAGTTGCCATATTGCACTTCCTATCATGCTTATTACAAAGCAACCAACTCAGATCAGTGGAGCTGTTAAGTGCTCACATCAGAGAAACAAGACTTCTAGATACTTTGAGTGGGAGAAAAAAGAAGTTTGACATAGGCTGATTCAGCAACTGTACAGTACTAATTAATATTTGGGATTTTGAAACATAAATCAGACCTGCTTTGAAGCACAACACAGTCATTTAATAGATATTGCCACAGGCATTGTTTGGCTCTTCTACAGCTCCTGTGCTGGCAGCTGCATTCAGGAGAACTGAAGGGCATTGTTACCTTCCTGGAAGGATTTTTTTTGTTCATCTTATCACTTGTCATTCGGTTACATTAGAAAAAAAAATATTACAGTAGCTTTGTTACTTAAAACTTAGTTGATTTTTCATTAAAATTGAATTCAGCATCACAGAGTCTGATTTTATCAAGGGCTTCGTGCTGTAGAATTTTTCTTCCTTTGTCTCTCTCTTTCCTCCCCATGTTCTGTTGCTTTTGTACTGTTTCCTCACTAGGATAAACATTCAGTTCAAAATTTATTAACATCCCTTCTCTCTGTATGACCAGAATCAGCATTTACCAGATTCCACTGAAGCCTGTAAGTATGAACAAATGAACACGAGATACAATAAGTAGATAGGAATACGATGTCATAACAAATAATAAAACATAGTTACCGTGATCATTTAAAAGTCCTTTCTTGGTAAATCATAGTCATTCAGTACAGACTATATTGGGTTGCATGGGCTATTGAACTTGATACAATTTTTCAAATTTGTACTATAGGCAAATACGGTGGAAGTACATCCTGTTTATTTAGGCAGCATTCATATCTACGGTCATTTAAGGAGCTGGTTGAAGAGCATTAACCTTGCTATATGTTATTCTATGGGAAATACTTTCCATGGAATATTTCCCATACAGCGCAGTCAGTATAGACACTAGGATTAAACTATATATTACGCTCGTTTATATTGTGATTTGTTTGGTTTTGACTTAGTTGCCAGTTATGCTCAGCCACTGTAATTTTTGTACATTACTAAGATTTATGGCTTAGTAGAATGTGTAATCAGGAATTTTATTCTACAAAGTGTAGTTTACAGTACAAATTGGGCTGAGATTTTTTCCCCCTTGAATCATGTAACTTCCACATTACATTATGATAATGCTATGAATGTAAGGTATCTTCTTTGGAAAAAAGAATTCAAATAATTTATCTATGGAATGAGGAATTGCTCGCTTGTCATCTATATTTATGAGATGTACTGGTAGTAATTGATGACATACTAAAATTGGGCTACCTTCTATCTATCTGGCCAAGGGAGGGGAGGGTCCCCCGCGAGGCTTTGCCATCCTCAAATATACCCCCAGCAGTTTACATAGAGTTGCAAGCAGTAAAGGACATGAAACCTTTCTCCACTGATCCACAGGGAGAGAATCTTTCTCCTTTCACCCCTCAGCAGCAGCTTTTCCTGGGAGAGGTTTCAGGAGGAGGAGGAGGGTCTGCGAAAGGCAGCCCCTTGTGAGGACCCTTTCCCACCCTTGTGAGGACCCTTTCCCAACTTTTTTTATTATTATTCCTAGCACTCCTCAGCCTTTTCCCAGATAGATGTCAAACAAAAAGACCCAAGGCAAGTCTTTTCTAGTGTACAAAGTGTTTTAATAAGCAGTGAAAGCTAAGGTGCATATTTATTCATAGGTTTATGATTGCTACTTATATATGTAACAGAATAACAGAGTTGGAAGAGACCTTGGAGAACTTCTAGTCCAACCCCCTGCTCAAGCAGGAGCCCTATTCCATTTTAGACAAATGGTTATCCAGTTTCTTCTTAAAACCTCCAGTGATGGAACACCCACCCAGGCAAGCTGTTCTTCTGATTAATTGTTTTGTCAGGAAATTTCTCCTTAGTTCTAGATTGGTTCTCACCTTGATTAGTTTCCATGCGTTACTTCATTTTTTAAATTTAACTCCTTCATCACTGCCTTTTCCCAGCAAAAAGCCTTTTTGTAATCCTTTTCTTTACTTGGACCCTAGGAGTTTGTTTTTAAGACTCTTCACCAGAGCTAAATGCCCTTTTTCCTTGTGCACACACCCCTACCCAACAATCCTTAGAGCTAATTATATCTTTGAGACAATCCTCAACATCCTTCAAATTCTCCCTCTCAGGCAAGGAAAGTGAATTTTAACCCTTGTATGGCTGTCATACCCTATTTTGCATTTCACGATGGAGGGAATGTATATAATGCTATTATCAATGTTCCGCTGGTAAGGAACTGTAATTTGAGTGCAAATACAGTGGCAAATCTCTTTGAGATATGTGAAATAACATGAAATATGAGTGTCTAACTACAAAAGGTAGCAGTCTGTTCAGGTCTTTAAATGCATGTTCTCTCTCTAGATTGACCAACATTGTTTTCTCCTGTTCCAAGTGCTGATGCTTATTGATAAGTAATCCTGTCTATATCCTGCTCCAAAACAAAGGCATATATGGTTATTTATCTTCTTTCATGAGTTTAATATGTCTTACTTTCAAACTGCCTCTCCCACACTGTTCCTGTGTTGTCCCACTAAAATTACCTTCTTAGTAGTGCCAAATAACTAAACTGAAAAGATTTCCTGTTGACTGGAAAGATTATGGCTTGAAGGGGGAGGGGGGTTTGAGTCAGTGTTAACTCCTGACAACTTCCCAAACAAGTCCTTGCACTTTTCTTGGCAAGGAAGTGGTCTGACATTGCCTACTTCCTAGGACTGAAAGAGAGTGACTGGCCTAAAATCACCCAGCTGGTTTTGTGCCTAAGGTAGAACTGGAAGCCACAGATTCCCAATGTCTAGTCTGATGCCTCAACCACTACACCTACCTGACTCTTGTGTCATTACTATTCTATGTTTATTTAACAAACTTGAATATTTTATATTGAAATAAACTGAGGCACCCCAGGGTACTTGTTGCATTTATCCTTAATATTCTGTCTATCCAAAATAATGCCTCTTGTTTTGCTCAGATTCAACCGACAGCCTACCATCCTTGGATACCATCAGCTTTAGAGATGAGAGAAAGATAGCAACACACTTAATTTAGAACAGAACATTGATACGTGAATTTCTATCTGTCATTCTTCACATTCTCATACTAGAAACACAGATGATTTAATGCAGCAATAATGCCTTTCATCCAAAGCAGAGTTCATCTAAGGATTTCAGAGTGCTTTACTGACTATTTACACTGGTAGTTGGGGATATGTAGGAAGCACTTAACAAACTTACTTACTGATACCATGGTTTTTAGTGTGCCTTATATACAAATATTTCCAGATTTTTTTAAAAAAAGTGAAGATGTTATTTTCTTGTGGAGGTGGATGGTAGGTTTTAAAGTGCTTTGCAAAACGTATATATTTCTGGAATGCAATAGAAAATTATCTTTATCCTGATTCTCAAGACAGTAGACAAATGCATTTCTAATGTGTGTGTGTGTGTATGTATATATATATATATATATGTGTGTGTGTGTATATATATATATGTATATATATATGTGTGTGTGTGTGTGTGTGTGTATGTATGTATGTGTGTGTGTATATATATATATATATATATATATATATATATATATATATATATATATATATTATTTAATTATTTAGTTTTGCATGTTTTTGCCTTTAAAAAATCCTGTAGTTAACAAACCATTCTGGAGCACCGGATACTGTTCCGGTATGGTGCTCCAGAGGGCCTACCCGCCTGCCCTACTTACCTCTGCTTTAAGCTTATGGCGTGTATGGCACCTGCGCGATGCTCTGCTGAGCAGCTGGAGCATCGGGGAGATTTGCGGAAGTGTGGCAGGCAAGTATGACGCATGTTTGGACAGCGCGCTGTGCGCGCGCACTGCGTGCATCCATGGATGAAACATAAATAAATAAACTCAAATTGGTTGATCACGAGATTATTATATCTTTATATTTGTATTGTTATTTATATTATTCTGTCTTTTTGGGAGAAGGCTACAGATTCTTCAATTTCTGCTCCACAACTAAATTAAAGTTATTCTTGCTAATGTTTATAGATAGTTCTCAGACTGGGACCATAAATGTACTATGAATATATGTAACTAATATAATTCACTATACGAAAGTTGTTTCCCCTCTCCTCTTTTTAAAAGTTTGCATAGATAAAAATGGAAACTTTCTCGTTGTTCTTAAGGTAAAGGAGTGTAAAGAGATGCTTTCTGCCTTATTAAAGGTCCCCCCTGCCCTATTTGTATTGGCTGGAGGTAGGAGGTGACCAGACGTCCCGCTTTTGGCGGGACAGTCACGATTTTTAATAATTTGTCCCGCGTCCCGGGGCATTTTTAAAAAGTCCCGATTTTTGTAGAAAGGGTGCCCCGCCCCTTTTTTCGCTCGGCCACGTGGCTTCCTCTTGTAAACATTTTCACTCATGTTTCCAGGTCTATCTTTGTCTATAGACTAGTGGCTGTGCGCCGGGGGGGCGGCCTGCAGGTCTGGAGGCTGTGCGGCGGTTGCACGCTGCCGAGCACTAGCAGGAGTTGCGGGGCGGGCTGACCGAGCGGCCTCACATGCAGCTCACCTCGCTGCCCGATGGAGGCTGCCCGGCTGCTTTCCCTCCACCCTCACCTTTTTCCTCCCCTTCCTCCTCCTCCTCGCTGCGATCTGGATGCCCGACGTGCCTTCCTTTCCTCCGCATTTGGCCCTTTTTACGCGGAGCCACAAGATTATGAGCAATGCGGGGTTGCTACGCTAAGGGCGCCCAGTCCCAACTGGGAACTGCTGTTGCTCCTGCCGCAGGGACCCAGCGGCACCCGATCCCTGCAGCAGTGGCTGGCTATGCCCCTGCCGCGTCCAGCGCATCTTCAACAGCAAGCGGGTTGCCCGACTGCCCGGCTCACTGCCGCTGCCCCTCCATGGCCGGGTCATCCCAAACGCGCATGACCCGGAGCTCCCCGCGCCTACCTGCAATGCACACAAGCGCGGGCGTTCAAGGAGAATAATAGAAGTAGACATTGTACAAGCAATAGCAGTTAGATTTATATACTGCTTTACAGTGCTTTACAACCCTCTCTAAACCGCTTACAGAGTCAGCATATTGCCCCCAACAATCTGGGTTATGCTTTTATAATCACAACCCCAAAATGGTTTCTTCTTCTAGTTTATTTGCTTGCTTGTTTGTTTTAAACAAACTACTCACTGTAACAACAACCTTGACCAATGCACAAAAAGTACGTTTGAGAGCCACTGATCTTTCTGTGTCAGACATCAAACTTTTTGTGGGTGTAAGGTGAATCCTCTCTATAGGTGGGGCTTCCCCCATTGGTACAGCTGCTCTGCTGATAGATGGGCATCTCTATTATATCTTAATCCTTGAGAAAGTTTTCTGAGTGATCCAGATACTTTAATATCAGATTAACATGGGCTAGTATTTTTTTAGCTGTCCACTACTACAACATACATTTCATAATTTGTATGTAATAGAAAGTTTTGTGCTATGTTCATTTCTATGCTTTTTGGTTTTCATTCCAAATTCATTTTAAACATATTGCTTTTTTATTAAGTTAATAAGCATTGCTACTGAGTGTAAAGGTTCTTCTGAGCCATAGGACTTTTGCACGCACTGGTACGATATGGTCATTAACTTCTACAAAGTTATAAAGAGAATTGTTGCTAAAACTAATTCTAAACTTGTTCCATAGCCTAATATGGATATGAAATGTATTTGGCTTCAGCCCTTCGTGGGACTTGTCTGCCAAATTTTTACTATGATCTGTTCCATGATGAATTTACTCTAAGCAGTAAATAAAAAAGTATTTATTGGAATAGTCATATTCCTTGACTGTCATAGCTTAACATTATTGAAATATGGGTTGCATCTGTTACATTAGAAAGAAAAATGATATAATGGGGAAACATTTTCCTCCTATTTTTACATATTTCAAAGGCTCCTTCTATGTTGTCTAACAAACTTCAAATTAGGCACGTACTCAGGGGAATAAAGTATCTGTGGTTGTCTAAGTCATCTTTGCATCTACTATGCAGTTTTATTTTAAGGTAAATTCCTCTATGCCGGAGTTGATAATTAGAGCAAGAAGAAAGAAAACCATTCCTTCTTCCTCTGTTGACCCATTACTGCACTAAGAGTGGAAGGGGATTCTTTCAAAATAATCTAGGTTAGGTGCGGCTAGTCCCCCTTAGCCTGCAAAGCTGTTTAATATTTCTGTAGATTGTAGCATTCTCTTTGAGTTTGCAGGTATATCATTCCTAAGTAGATACGCTGTCAGTTTGACCAGGAATTACATGAAAACAGTATGGTTTATTTGGCTTCAGCTTAGTATAATTATCGTCAATGGCTAAGAATGATGTGTGAACTTGTGGTTTATCCAACAAAATTGCTAAGCATGTCATGATACAGTTTTGTCAAGAAACTTTTTTACGATCCTGTAATCCAGAGGCGGGATTCAAATTTTTTTTACTACCGGTTCTATGGACATGGCTGGTGGGTGTGGCATGGCTTGGTGGGCGTGGCAGGGGGGATACTGTAAAATCTCAATTCCCTCTCCACTCCAGGGGAAAGTTACTGCAAAATCTCCATTCCCTCCCCATCAGCTGTAACTCGGGAGGCAGAGAATAGATGGGGGCGGGGCCAGTCAGAGGTGGTATTTACCAGTTCTTCGAATTACTCAAAATTTCCACTATCGGTTCTCCAGAACTGGTCAGAACCTGCTGAATACCACCTCTGCTGTAATCCCTTAATTCAGGGTAGAGTCAGGGTGACTGGATGGAGTTTACTGGCCGGATACCCTTCCTGATGCCATGTAGACAGAAAGAAGGTTAATATTATATATATCTCTATGTTTGCATATAAAACTCTCGGTTTTATCTTGAACTACAAAATAGCACACAACTACTGGAACTGAATCAGTAATTCCTTCAGTAATTATTGCTGGAGACTTGGCCTTGCAAGGCAGCTAAACAACCACCTATAAGCAGCGATGTTTGTATTGGGGATTGTGGGCAAAATATCAGTGAATGCTCCCAGGCTCTGGAAACTGACTTGATAACACTATCAGCATCAATATTCTTTCTCTTCTGCATTTGCTGATACACCTTTGAAACTCTGTTTGTAAAGCAACATATACCGTATTATAATGCATTGTAATTGTGAGAGCAACTATATTTCAGTTTGCTGTATTCCTTTAGAGTGCAATGTTTCAGAAAGGGCAAAGCAGAGAAGTCAATCTGGAGGACAGTCCCTCTTTGCGAAATCTGCCTAAGGTTTTTCTTTACAAAGGCTATAAGAAAAAAACAAAAACCCTGTGAGATCCACACTGGATAACAAGATGGTTATTCTCAGTTCAACGTTTGTAGTTGTTATACGTGTTTGTTGAATCAGAATATTCTATGTAAAAGGTCATGTCCAATGAAGTGTAGGAAGTACAATGTAAACAATTAAACACAGTAGGCAAGGCCTAGGAGCAAAAAAAATCTTCCTTTATCATTTGAAAAATCAACACTTCTGACTCTTTGATTTAATTGGATACGGTGGACAAGAGAACTAACATAGAATGACAGACATTTTTCTAAAATAAAACTCCCTTTTTACCATCCTGTAACCGCTTAATTCGGAGTGGAGTCGGGGCAACTGGATGGAGCTGAACTGGCCTGATACTCTCCCGGGTACCATGCCTTCCTGACCCTTCTGTTGTGTTTTTTTTTTAACAAAACCATTGTAAAGATAATTTCTTTCAAGCTTTCCAAATGCTGTCATAAAAGAACAAAACTGGTCCAATTATTAACTTTGACTTTTGTATAGGATTGCTTCATGCTCTTTAAAGGTGAAGGCCTTCATATCAATTTTTGGTTCCGTTATTTCCTCCAACCATTTTTGGATTTTTATCTAGTACAGCCAGAGCTGTTCCTTCTGGGAATAATAAAAGGAAATATAAGTAAAGAAATTCAATGTATTATGCACATAACTATCGCAGCCAGAATTACATTTGCCCAAAACTGGTAACAAAAATTGTCCCCTTGAAGGCAGAGATCATTAAAAAAAGGTGCTAGAATACACGGAAATTGATAAATTAACGATGGAACTAAGGGTTAGAGAGGAAAAAGAATATTATAATACATGGAATATGTGGTATAATAGGCTAGAAAAGATATGTAAAATTAATGCGTAATGAATACATAGAAAGTATAACAAAAGGAAATTGTATATATTTAGAGAGTAACAGCTATTGGATATATTATATAAATAATAATAAAAAAATACCGATGACGGAAAGCTGTAAAAGTGAAACTGTGATTTTAATGTTTAAATTTTTTTGAATAAAAATTATTTAAAAAAAACAATAATACAGTAAAGGTGAAGGACTTCTTCCTTATTTTAGAGTCTCACCATAGATATGATTTCCCCTAGGGTTGCCTCAAATCATTAGATGTTTATAAAGACAACTAGAAATCATGAGTAAAGTTAATTTGTCTGAAACAATTTATGCAGCAATTTAATATATAAGCTGCTTTATAATCTTTCTCCGGTTAAATGTCTGCTGAATTTTTAAAAAACAGAGCATGCTACTAATAAGATGAAGATATAGTACGTTAGACTGCAAAACCTGTACCTACTGTGCAGGGAATGGGTTCCAGCAGGCAGTACTGCTGGTTTGCTCGTGTGCAGGCTGCACGTGCGCATGTGCATGCACAGTGCAATTAACATTGTTCTACGCATGCGCAGAACTGAAAAAGAAGATGGCGGCACCTATGGCGCATCCAGGGAACCAGTTCAGGAGCGTGGCAGGCCTAGGTCGCTGCCGATTCCAGTGACCCTGGCCGCCAAACCACTGTTTCACCACTGTTACTGTGTACAGAAGATAAGTCCTCTCTCACTTCCCAATCTGACCTTATCTTTGTGTTAGATCGGGTAATGGAAAGGCACACTCAGGCTAAAGGCAACAACAGCTCTTTATTGTAACAGAACAAGTATGTACAATCCAGCGAAGGTTCAGTCTGACAACAGCCCTTTTATAGGGAGCTGTTAGACCCTTTGACCAATGAGATTAAACATCTGTTCCCACCGGAACAGAGGACCTTGGTGGAAACTATTATAACAGTTGCTAGTATCTAACACTTTGCTTAGTCTGACAAGTTAGTCGTCACTTGCTTCCATTTTAAATATAAGAGACTGAGTAAAAAAGACAACTTATTTCCTTTAGGATGAGAAGAATATTGAAAACATGCTTCCATTTATATGTAAATAACTACAGAGTCAACAACTGGGAAGGAAATAGTTTGACAACTTGCTTTAATTCATAAAATACTGAACTACTACTAACTGTTGCTAGGAGAAACATAATAGAAAATATTACAGAATGTATGCAAAGAAGAAGATGGCACAGTATAGACAGTTGATTACTTTTACGTGTGACTTTAACCTTTATTTTTACTAAGTAAATAAATAATATGTAGGCTATAGAAGTTCAATCATGGAATATAGTGAACCTCAGATTTTCTTCCTTTTTCTGCATTTCCCTGCATTCATTCCAAAGTTTAGATACTCTTCAAATTAATGTATGACGTAACACATCAAAGAAGAGGAAGGGTCAGCAAAAATGACCAGCTCTATTCGTCCAACTCTATTCTAAAGACTAGCTCCACTGGTTAGCAAGGGAAACTTCATGATGGTAAAAAAAATTCAGAAGGCCACAATGGGAAACATAATATCCTATGTCCAATTTGTAATTATTATTCATCATAGTTCTAATCATGTTTTAGATTTGTTTCTACTGATCACTATAAAGTATGTTATATTTCTGGATTTGTCAGTTCTGGGTTTACCCTTATGACAACTGAGAAAAAAGAATGCTATCCCTGACTGGAGAGGCATCATCACACCACTCTGTGTTCTCCATGCATTCTTCATCACCCGCACCACCACCTGTGCACTCTACTTGACCTGTGCCCCCGCCCCCCAATTCACCCTAAAGATACCCCAGATGCCCTTCCTGACCTTCACTGCACATCCTCTTTTTGCCACACAGCATCTCTGGTGCACACCCACACATCTTTCCCAACACACATGAAACGCAAACTCAAGTACCATTCCCGCCCCCATTGTGCCTCGGCACCCCTTACTCCCCCACTTGCCAGCATCCACTTCCCTGTCTGCTGGCCTTGCACTTGCAACTTCTACTGGCTTCTCTTCACTGACATTCTCCCTTCAACTTTCCCACAAGCAAAGTAAATGGGGAAGCCAATAGGAATGAGAAGGAAGGAAGGCCTTTCTTTTTTTATAAGAAATAATTTAACTGTATGAAAGTCTTTACCTAAGCAGGATCAAGAAACTATGTTTTGCTCCTCTGGAAATCATCATTGCAGAATCTCTTAACATCTAAAGTCAAATCCAAAAAGTCGTCCTGGATTACTTCACTTTTTCTCTGTAAATTTCTTTCCTGGATCTTTTGACTTTTCTGGTCTTATGAGGGAAAAACCAATCTGGTCCTGGGATCTGTTTTTTAATGCTCAAAGATTGCAAATAATTTTATAACCAGAATCTACATTACTACTAGATTACTGTCACAACCTTTGTTACAATTACTTCAGTTGTTGAGGGCTAAAGTAAATTTTGGTGGGTGCATCTAACAGCTTTCATGCATCATAAAAAGGATTTCAGAGCCCCACATAAGCTATGGGTAGCTCAGTTTGTGATCTAATTTTACTACAGTAAGGAAGGTTTCTTCTTTTAACTATATTTGTTGGATTTACTCTAATGCTAAAAATTGTTGCACCTTTTTATGCTGTAACTGAGTATAAAGATGGAAAATGATACCACTCTATCCAAATTTTCATTTATAACAGTAGTTCTCCTTTATCCACCTGCTTCTGTCCAACAAAAGGAAATCTTTTAACCTTAAAAATTGTATTGTTAGTAGTATATTTTTTGAACAAAACACTGGAGAACTTCCTTGCTCTTCCTCATTATCCTTTACTTATTTATTTTGCATCTCAATCCTGTATATGCCCAAATTCTCTCAAGATACTTTTTAAGAAGTGCTCATTCATTTTTGCATTCAGCACATTCTTCTTAAATAATCATAAGTGATATATAGCAGATCATCTATCCAGCCTAATTCCTGTTTCCCTTGGTCCACTGTTTGTTTCATTCTCTGAATCTTGCTTTGTAAAAATGTGATCCTAAATAGCAGCTAAATATTGGGAGGAAATGAAGATACTCTTGTCTAAGGTGACCAGACGTCCCGCTTTCAGCGGGACAGTCCTGCTTTTGAACAATTTTTCCCGCATCCCGGGTTTTTTAAAAAAAGTCCCGATATTTTTTAAGTTACGAAAAAGCCTCCAACCGCCGAGGCTCTCCTAGCAACTGGGAGCGTATATTCTTCTTCAAGACGAGCACATTCCCGCCCATGCGTCCCTGGGAGCTGTTGCCAATGGCTGAGGGAGGAGAAGACTTACTCCATGTGGAGACCGCGGACTTCCCTCATGGATTTTTTCTTTTTCTGTTGCTTTGAGCAGCCCCTCCATCCCCCCCTCTCTCTTCCTCTCTCTCGCGGAGCTAGCTAGCAACTGCCTCCGAGGCTGTCCAAGCTCAGCCCCTCCCCCGCCCCCTCCCCGGACTGCTGCTTCTCCTCGGCTGCTCGGGGCTTCTAAATTGGCATCGCGTGTTGCTTGAGGAGAGGATTACTGTGCCATAGAAACACAGCGTATGTCTCATGTGGCTGATAACCTGGTCTCTACAGAAGAGGTAATTTTAAAAAGTTCGGAGCGAATCCAGAAAGAGGGGAGAAAGAGAGAGAGAGAAAGAGGGAGTGTGTGTACGGAGGGGGGGATTTTCTAAACCCCATTGAATCCAGAGGAAAGGGGAGAGAGAGAGAGAGAGAAAGAGGGAGTGTGTGAGGAGGGGGATTTTCTAAATGACCCATTGAATCCAGAGGAGGGGGGAGAGAGAGAGAGAGAGAGAGAGAGAGAGAGAGAGAGAGAAAGAGGGAGTGTGTGCACAGGAGGGGGGATTTTCTAAATGACCCATTGAATCCAGAGGAGGGGAGAGAGAGAGAGAGAGAGAAAGAGGGAGTGTGTGCACAGGAGGGGGGATTTTCTAAACGACCCATTGAATCCAGAGGAGGAGAGAGAGAGAGAGAGAGAGAGAGAGAGAGCGCACAGGAGGGGGGATTTTCTAAACGACCCATTGAATCCAGAGGAGGGGAGAGAGAGAGAGAGAAAGAGGGAGTGTGTGAGGAGGGGGGATTTTCTAAATGACCCATTGAATCCAGAGGAGGGGAGAGAGAGAGAGAGAGAAAGAAAGAGAGAGAAAGAGGGAGTGTGTGCACAGGAGGAGGGATTTTCTAAACGACCCATTGAATCCAGAGGAGGGGAGAGAGAGAGAAAGAGGGAGTGTGTGCACAGGAGGGGGGATTTTCTAAACGACCCATTGAATCCAGAGTAGGGGAGAGAGAGAGAGAGAGAGAGAGAGAAAGAGGGAGTGTGTGCACAGGAGGGGGGATTTTCTAAAAGTCCCATTGAATCCAGAGGAGGAGAGAGAGAGAGAGAGAGAGAGAGAGAGAGAGAGAGAGAGTGTGTGCACAGGAGGGGGGATTTTCTAAACGTCCCATCGAATCCAGAGAAGTTGTGTGTGTGTGTGTGTGTGTGTGTGTGAGACAGAGAGAGAGAGAGAGAGAGAGAGAGAGAGAGAGAGAGAGAGAGAGAGCGAGAGAGAGACTATCACTAAGTGTTGTAGCTTATGATTCTTGATGAATGTATTCTATTTTTTTTTTATGTACACCGAAGACAAATTCCTTGTGTGTCCAATCCCACTTGGCTAATAAACTACTCTACTCTACTCTACTCTACTCTACTCTACTCTACTCTACTCTACTCTACTCTACTCTACTCTACTCTACTCTACTCATTTCTATTTCAATTCTAATAAGGAGTTTAGCTTCTCTCTCTTGGAAATGTAAGCTAGCATAAGGCATTATAATGCAAGCTAGCTTTAGCTTTCAAACAGTTCATTTAGTGACCAAAGTTACAATGGCATTGAAAAAAGTGACTAATGAGCATTTTTCACACTTAGCGACCATTTTTCACACAGCGACCATTGCAGCATCCTCATGGTCACGTGATCAAAATTTTGATGTGTGGCAACAGATTCGTATTTATGATGGTTTCAGTTTCCTGGGGTCATGTAATCGCCTTGTTTGACCTTTTGACAAAATATAAAAATTTTAATCAAGCCCCCCGCCTCCCGGTCAATGGTGTCCCTCTTTACCAATCTGAAAATCTGGTCACCTTACTCTCGTCTATTTGTTACAGTTGTGTATAGGTGGTCCTCAGTTTACAATCACTCATTCAGTGGCCATTCAAATTTATAACAGAGCTGAAAACGGGGGACGACTTTCACCCTGTCCTCAGAATTTCAACCATCATAGTGTCGCCATGGCACTTGATTTGTTATCTGAATGCCTGATGCCCAGCTTGCAATTACCACAAAGCAGTAAGCCATGGTCATTGCAATTTCTGATGTCCCCTGCCAGCTTTCCACAAGCAAAGTCAGTGATGAGCCTGGTCAGAAGTAGCACTACTCATTCTTTGCCTGCCTCTACTGTGTCTGCCAACAGCACTCTTTTTCTCCCTGAAGCATATATGCACCAGGGGTGATATTCACTTACTTTCCGTACCGGTTCACAAATGTGAGCGTACGTGTGTCCACACATGTGCTCAGCCTTCCGCACGTGTGTTTTGGCTTGAAAACTTGCCTAAATAGGACGGCATGGAGCCGGGGCGGGGTGGCGTGGCGGGCCCATCCGCGATTTTCACCGAACCAGCTGAATACCATCTCTGATATGCACCCACCAGCCTTCTTGCCTGAGATTACTGCCGTTTTCCACTTAACAACCCACACAGTCCAGCAATTATGACAGTAACAAGGACTGCCAAGATTGCCATTACTAAACAATGCAGTCATGTCACATTGCATATTATGACTGCATTACTCAGCAGAGGAAATCCCTCTTCCAGTTGCTGTCAGAAACCTGTAATTGGGAAGATTTTTGTAATCATGGAATGTTCCCTTAGCAAATATTTCATTAAGTATCTATGCGATGGACACTATATTAAAATGTCTCTTCCTAGCGTAAATACAGTATTTGCACCCAGGGGTTTTTTTTTTAAATCACCAAGCTGTCTTTAAACATTTAATAGGCACATTGAGAGTTTCATACTAATTAGAGAAGTCTGGCATGAATATGAATAGCTCTTCACTGGGACTTGGATTTTTTTAGAATCCTGGATATTGTTAAGAGATGTATTCATATTCCAGCTAAGTGAAGTCCACCTTTCCTTCAGACTTTTAGACGAATGCATGGAAATTGTGGAAAATAGGGGATGAGGCTATGTGTGAGGCAATTATCTAAGGGCACGAATTAAGCTCTAAGCTAATTTAGAAGTGTATAATAGCTCTATCCATGTCAGTTCATTTCCTTCTCATGAAATCTCCTGGAACTCCAGTTAGTGATACTTTTCAAAAGGAAACTGGCAGCTTTACTCAAGGACCAGCCAGGACTTCTTTAAGACACCAGAAAGCCCAGAGGCAAAATGTTTGAACACTTCCCCTACCCATCCCCATTCTTGTCGTTACATCCTGCACTGATCATTTCAAATACTTGAATTATGCTTCAAATGGGATCCTCTCCTGGAAATCAGTCTGCCAGCATGGCATCTATTATCCCCCTTTAAAAAGGCACTGGTAGGGTGCCAGTGCAAAACCAATTAATCTATTTTATTTTGAGTGCAAAAAGTCACCCTATGGCGGCTCTAAGCCTAGCAAGCAGAATAGTTTTTTTCTATAGAGTAAATCAATTTTCATGCTTGTAAAGAATAAAAAAGAGTCCTTGAGCCAAGTAACTGCATCCGTTTGACTTTCTTGACAGTATTACAGAAGTTTGTGTCACTTTCTTCCACAGTGGCGTTTCCTCTCCCCCCCCCCAATTTCCCAGCTAATTAGTAACCCCAATTTCACACTCAGTATCATCTCTCTACTATCCATGGCTGATCTTGCTTAGCTTCCAAATGCTGCCATCTCCTGAGACTGTCCCCATGTACATACCAAAGAATTGCCAGTTTGCTATTTTCATTTGTTCCATTCTTATTCAGCATCCTCAACAGGAACATCAGAGACCTCGTTATCAGGAATCAAAGCATTTAGGTCACCAAGCGCAATTCTTTTTACCCTTACTTAAAACGATTCTTCGGAATTTCAGAAAACTTGTTAAAGAGAATGAAGAGGAACGTCCCCGTTCTTTGGGCTTTCCAAAAAGGGTTAAGCCACGGCTGTGCCACCTTGCATGGAAATCCCCAAAGAAGTGCACAGTCCTGGAGTTGGTTAGTGCTAAGAGCCATCCCTTTATGCTTGTTAATCAACTTTTATCAAGGTTAACACACTTTTTCCTCCTTTAAAAATTATATTGTTGTAAATTTGTAACCCAATTTTTAACTCTAGTATTTTACTTTTTATGTCCTATTTTATATTTCAGTGTTTCATTGTATATGCTGCCCAGAGTTTTTCAGGGAGATGGGTAGTTTAGAAATATGAAAAATAATAAAGAGAGGGGGAAGGGACGGGGAGGGAGAAAGAAAGAAAGAAAGAAAGAAAGAAAGAAAGAAAGAAAGAAAGAAAAGGTAAGACATGACAAATCTAGTATAGATTTTTTTCTATGGGCTAGAATTAAAATAAACCTCTGGAGAATGGCATTGGGCAAATTTGCACAGTTGCATATGGGAAATACTATTTCATTAAAGCATCTTGGAATACTTCTGTAGATGCACACTTTTACCATCTTTGATGAAACAATTAAAATCATTATTTTTAATTCTATTTCTGGCTCCTAGGAATGCAATTCATTTAAAAAGAATATATTCAAGATGTATTTCTATCTCGTGCTAATTCAGAACATAATTAGATATTTTAACCCACAATGAATAAAAAAATATTATTACATTCATTTTTTTTCCAGTTGCAAAGATACATCTTCTTAGCTTTGGCTGGATTGTTCTCTTTATAATTATCCCAAAATTGGTAGCTAGACTTCCCAACTTCCCTTTTTACTAGAAGATAATTACATTCATGAGGATACTCCATCATTTTGTGCTAATTTCTCAGGATGATAATGAGAGGTCAGAGCACATTTTAATAATTGACGAGTGGTTCATATATCTCATTACACTTCTCCTTTGATATTGAACAGAAGTAGACTTTACATTTATTCAATAATCTAAAAAACTGGTTGAGGAGATAAATTGTTGCATTACAATACCCTAACCCCATGATGCTGAACCTATGGCATGTGTGCCACAGATGGCACGCAGAGCCATTTGTTAGTGCATGCGAGGCATTGCCCTGTCAGCTCCAGTGCACATGCGCGTGCTGACCAGCTGACTTTAGCCTTCATTTTAGGCCATTTTTCACCCTCAGGAGGCTTCAGGAGGTGTGGGGGGGGGGGCGTTTCCACCCTCCCCAAGCTCCTAGAATGCCTCTGGAGCCTGGGAAGGGCGTAAAATAGGTTCCATCATGTGTCAAAGGGGAGGAAGGTGGAGGTCATGCGCACAGGCACACATGCACGTGGGGGGGTGTCACACAGAGGCATGTGTGGGGCTCATGCACATAGAATTATGGGTGTGGGCAAGCCCGCACACGACCACCCTGTGCTCCTCCCACTTTTGGAACGCGATGGGCAAAAGGTTAGCCATCACTGCCCTAATCTATATTTTTAAAGTGAGCTGGATATGTAGAGTCAGCTTTGGCTTCTAACACTGTACATTAATAATTCAATTTTGAATGGTGTTAATAAAAGAACAAAGCAGATTCATAAGATTAATGTTAAAATCCCTGCCCAAATGTTGATTACATTCCAGCATTTTATTTTAGAACAAGGAGTTCTTTCATCTGTAGACTTTTAAAAAATGTAATGGGAAATGCTACATGTCTTCTGACAATAGAATTAATCTAACTTGTCACTGGAAGTAGGGGAGATGGGCAACATAAAAGTTTAATAAATAAAATACAAAAGTATGTCAAGAAGAGATAGATAATAATTGAATAAAGGAAGTGTCTAATATTTTTTGTCACATTTGCATTTGGTAGTATAAAATATACAAAAAGTTATTGATAACATCCTGGACAATGATTTGTAGTTGTTGACATAATTTTTGTATAGTTTTATATGCTTTTTAATTTTGTTTTATATTGCAAAGTCATATATTGAGATGGGTGGCTGTATAAATTTCAAATAATTAATGAAGAAAATCCAGAAAGTACCCTAGATATTAATCTGAAATAATTATTGGATCTGTTTATTGTTGGATACCATTTATACTTATTAAGAAGCTGGTTTCTTTAACACAATTTCTTGTAAATAAAAAATGGATGGACATTTGCCTTCATATAAAAACAATTGATTTCTAATTGGAGAAGTCAGAAATGAAGAAGCTTCTTGGATGAGTGAAATATCTTCAAGCAAAATAAAAAAACTCCAGTTGTCTTTTGAAAAAGCACCTTTGGGACAACCATAACCTGGATGACTGAGAGTCTCCATAGACAGTTGATTTCTAAGACTTTATAATCATAAGATGTATGGCTACATCATTATGAAACATGTTCATATTATTTATTTCAACAATAAGTAGGATTGCCGGTTGATACCATCCCTTTCTTGAGAATTTAGGTCCAGCTAAGTTATGTCACATAATTAACTATTAAGATTTCTATACATAGAAATGTGGCGTAAATAGTGCTGAGTGGTATGAAAGCACAGCATTTAAGGAAGAGGAAGAAGAAAAAATATTTCCCATGTGCCACAGGACTCCATTTTCATTCAAAATAGATAACTATTCAGTTCATCTAAGACAGGGCTGTCAAATTCCCGGCCCATGGGCCCGATGCATCACACACTGGCCAGGCCCATGCCCGTGCCCATGCCCAGTTTAGCGAAGGGGGGAAAGTCCTGATATGTCATGTGACGATGCCATGACGCCGTAAGTTTGATACCCCTGATCTAAGCCACTATATTTTATAATTTCCTTTTCAAGTTAAAACTAATAATTATGAACTCAGTTGTAGCATTAGATCAGATATTCATTGTGCTTGTGCAAAGTGGTGTTATTGAGAAGAAAATTAATTTGGTTGGATCAACATCTTTGGGTGAAAGAAAATGTGCCCAGATACAAGACTATGAATGGCCTTCTGACAACCAGAAGATAAATCTTATGATATTTGCACCACTAACCATATACAGTATATGGCATAAAAGTTCTTCTGAATAATTTTACTGTATAAAGAACATTGAAGGTTATAGAGAGAATTCTTTTTGAAAGAGAAATGTAGAACTTGGCCAGTTTTGAAACAGAATGAATTTTGAAACAGAATGAATTATTTAAATCCATATAGCTCATTTGATTTATTAAAATAAGGCCTTGACAAGAGAAGCACTCACCAAACTCTACTTGTGAATGACACTGAAGTCTGCCTTTGTTTCCTGCATGCCAGAACAGATATAAATAATTCAATGACTAGCTTTATTCAACTTTCTTATCAGAGCATCTATAAAGAACCAGGAGATGCTACATTTTCAGCTTTGTTGCTCCTTTAAACCACAATACTAGAGCATACTGAATTTGACAAAGACAGAATTTTTTGTCTTGTAGTAGATTTTTAAATGTAACAAAACAGGCAAAAGATGCTCCCCCCCGCCTCCTATCACTTTGCTTTCAACGTATTAGAAAACTACTGTGCAAAAGATACAGGGTATTTTTCTATGGACACACATGTTGGAGAATGATTTCTTCTAAGAAATGTGACTACCTTATTAATGTTAGTAGTGTTAGAAAGACTTCTTAGTACACTGACTTTGTTAATTTTAATTCAATAGTAGAGGGGGGAAATCCCTATTTCTGTGTATGTGTGTGCATACGCTCACATATGAGCCTTTGAATGACTCCTGGCGAATGTCTGATCAAGTTTCTTGGTCAGTTTCTTGATCAAGTTTCTTGAAAAGTGGGTTGCTCTTGCCTTCTTCCTAGGTCTGAGTGAGAACAACTGTCCAAAGTTATCTACCAGATTTCATGCTTAAAACTGGACCAACACTCACCATTTACTGGTTTTTAGTCTGGTGCCTTCACCACTGCCCAAACTAATTGTCATTTCCAATTAAGTGTGCCTCTACCTTCCTCTGTCTTTGAATAATCAATTCTAAACACTATCTTTTTTTCAGAAATTTCACATTGAACTTAGAATTTTTACCATTTCCTTATAAAAATCTCATTTTTCCCCTTGAATTTTGTAACTGTATAAAGGCAGCCTGTATGACACAGAATCCTTAATATCCCGAATACTGTCCTATCAGCGGGTTAGAATAAAGGCACTTTATGAAGCTTTACATTAGATTCAATATTAATTAAGGCTGAAACAGAATGTCTGCCAAAACTGTTTTTATGTATGTGTTGTGAGTTTATTTAGGAATGCAATTGCATCCTTTAAAAAAAATGTGACTTATCTGTTTGCTAAAAATATCTGTTCTCTTTGATTAAAGAAATCTCTCTGGCTCCTTTATAATAATTTCAAACAGCAGGAGCAATTGTATCTGATTTGTTTTCATTAATATATGTAAACTAGAAGCAGTTGAAATTCACAGGTGTATTTTAAAACAGTCCAGTGCATATTTTAAGGCAGAGCATTGGGTACTGGACGTCTATTTGGCATCAGATATGTTGCATATCATAAGAAAAGCACCTTGTCTCTTAACTAGGTAAGAGGAGAAGGAAAACAAGTTTTTGTTAGTTTTTTGTATTGCAGCAGCTGGCTCTACTGTTACTATAGCAACATACCACATGATAAGGTATATTAGGTTGCTCTGCATGAACACAAGTGGAGAATGAATAGAAAAAAAGTTAAACGTTACTTGGAGTTTCTTATGTAGATATGTTTACGGTCAATGGTCTAAGAAAGTTAATGTTGTGATGCTGTTTTAAACAGCAGATTCAGGTAAGTTAAAACTTGTTTTCATTTTTTAATTTTGCCCTTTCTTTCTCAAAGTGGAAAACTAGATCTTTTATATTTTCTTGCTTTTCTTTTGTATTGATCTTATCATTGTAATCCTCGCAAAATGAAATGTTAATACTCCAGTTTTGCTAGAGTCTTCAAATCACAACATGACAGTGTCTATTGTAATGTTTTCTGTTTTCCAAATAAAGGACCAAACAAAGGTGCTCATTTAGTGCCCTTAGTTGGGACTAGCAACCTGGTCACTATGCAAAGCAGTTGCTAAGATCACTGTACTTGTGATTTTTTTGTCAAAAAAATCTTGCTTTTCAGACCTGCATAAAAGTAAAGATTTGTTGAAAAGTTAATTTTTTTATCATCATTGAAATTGCAATTTGTTGCTAAAAGAGGCAGTCACCAAATGAGGACTACTGCAGTTAATGTGATTTGACGGTCCATAGCTCGTTACACGTGGTGAAGAACATCTATGGAGATTCTCAGTCATCCAGGTCATGGTTGACCCAAAGATGCTCTTTCAAAAGGCAATTAGACTTCAGTCAAAACTGAAGAAGTTTCTTGGTTGAGAAGCAAAGCGTTTTCAAGTAGAAAAAAACCCAGTTCAGTTGCCTTTTGAAAAAGTACCTTTGTCATATTTGTGGCCCAAATGCATGCTTCACTGAAAACATTCTTTAGAGTTTATAATGTAAAAAAATGTTCTTAGATTTCCAAAGAAATATTTGAAAAGAATAAGAGGAAAAAGGAAAAATAGTCCTGATCTTCTACAACATAGACATTGCCACCAACCTCCAGTACAAATTTATCAGCAGTGGTTTTGATGTAGAACTAAAATCGCTGTTCCAATTATCGTTTAACAAAACTCCAAAATAAGATGGCATCCTTCAGGAATCTAGACAATTAGATGAGTCCCATTTCTAAATCTTTTGTATCAGTATAATTAGATCCATCATCATCACTAGTGTTTGAATATTTCCATGTGCTCAAGAACAGTGACAAAATTCTCAAATTATTCATTAGGAATTTGGCTTTAGTGACCAAATAGAACACCAGAGAGGTACTTGAAAATGAAGTAAAAACAAAATAAAATTGGCAGGCTTCCAGCTCAGATACAACTAGCCTTTTAATTAGACTTTCTAATTACCAGCCTGCTATATGACAAAATTGGTTTTACAGATTTTTATGTGTTTTTATGTGTTGATTTTTATACTGGTGGTTGCAAAATACCCTTGAGGAGAAAAAAATACTACTAAAATTAATTTATGCCCTAAAGCTAAATTATCCCCTTTGACTTTCTGATAAAAAACAAGAGTTGATAAAGTTTATTTCTTTCCTATCTTATAATTTAAAATATATGCTTCTTAGAATTAATAATTAGTTTCCTATCCACAGCAAACAATAGGAAATCATCTACTCTATGCTGATAACAGTCCTTTTGCAAATTGGGCTTCATTGATTGTTACAGTCATTACAGCTTGATTTGTAGGTGGAATTCACTATTCATGAATAATCTACAGAGAATATTTTCTATTAAAATTATCAATTCACAAATGATAAGATGGGTATATGTCTCATCTTTCACTCATAAAATCAAAAATGAAAGAAGCATCACTATGTGTTGTAGGGAAATACTTCCTGCTCTGCATTTTAAACATATTTCATTAAAATTTCACTTACATGTATTTGTTTTAATATTTAGAGCCAAGGTGGCGCAGTGGTTAAATGCAGCACTGCAGGCTACTGCTAGATCAGCAGCTCAGCGGTTCAAATCTCACCGGCTCAGGGTTGACTCAGCCTTCCATCCTTCCGAGGTGGGTAAAATGAGGACCCAGATTGTTGGGGGCAATATGCTGACTCTCTGTAAACCGCTTAGAGAGGCCTGAAAGGCCTATGAAGCGGTATATAAGTCTACTGCTATTGCTATTGCTGCTATTGGAGGTTTTTAAATTGTAAATCATAATCTAATTCACAATAATATTTTGTAATTCATTCTTAGGTTTACTAGGTCCATGCCTGCACTAGTAACTGTCAGTGTTTATTGCTTATAAAATTATAACTACTGTTACTTTGTTACATCAGAAAAAGCCAAAAGAATACATTTCCAAGACAAATAACTATTTTAGGTATTTTGTGCATTGCAAGTACAAACAAACAGATTAATAGTTCTGTTGTATAATTCCCAATATTATTTTTTCAATTCCATAGTAGCCTTATTAACATTTGAACTAAAAATGTGAATGTAAAAGACAAATTCCAAGATTTCCATTCAACATGCCTGCCAAGTTTAAGCATCATTATGGTTTAGTGTTTTTGCTCTGATACCAGTAATTAAAATCCTGCAATGCATTTAATTTGTACCTTTTATCTATTCATCTTAGAAGAGGTTATGGAATGTTCTTTTGAATAGGCTTTCTTCTTTGGTAATTTTATTAAAGCTTACAAATACAAAGGTAAAAGACTAATGCAAACCAAGAAAAATACCATATAAAAAAGAAGAAAAGCAAGTAAAAATGAGAAAAAAGGGGGGGAAGAATAAGAAAAAAAGATATACTGTGTTTCCCCGAAAATACAACGTGTCCTGAAACTAAAGCCTTGCCACATTTTTTGCGTGGGCAAAAATATAAGCCCACCCCCCCAAAATAAACCCCCTGGACAACCCCCCGCACCTCCAGCCAGGCAGAGCACTGCTCACCGACATAGCGGTATCCTGAAGGCGCCAAGCCGCAGGAGCCGTGGGGGAGAAAGGCGCTCACATTGCTTGCCGCCTTCGGGATACCACTAGGTTGGGGAGTGGCATTCTGCCTGGCCGGAAGGGGGGAGTTGGCCAGCTCTCCCTGCAGCAGCAGCAGCAGCCGCTGCGCTCCGAGCATAACGTCTTCTCCTGTTCCAAACTCGGCTGCCGAGTCTTCCAGCAGCGGCCGCTCTAGGAGTGCGCTCTATATGGTTATGGGCTGGCTGCTGGAAGACTCTGTAAGAGAGTCTTCCGGACAGAGAGTCTTCCAGCAGCCAGCCCACAACCATAGAGCACACTCCTAGAGCGGCCGCTGCTGGAAGACTCGGCAGCCGAGTTTGGGAGTTTGGAACCGGAGAAGACGTTATGCTTGGAGCGCAGCGGTGGCTGCTGCAGGGAGAGCTGGGCTCGGACATGTTGAGGCTAGGAGGCATGCTGCTGGGGGCGTAACAGGTGCTCGGGCAACCCCCTTCTCCAGCCCCGCAGAGCTCCATGCACTGACCTAGGGGGTATCCCTAATGTGCCAAGCCGCAGGAGCTGGGGAGCAGGCAGAGCACCATGTGGCTTGGCGCCTTAGGAATACCCCCCAGGTCAGTGAATGGTGCTCAGCTGGAGAGGGGGTTTGCCGGGCGGTTGCTCGTGAGCTTGGTCACCTCATGGCTGCTTTGCCCCTGAGGCTGTGCCCGGCTCTTTGGGAGCCAGTTTACAAGGGAACAGCTGCCCGGCAACCCCAAAACAATAAGCCCTCCCCTTTAATAAGCCCAAGGCCATATTTTGTAAGTCAAATAAAATAAGACCCTGTCGTATTTTCGGGGAAACACGGTATAAAGAAATGACTCCCACCTCCCTCCAGACAAGGATAAACTTCAGCAACATAACACCTTCTCCGGTATTTAAGTAAAAAGGATCTCTTCTTCCTATATCCCATTATTTATCAATAAACAAATTGTAAAAACTCATGTTTTGTATTCTAGCTTATCGCTTTCTCTAAAAAAAAAATTTAAATGTCCCCAAATTTGATTTTTATCATTTTCTTTCTCTCCTCTCAAGAACAGTTTCAGTAGCTTAACATGTCCCTTTTGCAAATCCAAGATGACAAGGCTTCTAAGACAACCTAGTGGCAGAAAGTTCTGAATACATATTTCTAAATAGCCTTAATTTCTTTTATAGTTATTTACAGACTAAATTCTATAATCAAATAATATTGCAACATGATAAAAATGGTCACTTTTCCTTTAATTACCTTCCTTTTATGATTGTAAGTCTCCCAGAATTACCCTAAGATGGGCAGATGACAAATGTTTATAAACAAACAAATAGTTCTCCCTGATTCTCTTTAATCAACTTTTAAGTCCTCTCTTATCATCTGTTTATTTTTTAATCAGTAAAACTTCCCACAAGAGGATTTTTTGCAGTTTAATAATATAAAATTTTAAACAACCCATAGGAAATATTCTTGCAAGTCCATCTGGGCCCTTTACTTTCCAAAATCAAAATTCTAATCATCCCTTTGTTGTTTTCCAAATATTTTCCAGTATTTTTTTTTAAAAAATCCTTAAACTTACCATAAAGCTTCTTTCATCCAGGACGGAAACTCGCAGTATGATTAAATTTGCCCTTCAGAAGGCTTTAACATCCCCCCAAAAATGATAACAAGCAATTTCCTCAACTGGTTAAGAAAGGAAGTAAGTGAACTCAGTATCCAAATGAAGAAATGGATGGGTTTTTTTCTGATTCCCTAAACTCTCGAGTAAGCCAGAGAGCACTATTTTATCATCACTTTACGGAGAGTCTCTATATGGAGCACATCTGTGAGTCATCCTAATCCTCTCCTTGATCCAGATAGGCATTCTAAGGTCCACTTTAATTTACTGCCTCTTCTTTCTATCAGCTTTGCTTTTTTCTTCTCTCCACCATTGCTTTCCCAGGAGTCCATTATTACTCCACTAACATGTTTTACTCAGGAGTACGCCCACAGCATTTATTGAGACTTAATTCCAGGAAGATGAAACTAAGAAATTCACTCCAAACTGTCAAGAGTTTGTTGCAGAAAAATCAAATCCAAAAAGCACACACAAATAACTGATTCAGCTGGATTCATTAACTTCTTTATATGCATAATAGCAGATTAATAAATGTACAATACCAATAGTAGATTCTTTCAAAGTGGTAGAAGTTACAAGCAGAACACAAGCAGGAGAGAACAGTTTCATTTTAGAGTTCAGAGCAGTCAGTCTTGTTTCAGTTTCAATTCTCAGCACAGACTCAGATCTGTTTAAGCTCCCATTGGCTGATTTAGTTGCTATGCCTATTCATTAGCTGACCTTATTACACATCTCTCCCAGTCATCAATATTCTAACACAAACCTCCTTAGATTTAATTTAATGCCATTTTTAATTCTCAAAAGAAGAGGCATAATGAACATTATAATGTAAACTTTGTATTTATACTTCTGGAACAGCTGAGTATTTGATAGATTATATTTTACATTGCTCTTTTAGTGCAAATTTCTTGGGGGGAACATTTTTATTAAGAAAAGAATGAAACTTTTTGTCTTGAAGTATGGAATATTTATTACTTAATAGTAATGGTTGCCCTATAATTAAGCGCCTTTTTGTCTAGGTTCTGTTTACATTGCATTGAAAATGTATTGAGATTAATGTACTTAGTCTTGGCTGAATAATCAGATTTGTAATATTGATTAAAGGTTGTATAATGGCTGTTGCTGTTTCTGATCTTATTTTATTAGAATAGTCTGTAGTTAAATAAACAATGCTATCTGCTCTAATCTCACAATAGCATTGAAATAGGATTTTATAAAGCAATATGTAATATATTTCAGTGTGAAAAAATATACATACTGATAAAAATCCAGTTTAAGCCAGGCAAATGTAGAATGTTAATGATATTGGGCTAAGCAATTTAATAAGATGTATTCTTGTGAAATACTTCACAGTTGAACTGTCCACCAACAGACTTTGCAAAGTTATTTTGCTTTAAAAAGATATTAGATTTAAATGAACAATCATTAGGAAGACTTAAAATTAAGGAGTTTGCAGGGTAAAATAAACCCCCCAAAGTAAAGATCTGAGTAGTATAGAAAATGGCCATGTTGCTGAAATGAGGCTTTTCAATCCATTCAATGTAAAATCAGAAAACTGCCTCATAAAATTCATGGCCTTCATGGGATATGTATTTAACATTTGGGAAGTAAAATGATTTAATAAACATAACTGTTACTAGGTAAGAATGTCTCCCATGATTGGAATATAAACATTTGAAAGCTAGAATTGGTTCAAAAGTTATGCAAGAAAGAAAAAGGGAGTAGCAGTTGCACTGTGCCTTAAAATATTCGTTCCTGCAGGAAAATCCAAATGTTAGAAATGTTATAAAGAACATTTGATTTAAAATAAGAGAAGGAACAAATCAAACAAACCTGTCTTTGGCCCACTGTTCTTCAACATCATCTTCATAAATGACCTAGATGAGGAGATTGAAGGTGAGATCATCAAATGTGCAGATAACATCAAGCTGGGGGGAATTGCTCACATTTTGGAAGATAGACTCAAGATTCAGAAGGACCTTGACAGACTTGAGCATTGGGCTCTATCCAATAATATGCAGTTCAGTGGTGAGAAAAATAAAGTCCTGCACTTAGGCAGGAAGAGCCAAATCCACAGGTACAGAATAAACAATAACTGTCTCAGAGATCTAGGTGTCCTAATAGGCCACTGCTTAAATACAAACCAACAGTGTGCTGCAGTTGCCAAAACATTCGATGTAGCTAGGTTGCATTAGCAGAGGGGCCACAGTCACAAGCAGTGATAGCACCACTCTATACAGCTCTAGTAAGACCACACTTGAAATATTGCATCCAGCTCTGATAATCATGATACAGAAAAAAATCCTGAGGCCTTTGAAAGTGTGCAGAGAAGAGCAAGGAAGATGATAAGGGGTTTGGAGGCTAAATTATACAATGAATGGCTAAGGAATTAATATGTTTAGCCTAACAAAGAAAAGGCACAGGGGAGACATCATAGCTGTCTTCCAGTATTTGAAGGACTGCCACAGGGAAGTCAGTTGATTCTCCAAAGCACCTGAGTACAGAACAAGAAACAATGGGTGGAATTTCATCAGAGAAAGATTCAACCTGGAACTAAGGAGATATTTTCTGATAGAGCACTTAGTGAGACAGCTTGCCTTCAGAGATTGTGAATGCTCTATTTTTGGATGTTTTCAAAAAACTAATTGTCCGGGGATGGAATAACAACTGCCCTGAGCAGGGGGTTGGACCAGAAGATCTTCAAGGTTCCTTCCAGGCACATGATTATATGATTCTATTCTATGATTCATTCCATGTGTGTGTCTGTATGTGGAAGGAAAATTAAGTTTCAGTGTTCAAGATGTATTTCTCATGACTTGAGATAATAGTTTGGAAGCCTAACTTGGTCTAACAGCTAAAAGACATTTTTAGATTGTATGAAAGTGAAAAGTGTACATATAATGGAAATGATAAATTATGCTTTTATCATATATGACTTTATTAATCACATATGCAATTGGTTGCATAAATTGTTTCATATTTAAGGTAGTTTGTAAGATACAACTGTAAATAGTGAAGCATAATATTCATTGATATGGTGAAAATATTTGCCAGTAATATTTTGATATTAATGTATATATAACAGTTGAGAATAAGTATATTGCCTTCCTGCCATTCTGCATATAGACTTGATTGCATGAACTCTTTTTTTCTAATTAAATAGTATTTATTAGATTTTAATATGGGAAATAGTAATATTAGAAGTGTTGAGGACTCATAAAATCCTCGAGTTACGACCGGGAGGCTAGCAATAGTCCAGGCTGCCCTCTGATTGGCTGAGGCGCAGCATAGCCTGTTGCTAGCCGCTCGAGCCAACCCAATTGATCAGGGCGCAGCGTCAGCAGTTGCCAGACGCCGGGAGAGCGCCCATTGGTCCGTTGTTCTAGCTGCCTGTATAAATACAATGTCAAGCGGAGGATACATTCGAATCGCTGTCAAACTAGCTAGAAAATAAACCTGTGTTTCGTTGAAGTCCTGGCTCTCGTGTCTTCTCTACTCTCGATCCTCTAAAAGAAGAAATACTGTAATTTACCCTTTCTGCAAGTGTACATTTAATGGTAAAATACCATAATTGAAATTTCATTTCAGCAGACATAAATAATTAAATTCAACAGCATCTCAGTTTTGTACTTTTGAAAAAGGTTCTAAGTATTCAGATTTCGGGACATAAATCTGCTTACATAGTCCTCCCCCCCCCTCATCTCTAGTTTGTACAAACCATAGTTTGCTATGGGGTATGAACCATAACAGAGCTAATCAGGATTGTGTCTAATTTGGGACTTTAAAAGCAGATTCTAAGTTTCAGACATGTTTAGGAAAGAGCTTGTCTTTTGCCATAATTATCATTTGCCTGATTCTAATACTGAGAAGATAATCATTTTAACACACACAAAAAAGGATGAATTAAGAGTGAATCCATACATGAATACTTACATAAGCTCGCAGAATACTCCTGATAACTCAAATTATTTGACACATAAATCTAAATTATCTATAATAAAATGAAAGACAAATTATATTAAAAATAATAAAATGAAAATAAGCTGCATTTCATGTGTTGTATGACAACAGCAGTTTGATATTGAAAGTGTGTCAGTGTAGCTACTGTTTTACAAACCATGGTTTATATCTTAGTACTTTTAACAAGCTATGACATCCTACTGAAGCATGATTAAAACTACCCATCCTTTAGGAAGATATAATAACCCAAATCTAAATTTGTTTATGAACCATTATATGGGTAATACTCTTCAAAGCAAAATATAGTTTGTTTGTTTTTTAAAAAAGATACCAATGTATGCTATTTCAATATGGCAGAATGAATGTATAAAGATTGTACAAATGGAAAATAAATTTCACAAAATAATCAAAGGTTACTCATAGCTTACATATTATTCATCCTCTTCATTGGATGTATTCAATATTGGTTTGTGCCACATTTTTAATATTAATATAGAAATATTCTGTGCCCTTACATTTTTTGTGTGTAGGAAAATCTGGAACTACATTCCATAGCATAATATTATCTTTTAAATATTATTCAATAACAGCAAAGCAAGTGAAAGAATTGAAAATTATCTGTTCAAGATCTTAGTTATCTGAAAGGAAAGGGGGGAAATCTGACAAATGAAAAATATTTGTGTTAATATGAATTTTATAGGAGAACTTTTATATTCAATTAAATTTCAGAAGTACAGGTAGTTCTTGACTTACAACCACAATTGATCCCAGCTTTTATGTTGCTAAATGAAAAATTTCTTAAGTGAATTTTGCCCTATTTTACGACTTTTCTTGCAACATTTATTAAGTGAATCACTGCGGTTGTTAAATTAGTAACACGGTTCTTAAGTAAATCTGCTTTCCCTTTGACTTTGCTTGTGAGAAGGTCACAAAAGATGATCGGAATGACCCTGGGACACTACAACCGTCATAAATATGAACCAATTGTCAAGCATCTGAATGTAAATCACATGACCATGGGGATGATGTCACGGTCCTAAGTGTGAAAAATGGTTATGTCACATTTTTTAGTGAGGTTGTTTGAACAGTCACTAAATAAACTGTTGCAATTACAGGACTACTTGTAATTGGCATTTATCCACTTATCTTTTAAATTTAATATTTTCAGATGTTCCACTTGGCAGCAATATCAATTACAATTGTTTTTATATCAATAGCTAGCACCCATGCAAAAGGCAAACACATAGATAAAAATGAACTTGGACTTTTATCTTGAACTTTAAAGATGGAACACACACACACACACACACACACACACACACACACACACACACACTACTTGGGATTTTGTACCTTTTTTTTACAGGGAGCCTCAAAATGAGCCAATATAATTGGTAAGATTTAGAGGACCAAGAAGGTATATGAGTATACAGGACCTATACAGGATTAGTTTAGTTTAGTTTATTAAACACTTATAGGCCGCCCTTTTCCCTGAGGGGACTCAGGGCGGCTTACAATAATGAGGGAAGGGAGTGCAAGACGAGACATGAAAGAAAACGTGAGTAAAAAATAATTAACCATAAAAGCACAACATTCACTCAGCATTCGGGCGGGGAGAGAGTAAAGTCCTATCCCCAGGCCTGACGGGATAGCCAGATCTTTTGAGGGCTGTGCGGAAGGCCTGGACGGTGGTGAGGGTACGGATCTCCACGGGGAGATTGTTCCATAGCGTCGGAGCTGCAACTGAGAAGGCTCTCCTCCGCGTAGTCGCCAGTCGGCACTGACTGGCGGATGGAATTCGGAGGAGGCCTACCCTGTGCGATCTGATGGGACGCAGGGAGGTAATTGGCAGAAGGCGGTCTCTCAAATAGCCAGATCCACTACCATGGAGCGCTTTATGGATGGTAAGTAGGACCTTGAAGTGCACCCGGCGATCAACAGGATAGGTCTCAACTGTACAGAAGAACATAAACATGGGGCAAAAGAGAAGGGGTGTGTCTGACAATATTTTTTCCAAGTATAACAAATGTTATCATGAGCTACAGGTCACAAAAACTTTTACCTTATAATAATATTAGTTAATCAGAAAAAAGTACTACCAAATTTCTTCAAGCAAAGGACACATATTTGTCACTCTTTACTGTATAGTGCCATATATCATTTTTATCATACAGATCAGTTGGTGGCCATGAAAGGAAATTTTGAAACAAACAAATTATGAAAAAGCAACTATTAATTCCATTGTATGGAATCATCAGGATCTTGTTTTGAGTAGAAAGTGGCCCTTGTGATAAGTTTATATTTTTTAAAATGTTAAATTTAATTGAGTGATTTAAAGCAAGTGCTACAGCATAGTGCTTTTATTTTTGAGTTGTTTTTAGAGACACTGTTTCAGTATACTGGCATTAATGGGATGAAATCTGAACATGTGCTAAGTAATTTTTGAATAGGATTTTTGACTCAGAATTGAAAGTGGAGGATTTGTTACTTAGAGTTGGTCAGGCCTAAAAATCAGGTAAATAAATAAAATAACCATAGATATATATTTTAGGGGAAAAATAATTTCCATTTGCAAAAAAAAATATCAGTTATAATTCTCCTCCTAAGACAAAAAAAAAACACAGCATGGATTTTTAAAAATGTATTTACCTGTAATCATTCAGCTTAATGTGATCACTACTTGTATTTCTTAAGAACCACATTAAAACATCACTTTCCATTTTAGAATGGAATATTGTGAGATTATTATGAATAGCGAAAAGGATAAGCACCAAATAAACACTAAGATATAAAGTTTAGTAGAAAGTAAATCGCTACATGGGGATAATTTATTTCTTTCAATTACACAATATTAATTTTTAATCATGTTTATTTTAATTCAGGGTATCAAACTGCTGTCTGTTTACAATTGAAAACAAATGTTTAGAGTTTTCAAGGGCATTTGCTGTTTTCTCCTAAAGTAGGAGATGGGGAATATATTTTCCGCATTGCAAAAGGCAAAGAGAGAAACAATACCTTGTATATTGGTAGCTTTCTCCTTTGCACTTCCTTTGTGTCTGCCTTTTTGGATCTGTATGACATAATTAGATTTTCTACTCTGATGGTTAGGAATTGTCTTTTTATGACTATGCCCCAGCCAGTCAAAGGGAAAGAACAAAGTACATTAGGCCAATATTGAGAAGGGGGGAATGTTCGTGTTGGAAGGAAAAATGGGAGAATTTTGATAATAGGCTCAAAGGACAAAGAGCAAAGATCGCTTTGACACAGCTAAAGGATTGCACAGACTTCTCTGGCAAATGAAGGCCAGAGATGTATCCCAGGATAATGATGCAAGATCGAATCTGGGTTGGTCACCGGGACCAGAGCTTCTGCTGCCAAGCCCTCGGCTCCTAAGTACTTGATAAAAATTCTCTGCCACTGCAGGCAGGGGGATGTATGCGTCTATCATTGGGGGAAGGTTGCATAGGTGTTCCATTTATATTTCTGCAAATGTAGTGTTCTGGCTAGGAAACACTCAAACAGCAAAGCACAGAACAAGAAGTCAGACAAATCAATCGGTATGCAGGACACGCATCTCCTCACAATGTGCAGCTGAGATTTGGAAGGTGTTTGTGTCAGCTCAGCTGCAGCCATGTGCAACCTATCCTTACCCATCAACTCCTTCGCAGTGTAAGTATGCAGGGATGGCTACAGGCAGTTGCCAGTAACTCTTAAGCCAGCCTTAAGTGCTTGGGATCAAGGGGTTTTCGGCTGCCGTTATTTAGTTTGAGCAAATATGACAGCACAGCTCTCAAGTCATGCTTGGGGCCTTTTCTCTGTTATCCCTTCAGGCCATCCAAAAGTGGGTATTTTAATTTTATACTAGTTTTACAGTAAATGCTGCTCAGAAAACACCTTTTTATATTTAGGTCTTTAACAATGGAGGCTTAATCACCAATCTCAGGAATTGTGAATTCTTATACTACCAGCAGTAAAACATCTGAAAAGTTTTAGCACAGACTTTGGAGAGGGAGAGTTCTAAAAATAATGTCACGTTAAAAAAAATATATCAGAGTGTACTATAGACACTACAGAGTATTTTCCCCATTCTCATTTTCATATAAATCTACACATAAATTGCTGTGGTGATATAGAGTGCTTGTCATTCCCAATTTTCCATTCAAAGAGAGAATGTTTTTCAGTATTGGTATCTTTTTTCATTTTGTAAATTTATTAATACTGTTTGCCTATAGATTTCACAATAGCTATCAGACATAGAATGTATCGAAATGGGCAACCCAAATGACTGACTACATGATGGCCGTTTGGTTAATTTCCTCTCTTTTTAAAGCAGCCTATCATTACCAATCCTGAATAATGTGACATAAAGATACAGAAAAGTAAGCTAACATAATGATGCATGAACTTTCCCTGGAGTGAGTGTACCACAGCTGTTGTGGGAGGGCAAACAGAAGTCTGTTACTTGCATCACATTTATTTATTTATTTTCTGCACTGTTCTCAAAAAAGAAACACCATTGCCCTTTTTATTGTCTTGTGGAGGCTTTGATTCCTCCAATAGTGGGTAAGCCTGGCTTTTAAATGTTGAAAGATGCAAGCTGACATAAGACAGCAAATATTTGTGGCACTATCATTTTTGTTTTCTCACAGCCCTGTTTGCTTCACATTGCATTTGAAATAATGTTTTTGCAATGAACCTGAACATGAATAAAGTATTTCTCTTCACATCATTAGAGTAGATGCACAGACAGCTGTGAGCAGCTTTGGAAGCTTTGTGAAAGATACTGCTGCTTTAGCAATTCAAAGAGGTGCTTCTTGTAAAGTTATTCATATGTTTTGCACAACTGTATTGCAAGCTTATATAAATTATAAGCTATAATTTATACACACATAGCTAAACTATAACAATAACTTTTCTTATGGAAAATAATGTAGAATAGCCTATTTTTAAAGTGTTTTAAAAAATCAAATAGGGTACTAAGTGAGCCGTGAAAAATATCTCAAATTTTAGATATCACTATCGGAAGGATAATATAAGTTTGCTATATTTAGCCAAGTCAAGATCTATCTCTCTCTGAACATATTTTTGCATTGTATGTTCCAAAGGAAACCTATTACATCTTGTGAGCTTTCATGATTTATTTCTTTAGATTCTTTTAATTCACTGACAGATACTGTAAGAATTTTTGGCACAGATAGAGTAATGGAATTTGGCCTAAAGAAATGTGCTACAGTTGCAACAAACCAGAAAAAAGTCATGAACACTAATATAATTAAAATGCTGAATGGCCAAATCATTTGGACCCATCAGGATGTAGCCTAGAAATAATTGGGCATTTTACAGTTGGATAACCGATGTGGGTGTGAATTTTTATGTTGTCATTTTTAATGTTGTAAGCTGCCTGGAATGTGTAAGTTGAGCAGCCATATAAATTTGTTTAATAAAAATAAATAAAAATAAACATTAAGCATGGATTGGATAAAAATGTGATTAGAAAAGAATATAACCAAAGAGTGAGAAAATGACTAATGACAAAATTAAACAGTGGAAAAATCATCAAAGTCATTAATACCTGGGCCATATCTATTATACAAAGTTGGAATTACTAACTGGACATAACATGACCTGGACAGTTTGTTATCAAAAAACAAGAGAAAACATAATTATTCATTATGCATTATATCTCTGAAGTAATATTGATAGATTATGATGTCCCCAGAAATGAAGGCAGAAGTTTACTGTTGAACAGACTGTTGAAGAAGAAATGCAATCGCTGGCTAAATACGTAAAAGACAGCCAAGAAGCATTAATGCAAGTTAAAAAATGGAACTTACTGAATGGTACAGGAAACAAAACATTAACTTAGAAATAATTAAATAAAATCATGAATGAAATACTGGCAAGGAAAACCAGTACATGATCATTTTTAAAAAAATATTTGGGTAAATAAATAAAGATAAAACCTGGCAATGGCATACAAGTGGAACATTAAAAAAAGGAACCGAAGGCTTGATTTTAGCTGCTCAATAGCAAGCTATTCAAAGTAATTTAATCAAGGCCAGAATTGAAAAATTATCAAATGATTCAGGCTGCAGATCATATATTCAGTTCCTACAAAAAGATCACATAAACTGAGTATCAACAATGATATAAAGTAGTCCTCAACTTATAATCACAACTGAGCCCAAAATTTCTGTTGTTAAGTGAGTCTTGCCCCATTTTACGGCCTTTCCTGCCACAATTGTTAATGAATCACTGCAGTTGATAAATTAGTAACCTGGTTGTTAAGTGAATCTGGCTTCCCTGTTGACTTTGCTGGTCAGAAGATTGTAAAAGGTGATCACATGACCTTGGGACACAGCAACGGTCCTAAATATGAACCAGTTGCCAAGCATCTGAATTTTGATCACATGATCATAGGGATGCTTCAAATGTCATAACTGTGAAAAATGGTCATAAGTCACTTTTTTCACTGCCATTGTAACTTTGAACAGTCATTAAAGGAACTATTGTAAGTCGAGGACTACCTGTAACATAGTCACCAATATTTCAATGACTGATTATTGAAATTCATTTTTCCTCCAAGAGTTGAGAACTACAATACCTAACCCCTCACAGTAATACCAAGCTCAAAGGAAAAGTGTTGTACTAGGAGTATAGCAATTCACTTCTATATTATCAGCAAGACATTCATTGTCTTCATACTTTTTATACAAGGGATTAGAGTGTAGCAAAGAACAAAACACTCCAATGTAATGTTGGTGATGGGGAAGAAATAATCTGTTCCATCAGAAATAATTGATTATGTGGCAGTTTGAGGATTTTTATTTCTGAGTTCTTAAAAACTGAAAGCATGAATAATATTTGCTTCTTGCTTGCAATTAGCTTCTTGCTTACAATTGGAAGATCTGGGTGTCTGGATCTTCCATTCCTAAGCTTCCTCCCTTTCAGGTTTGACTCCTGACTCCCACAGAAGAGAAGTTCTGGCAACCTATGCTCAATGGCAGAAGAAACATTGACCTGAGCTGTTTTTTCTCTCCCCCTACAATATTAAGTGGATACTACAGAAGGTGAAGGGAAAAGGCACAAAGTGCCCTCTGCTCAGTGAGCTCAGCTGCAGCTTACAGCTGCAGAATTAATTTGCCGTAGGATTTTGAGGTAACATTGCCTGAATCTGAAGGTTTTGAGGGCTGTGGCATATTTCAACAACATCCTCCATCAGTGGGAGAAGGCAAACTGTGTGTATCACTTAATTTGTCCTTTTAGTGACAATTCTGTGCACGATAATATTTGGAGGAGCCAACTGGGATTTTTGATTTCTTTTAAAGAGGGACAAAATGTGATCCCTTCTTAAAGGATGTTGCCCTTTTATTGTGAACATTATCTATTATCTACCGTATTCCAAAAATCTCCTTTGGCTATGATCTGTCCCTTGCAATTAGGTTATATTGCTGCTGTGGTGGTGTCACATGTTGCCTTACATTTCTACTGCTTATATTTGTTATATGCTTCAAGTTGCATTCCTTCTTGGAATTCCTTCTGGGAAAAATAACAAAGCTTATAAATAAATAAAATTTTTGACCTAGAAACTACCTGCCTGATGATCAGTCTGTCTTCTTGTAGTAGTGGTGTGTACTGCTGACATTTTCGTTTACATTGTTGCTAGATTTTGTTTGCAACCCCTGTGCAAGTAACTTCTTCGTCAGTTTTAGCTTAAAGCTTGCATGATAGGTCAGCAATAAAAGTAGCTGGTCAGGAGACAAAGGTCTAGAATCCAGCTGAGTCTCCCTTTAAACTCAGTTTGCTTTATTTACTGCATAAAGTCAGTTGACTGAAGTTAGAAGTCTGAGTGTGGTCTGGTTTGCATAGTATAATTAGGGCATTTCTCTACTACCATCATTTTCATTCATCAACACTTTCAAACCCCAGAAGCAGTTTGAAAGTGATCTGTGATTGTCTTCATTTCTACTGATTTGACATAAAGAAAAAGAGAATGAAAATCACTCCCCACCCAAGGTTGCTACAGAATAACAAAACAGAATAATAGAGTTGCAAGGGGCCTTGGAGGTCTTCTAGTCCAACCCCCTGCTTTGGCAGGAAATCGTACACCATTTCAGACAGATGGTTGTCCAATCCCTTCTTCACTATTAAAAAAAGACAGGTTTGAAAACCAAAACAAACAAAAAACCTTACTTGATCAGAAAGCAAAAGAAAGGAAAGGGGAAAACAATATACACTTCTTGATACTGTGCCCAGTATTTAGCCCAGTGCTAAATATAAGGAGTAATTTGATAAAAGTCTTTCTATCTAATACAATGTCATGCAAACACTTATTTTTTCAAAACAACAAAAACAACAACCATGGCTACTTTTCTTACGAACTCATAGATATTTCCTATTTCTTCTGTTTGCATCCCCATCATTTGAAAGACAATTCTAAGATACATGTTAAAGGATATCCCTCCATTTCAAAAGGTTGGCAAGCAAATATGAAGGAGAGAACATTTTTTTTGTGTGCAAAAGTAAGTATTGCTTTGTTACAATTTGTTCTCCTTCAAATGCACTTTGTACTGCTTATAGTAATAAGAGTTCATCAAAATGACCTTAGCAGGCAAGATTATTATCTATTAATGCATTTTTTGTCTCTATGCTAGCACCTCATCCCCATATGGTGTCTCTCTATAAAGAAATGTTCTGCTTAATAATGCTGTTATCATTCTGCCCTATTGCTATTGTAAAAATAATGTTGAATAATAAATAATCTGTCAAATCTTAATTAGATTAAAATTAATATACAATATTCTTTTTTTCTTTTTAAATGCAGGAACAAGGAACTCCAATGTGTTTCATTTTGCCTTCTATCATTTTAATTGCTTTTTCTTTGTTATAATTAGCACAGCATTTTAATATGCAAAGTTTTCTTTTTCCCAGTTTTATTTTATGCACACATGCATGCATGTGCATACAAGCATATAGTAGTTCTAGATTTGTAATTGCTTGATGTAGTTTTGATGGAACAATTGTTGCTCAAGGCCAACTCAGAGCAGAGATACACTCTTAATTTTCCCTGTGTCAAGCACAAATACCAACCCATCCTGGAAGCATAGCCAGAAGTCCTAATTTATTTCTCTTCTACAACTAGCAATGGCCTTTCTTCCTATACCAGTCCTTCAATGCAAATCCCATCTCAATGCTGGTATTAATTTGGAGGTGAAATAGGCACAGTATATAGTAATCTTGGGCAGGGGTGAAATCAACTTACCTTCACTATGGATTCGCAAATGTGATCATGCACAAGCAAATCGGTAGCATTTTTACTACCAGTTCGCGTGAACTGGTCCGAACCGGTAGCATTTCACCCCTGCTCTTGGGCATACAGAGTCAGTAGCCGAACCCTGGACTTTGAGCTTCTTCCACAGTGGACCACAACCTGAGCAAGAGGTATTAGTAGTTGAACTATGCTTTTCTCACTGAACGTGGTCATAAAAGAAGCTATAATTAGTTCAGAAGAGCCATGCAACTTAGGAGGCCACTAAAAATCCTTCATCCCATACATAACAACTCTCTTGATCTGGTTTCTGAATTTGTGATTGAAGGTTCTAAATAGACTCAGCTTGCTCATATCTCTTTCAAGGTCCTTCAAGGCAAAGTTGGTCAAGAAAAAAACCCCCAATGATTCCAGGAATGTTATTTATTGTTGAAGGGTATATTAACAGAATCTTTAAAGTCTGTTCCAAATTTTCCCTGCCTCCTTTTAAATGATAATAAGATAAAGGTAGGGCTATCTTGAGTCAATATCATTTTCTATTTTCCGGCAACTAAGAAACCTCTCCCGCATTCCTCTCAAGGCCAAAGCTAAATTCTTCTATACATTTTTCTTAGGTACCCAATAGCAATACAGTCAGGAAGGGATTATCACACTCCATCATTCTTATTTTCAGATTTGAGCTTAATTCCCCTGATTGCTAAAAACAAGAAAATATTTTAGGAATCCTATTTATATCCTACTTAATAGCTTTTGGTCCTAAAGCAAGGTATAACACTGTCCATTGTTCACTAACCTGATGCCCACCATATATTCCATGAATTATCGTCTGAGCAGCATAGCTATTGGCCTTGTTTTCTGGGAATAATGAAAGTTGAAGTCTAGTACATCTAGATGAGGTGAAGTTAGCAGAATACTATTTACTTCAGGATCTGGAGTGGTAGACTACACTTAATGAACTGAAAACCAGAAGCAAATTAGCAACCTGCAATAATTCATCTCAGGCAGTCCAAGGAAATTAACAATGGTGGCACTATTAGAACAGATTGTTTTCCTTAATATTTTAATATCTGTTCCATAGTACAAACTACAAAGCAAGATTCAGGAGGTACAGAAAATCAGATACTGAGATACCAGTACTCAATGGTTCCATGTTGCACTGGTTAATACATCCAGAGAGTTAAGTTCATGAAAAACCTATTATCAAGAATGAAACAGAAGCAAGAAAAAATGTAATTGAATGTTGCTGTAGCATTGGTCTTCAGTTAACTGAAAACCTTTATGATCCTGCCTCCAGAGTTTATACCTAGAGCCAGAACGTAGTTTTTCAGAGATAAATTGGGTAATCGGAAGAGCTGTTTAGAAATTGGGAGTTATTCTTAAAAAAGCTTAGCTTTTCCTCAAGAAGCCTTTTCTTTTGATGAAATACCCCAGCGGTCACTCTAAATCATCATGGATGTGTAGATTTATGAGCTCTGTAGGGCTTCAGCCTTTGAGTTAGCTAATAGCATCCTGGTGTAGCCAAAGAGGCATTGATGATACTGAGTGATTTGGGTTTAAGGCATCTTTTTCAGATGAAAACTTTTTAAAATCTGCACGAAATGCTCATCTTTTGAGCTAACAGAATCTTACAAGAAAAGGTCTGTGTTTTGATTTCCACACAACCCCTGCCTGAGCATGCAAATGTTGTGAATAATCTCAGACATGTGTCAAGAACTTGGTCCACCATTAGTTGGGGGGGGGGGAGAGAATCAATATTTGGATTAAGCCCTTAAAATGCAAAGTGGAAATTTAGAAAACCTTTTTGCTAAGTAGACATGCTGTGTCCATCTTGGTAACGTTACCCAGCTACATGTATTGTCCTCAAGAAAAATGAATGGATGTAGGAGAAAGAATGGAACAGTCTTGTTCAATCTTCACTGCCACTAGAAAACAAAAGTTTTAAAAAGATATTTCAACAAGTCTCACAAGGACCTATATCTCTAAATGCATCTCAGGGAACATTATCCTTGGCATTTCTTACCCAAATGAAGGGAGATTGATCTTGACACTTTACTTTTGAAATACAGAGAAAGGGCATAAGTTACACGACATAAAACATCATAAAAGCTGAATTGCACAATATTAACAATTTCAAAATAATGAATAATGGCATATTGTTTCTCAGAAAGGTTTACATGGGTTTTCATGTTTCCATGCTTGCTTTTTAAAATATTTAGAAATGAAAACATAGCTTGCCTCTGTAATAAAAAAAAATAGCAATGTATTTTTGCATATTAAAGTGACTGCTTCTGCGGGTTCTCTTTGTAGCTGTACCACCCCTTCCACCAAAATTCAGCAAGCTGTAAGGTGCCAATATCATCTAAGGTAATATGGTGTAGTAATTCATGCTCTAGGTAGGATCAGGAGAACATCTCGAAATTCGTCCTCAACCATGGAAACTTACTGAGTAACTTTAGGCCAGTAATTTGTTGGTTTGTTTTTTAACAGTTGGGCTTATCTAGCAGTTCTATTTATCTCTCTCTCAATCTAACTGCCTGAGTTTGCTACTTGAGGGAATGATACATGGCATTTACTTCTTCAGATAATTTACATTATTGTTTCAATTCTCAGAAGAAACTATTAAATACCTATAAGGGATGATAACAGTAACTCTATTAACAAACTGTTTCACTTCAAAATATACCTCTCAGCCTCTTCTAGAGTGATTCTGGAAATACTGATACAACTGCTTAGTTGCTTTAAAACAAGGTTAATTTGTATTGAATTTGTATCACATTGGAAACATGTTTAGTTTAACTTTAAGGATGGAACCAGTATAACCTGCCTTCTTGCGTGAAGTACTTTTACTGGAAATTATCTTGGCAGTGCTGATAGATGACCTTCTTGATTGTGATGTCCTTTCATGATTTTTAATGTATTATAAATGAAAGAACAACTTTCATCTCTTTCTAATCTGCTGTACTGTTCCTTCCTAAATACAACCCAATATAAGATTTTCAGAGTCTTCATATTTATTATTTTTATAGTGGATGATTCAAATCTTATTCCCATTTCATGGGCTGTTATAGTAGGAGCCATAAAGAGTTTATCCTCTCAGATTGCCATACTGCATAGCTAGTTTAAAGCAGGTTGACATAAACTTTGTGTTATCACAATAATTCATTGCATATATGTGTGTGTGTGTGTGTTTTATTTGTGCTGATAAATAAATAAAGGGAGACTAGTATAGATCTATTTCAAGCTATTTAGCTCTCATCAGCTAGCCATACCCTTACTGGGATTCGAACCTGGGCTATATTACATATTAGGCAGACGTCTTAGCCATTAAGCTACAGGCTCTGATCCGTTATCAGCTGAGCCAGGGAGAAAGGTATATATTTAAAGTCACAACCCCTGGTATGCCCCAATTATGGGAGGAAGCTAACTGCTTCCATTCTCTGTCAATCGGCTAATCACAAGAGTCCATCACGACAGAAACCCAATATTTTTACTGTTGCCTTTGTTACATTTGTGTTGTATTTGTGCTGATAAATAAATAAAGGGAGACTAGATCTATTTCAAGCTATTTAGCTCTCATCAGCTAGCCATGCCCTTACTGGGATTCGAACCTGGGCTATATTACATATTAGGCAGACGTGTGTGTATGTGTGTGTGTGTGTGTGTGTGTATATATATATATATATATATATATATATATATATATATATATATATATATATATATATAAAAATAAATAAATAAATAAAGTACAAGCCTATTTTGGAAGACTGATCTGTAGGTAATCTAGCTATTTTGAAGGAATATAATTGATATCCCATATCACCAAATCCTTAAATTGTTGGTTTACTTTGTTAATTATTCTGACCATGACATTATACTTACAATTGCCAGAACTTAAAAAAATAAAAAATAAAAATTGACTAAATTGACTAAGCATGTGGATTACTATATATTTCCTTTAGATACTTGGAATATTACAGAGAAACTTGTGTAGTATATTCACTGAATATTTCACTGTTTCACAACAGCTGAAGAAGACAGAAGCCAAAATAAATATGTTTCTGTTTCTAGTTTCTGTTGTATTAATCACTCTTGGATACATGGATGAAGGGGGTGGTTGTATAAATAAACACATATTATTGTAGACTCATAATGTATTATATTGTCCAAATCTATTGCTTCAAAAAAAAAATACATGATTTCCAGATCTCTAGTATAATATCATTTTATCTGATGTTAAAATCAGTTTTAGCCTTGAAAAATGGGCCAGCTTTTCTCTGCTCTTGCTGGTCACCTTTAAAATTGTTTTTAATCCTACTAGAGGAGAAAAGGTTAATATATAGCAATTTGTATATTATTATAAATATATATTAATAGACTCTGGGGGAAGTTTAAATCAGAAAAATAATATGGGCCAACAGTTAAAATATTTCTTACACAAGAAGTCCCCAACAGGAGCAATAAAGTAAAATAAACATAATTTGATTACGGATCAAATTATAACATTTAATTTGTTTCATTATTTATAGTGAAATAAAAAGAAAAAATCTGTTTTATCAACAGAAATAACAGTTGCCATCATCAATAGAGTTTAATCAAATAAGTATTTTTTTAAAATCCCTTCTCCTCCTCCTCCTCCTTCTTGCAGGACAAAAATTGAACACACAGTTCACACGATATAAACTAGCAGCTCTTTTTTTCCTGCCACACTCGACACACTTCATCTATGTGTAGAACAGACAGATGCTACTAGCACTTTTCAAGAAGTCTTATGAAAGAACACAGAAAAATTTTCTGATATTATCCAAGAATTGGTGTTAAATGTATAGCTGAAAAAACCAGCTGGTAGATAAATGTTGATTGATAAAAGAAATGCAGGAAGGGAATCAGATTGAAATTGGTAATCTTAAGTTTATAATCCATTATGGGAAGGTATGGATTTTTCCTCCATAAGACACTCTAAATTAAACTAAACTGAAATTAAACTGAATTGAAATTAAACTGAAGTCGAGATATGTTCTTCCTTTTGTTTCCCAATGGTGAACACATTTCAATATAATTTTGTCCAAAAGTTTCAAAGGGCGTTAAACATTATGATTAGATGCAAAGTCAGCCAGTTATTTAGACTGGCTCACATTTCCAGACTATATTAACATCCATAATAACACTTTTACTTGGTGCCATATATATTTATTTTGTATTGTTTTAATAATTTTAATTGTTTTTATGTTTTATGTTGTATGCTCTCTAGTCATTTGTTGAGATGGGATGCTATAGAAATCAAATAAATAAATATTGAATATAGAATTGGAAAAACAGTGCACTGGAACTTTTCATATATTTATGTCCTTAGTTTGCAAATGGTTCTGAAGATATGCTTAATATTTTTTTGCTTAGAATGATTGAAGATTGTGGGAAAAGAGGCGCTACCATGGCAGAAAGGAGGCAGCTGTTTGCAGAAATGCGTAAGTGCTATGGCATGTTATATTTTGTTCTGTTGGCTTTCCGACAGATGTTAGATTTCATGCAAAAGGCCAACAAGATAAAAAAATACCTGTGGTAAATATTACATGGATTTTTGCCCTGGGCTATAGGCAGTTTGTTCTACAATGTAAGAATTTCTACACAAAACAGGACCCAGAAACTATATTTAATTGACAAAATGATGCTTTTTAATCATTTCAATGCAGACATAGGGTTAAATATCTCTAGTATTCTTTCTTTGGGAGAAAACACATGTGAACAGTCAAAACCATTGTTTCTCACCAATAACCATACTGAATCTCAAATATATTTTCTCACTGTAATTCCATTTTCTTCAATGGATGCGGACCCAATTTGTTGGGACTGCATTTTACCAAACGCTTAGCAACCAAAGGCAAGGGCTGTTCTAATTCTGTATAATCTCATGTGTATCTTGTTTGATGTAATCTATGTTATTTGTTCTGGATTGTTCAATCCCAAGCAACGCACTGATGTTTTTCTGGGTTTCTTAAATTACACTTTTAGTTTCTTAATTTTGAAAATGTTTAAAAGTTTGCCAGAATACAAATGTTGTTTGGCATTTTATTTTGTAGGTAGAATTGAAACAGTATGACATTGACATTAATATTAAAACTGTGCGATGCTTCAGGCTGAAAAGCAACAAAAGGTTTTTGAACTATAAGGAATCATACATGTAGCAGCTCTCTGCAATTCTTAACCTGAATGTGTCTTTTCCTGGAATCGTGTGGTGCTATTGAAGGACATCTATGCAATACCAGACGAAATATGCAAACAAATGCCACGCACTCCAAAGGATCTTTTTGCCTTCAAATTCAGTGTGCTGTGCACCCTAATTATGATACTTTAACTTCAGTTGAGTTGGATCCTTCACAATGCACCTGGTCAGCAAACTAAAGCCATCTAAGCATTTTAGACTTCTGCTCTTATCAACCACAAGCAAAGTCCAAATAAAATAGTATTATAATACAGTATATAAAACATACCTATATATAGAAAGATCCAAAGGTATGTCACTTTTTTTACAGATGCACTTCAATTACATCTTAGTATTTATCAATATGATGGATTGCACCTTCAAACAAGCTCTGTATTACTATTACTCAGTCCCATTGTTAACAACCCAATTAATACTTGTGGAATTATTATTATGGAAGTCCATCAAAAAACTCAATTCTTTAAAAAAATAAATGTATTATCTTTGACAAGATATTAAATAGAACTGTACTAAAACAAAATTTAAAACATTCCAGAAATATTTTAAAAAGCAAAAAGCAAACTTAGTAATATTCAATCATTAACATGACATTAAAAAAACGGGGAAAAAAACCTGGGCTTCACTGAAATGGTTTTTTGTGTGTTTGACAACATGACCAGTGATTAAAGGAGTTAATCCTGGGAAACCAGTTTCCCAGGATGAAACACTGAATAGTTCAGGACAATCTTTGCCAGCCACAGATTGCACTGAAGCAGTTAGTTGATAAAAGGAACTTGTCTAGAGAATTTGGCAGATGAAAGAGAAAAAATAAGTAAAAGTTTTGTCAGTGGCAATGAAGAGTGGGGAAAAAAACCTGTTTTCCGCCCTCCCAATATAGAAATTAAATAAAGACCATCAACATTCCTTCTCTGTGTTCTAGCTATAATACCACAACAGAATTATTTTTTTACTATAAAAATTATATTTGCTGTCAGAGTCTTTGATGGATGTCTTGATTTTATATGTTATCACATTCAGAACTTTCAGAATAACCTCGTGATTTCCTTGGAGATCTGTAACTTAATATATCTTAAGATATTTACCTTATTTAAAGTATTGACCAATAAAAATCATAAATTTATTCTTGCATTTAGCATTCTAAAATTGTTTATATTTCCATGAAGGCACATTTTGAGGACTTCTTGCTTTGTCAGATCACCCCAATAATATAAATAGAAATTTCTTCATGTTATATGACAAACCACCACAACAAAAAAGGTTCAGTCTTTCTAAATTGGAATTACTTTAGGAATTACTTCTCCAACTGGTGTCTTAGAGACTTAGACCAATCCTCATCTTTTCAATAAAATCTTCTTGCTGACGGGCTAAGTGATGAAACGCTCTCATTTTGCTAATTAAATTTCATTATTTTATCATAACCAAAACATATTTCTTTTATGTTCTGAAAACAGTAAACAGTATCTTTGAATCATAAGACTGTTTGATTTTACCTTGGAGAATTATCTTAGCCTAGTTGTAATAAAAAACAGATTTGTGCTTGCAGCGTACTGTTCCCACCCACCCCCTCTGCCTTTTTCTCAGAGATTCCCAGATTAAGATCACCTCTGCTCCAATGTTACAAATAGACTGGATGAATTAGAACATAGTAACTGCTTAGGCAAAGAGTGCTCTTGCAATCTGTGTTCTCCAATGAATGTCATAAACAAATTTAGCCAAAGACCGTAAGTAGGTCATATTTTTTTAAAGATAACGTATTAGCTTCAGTCAAGCAAAGATACTGAGTCACACTTAATGCTAACATATACAACTGACTGCTTTTCTAGCTTGGTTTACATAAATCAGGAAAGGGCCATTCACTGTTAACAGCAGAAGCCTTTTTTTGATAACTCCCAAAATATTTATCAAATTCTTTGGGAGAGTGAACCACAAAATTATGACAATATGATTTCCTGCTAATACTAGGAAGAGAATTAAAGGAATAGGTGTGTTCATTCTCTGTGCCCATTACTGATAAAAAATAACTTTCCAAGTACCTAGAAACAAAAAAAAAAGTCTTCCAAAGCCTGGCACTTGGGTAATGGTGTCACATCCCTGTCTTAGCTCATGGTTGCTAAAAATTAATAACAGTTGCCCTTGGTTGCAGAAAGATAATTTTCCCCTGTCATAATCAATAGATTAAACTTTCACTGAAATGTTTGTGTGTGTTTATTAAACTCAGCTTGCCATGCTGTGTCCGCCTTCATGAGGACCATGGCAATCAATCAATCAATCAAATAAAACCCTGTAGGAAATGTCTATGAAGTCACCAGGAGTTCAGTTCAAAAAAGCTTTTTATGTGAACTAAACTGTTAATTTGAAGAACTTTTCCTGTATAGAACTCAGCTGTTCGGTATTTGTTTATATTGTTTGCTTGTGGTTTGATCATATTGGGAGTTGGGCAACATATTTATTTAATAAAACTACATTGGCTTTCAATGTGATAAATTAAAACTTCCCCTTTGGTAAAACCTTTTACCCAAGATTAACTGTGTAAAAGGTACTAAAATATCCTAGAGAAACCTTTTGTGAGTATTGTTGAGTGAGATTTAGGCACAGAACACATATATCTTAGCACATATATTTTTCCATAATTAGGGGCTCAAGATCTGGATCGTATCCGTTTGTCCACCTACCGAACAGCATGTAAGCTTAGATTTGTGCAGAAAAAATGCAACTGTAAGTATATCACTGATTAATTTGTATTACCTTCACTAGTCTACTACTGTGAAATTGTGCATGCTGTATATCTGTTAGGAATTAATTTTAATAAACATTCAGAAAGTGCAGATAATAACAGCTAACTCTTCAGAAGAACAAAGTAATTCACAACTCTTTATATGTGCATCAAAACATCTAAACCTACATGTTTGGATGCAGATATTAAGAGCATAGAAATTTAAAACTGCTGAAGTAAAATTCTAAGGGAAACTATAGCAAACAGCTTTCCTCTCACAATTTTGCTGTTTAATACTATTGTTTGTTTATTTTATTGGGTATTATCTTTTACACCTTGGTGTAACTTAACTTTTAAACACCTGCAATAATATCATATTAATTTTTGCCTTTAAAAATTTCACTGTTGGAATGGTAAACAAATTAGCATGTTTTTACTTATAAAGAATGAATTATATAAGCTGTTTCTGGGAATGTGATATGCTTTCAAATGTTCAGCACTATACAAATATTTGACAACATCTATTAGCATTTTCCATGCTATAGGAATCAAATACTGTAGCATTCAACAGCATTTCAAAGATATATATGGGATTTTATGTGGGTAGCAGAAGTTCTTTCTGCTTCCCAGGTGGGTCCCTCATTGTTTACTATTACTCTGTAGAAATTTGGATTCAATGATTATTTTTCTGACTGAGTCACTAAATAAGAGATATGCAGCTTTCATAGTTTAATGGGTATTTAAAAACAGAAGAAATGAAGCCTTTTCTGTTCACGAGAACTAATACATGTAGAATCTGCTCAGTGTCTCTCCATTTGTGTTGGTAGAATGTCATATATTGGTTTTCACCAAGCATGGGCAATTTGTGTTGCATGCAATCCTTGCTTGCAAAAATAATATGGCCTTTAGAACAGCAATGAATCCCCATTTGCATTTCCCATTGGATGGCTGGTAAAGACAACTGGTTGTTGATTTCCTATAAATTTGGAAACCAGAATATAATATAGGGAAGACTCATATTGCTTAAAATTGATGGGATGACAAAAATAGAACTAAATTTGTATGTGGCCCATGAAGAGCCCACGCATTTAAAGCTCTACCCTCTTAATCAAATAAATAGAAGTGTAACTAATACTATGACATCCCTTCTCCTTTGTTCTAATGTCTGCCTAAGGATCTTGTCTCTTTCAGTAGCAATATTAAACTTGTTTTAATACATCCCAGTCGTCTTCCAACTTTGCCTTTAATTTCCTTCTTGACCTTTACCATTGCTTTCCTTCTTCTCTTCTACTATACTAATCTTGTCTAATCCTTCTATGTGTCCCATATTCCTTTGCCATCTCTGATATTGTTTCCACCATCGTGCTTCCTTCTTCCATATTCAGCACAAATAAACAAGTACTGTCCTGTATTGATTCAACTGTGGGTCTAACTAGAAGTAGAGTAGGCAACCTGTGATCCCTGGGCATTATATTGCTCTTGGGCCTCATTTTTATGAGTACCAGAGCCCATTTCAAACACTTTGAAAATTGGCCCTATGGTTCAAAGCAGGAATCATGTTCAGTCAGAATCTTGTAAAGATGAAGGCATAGGAAAGCCCATCAGCATTGCCTACATCATGGTATAAGAGTACATATCCGTGTGAACAGTTCCAAGGAAAGTAATAGCAGATATGTCATTAATAATGAAAGTGTTTTTTGTACCCTTGACTTACACTAAATGTTGACTTTCAATTTTCATTATATCCTTGGCTGTAGCCTTCGCTTCACCACTCTTGACTACTTAAAAGCCTTTTACTTTCCGACATGACTCATTCTCAGCTTTCACTGCTGCTATTCTCTCCTTGAACATAGGCATTGTGCTATCTCATTTTTTCACACTCACATATGTATCTTCTTCAAAACTCACAAAGTCATTCAGCCAACTCTTTAATAAACCAAATATCAGTATTTGTGAATAACACTTTTCTCCAGGCTTTTAACTTTATCTTTTTCTCCCATCACTCCTCTCCCTTTCTCTGTTGCTTTCTCCCCTTTATATTTTAGACTGGCTCATCTTTAGACTATGAAATGTTCTCAGAGAAATAATGTATAAGTTACAGATCTACAGCTATGAACAAATCATCCAATTGCCAATAACAAAGATTTTTATATAAATTTGTAGAGGATCTATAAGTATAGGTACAACTTACAACAGTTCATTTAGTGACCGGTCAAAGTTACAACGGCACTGATAAAAGTGACACGACGATTTTTACAGTTACGGCTGTTGCAGCATCTTCGTAGTCACATGATTCAGATGCCTGGTACCTGATTCATACTTACGATGGTTGCGTTATCCCGGGGTGATGTGCTTAACAACTGTGGCAAGAAAGGTTTTAAAATGGGGTAAAACTCACTTAACAAATATCTCACTTAGAAACAGAAATTTTGGGCTCAGTTGTGGTCATGAGTTGAGGACTCCCTATAAAGACTTGATAAATTAAGGATGTTTCCTGCAAAATTCAAAATGGACAGTGCATGTTTTTCTGGAAAGGGCAAGAAAGGAAAACAGATGCCACACACAAAATATAGAAATATTTTATAGAAATTGAGTATATGATGAAAATGGTGAGCAGCTGTCCCCAAGTTAAATCTACAGATAATACCAACATGAATTTTGGGCCTTTATGTCTTTAAATATGTTTTTAAAAATTGGAATTCCAAAACTACTGTACAGTTTTCTTTAGTCTAAAATGCTTTATAGGCTCATAGTACAATTTTTTTAAAATCATTTATTCTAAAAAGCTTTTAGTAAGCTAAAATGTGCCATTTTTTTACACTGGTCTATAACCACTGAGTCACAGTGTAGCCACATACCATAATTAAAATTATTCAAAAAAAGTATTATTACACAGCTGTAGAGCTACCGCCCGCCAGACTTGCTGAATTTTACTCAGTTTGCTATGTGATTATTCTATAGTGACAACTATAGAAAGAGCAAAGGTAGCTGATTTCCTGGTATGAGAACAAACAGTTGATGGTCAGAAACTTTAAATACAAGATCAAGCTGATTATTCTTTAATTAAAGCAACCAAATCAAGTGTTCATATCCTTGAACGTGTTTAATTTGGAATCTTGGAGTTAATTGTGTTCCTTTACTCTTCACATTTTTAAGAAAAGGGTTTTTGTTTTGTTTTTTTGCTTTACCTCTAGAACAATATCATGATTTTTATGGGAAATAGAACAGTGTTTTGCTGACTATCAAAAAAACCTGTTCACTTCCATGGCCTGTCTTAGTTCTTCTTTGCTTTCCTCATTACATTTGTGGTTAATCACAGTGACAGGCATGGGAATTGAATTCCACACATCTTAAAGTAGCCAGGATTGAAAAAACACATTGATCTAATGTATTCTTTGATTCCTGGAAAACATTTGCCATTCATTTTCAGAACCTCTAAGAGCAAACTAGATTGCAAATAAAAAGCCATCTATGTGCATTTCTACTCAATCAAGTTCCTGCTATGCTCCTGTGGATTGTAAATACATAAATGTCAGGATGCATGTGATGTTTTAAATTCCTTCTCATTTCATTGTTTCTAATTTATATTAATACTGTATTCATTGATAAGATATTTTTGTTAATTTAAGTGGTTCCTCTTTCTGTAGTTGGCTACCATCATTCATCCTGAATATATGACGATGCAACATTTAATTTTGCTGAGGTATTAATATAGCCCTAAGAACGAATTTTAGTATTATTCAATGCATAAAATAGAAGCAGAGAAAACATGACTTACTTAAAGGAATTTAACTACAGACCTAAAGGATGTGGTACTATTTGAATTTTAAAAGCTCTGGTAACCCAGACCTAACAGTGTTTGCTTTTATACTTAACTGATTTTTAAAAGTCTTAAATCCACTTAAAAGGGAAGAAAGAGGTATTATAGCTATTCTTCATATCTTTCTTTTTAAAAGCATTGGTGCTTGGATTTAAAGAGGATGTAAGAAGATCTCAAATATCCCACAGAACAAATCCTCTATACTGGTACAAACACAGCTGATTGTTTGGTCTCATTGGAATAAATAGGGATTTTGATTAAACTGGTTTCCCTTTCAGAGCAGATTTACCTCCTCTTTACTTTAGAGACTCGCAGCCAGGAATATCTGCTGTACAGATGTATCTTTTGGGCTGAATGTCCCTTTTTGGTTTCTTGTATGATTCAAATATTTCTAGCACTACTTGTGAAAGTTCACCTTTTGGTTGTTCCACTGTTTGAATCCTCTTCTTTTACCTGCTTGAAAACATGATCTGCCTTCTCCTAGCTGGCTTCTCTGACTTTGTACTGAAATGCTATTCCTTCGAGTGCCCCTCCAGTCAACAATCAATTATTCTCCAACAACTAACTTAAGCTTCTAGAACTGAGTTGGAAAAATCCAGCAAAGCTCTTTATTTTTGAGCCGAGGTGGCCGCAGTGGTTAGGGTGCAGGCCACTTCAGCTGACTGTTATCTGCAGTTCAGCGGTTCTAATCTCACCGGCTCAAGGTTGATTCAGCCTTCCAGCCTTCCGAGGTGGGTGAAATGAGGACCCAGACTGTGGGGGGTGATATGCTGACTCTGTAAACCGCTTAGAGAGGGCTGAAAGCCCTATGAAGCGGTATATAAGTCTAACTGCTATTGCTATTGCTATTATCCAGGAGCCGACATCTGGTAGCTCTAACTAATTAACCTTTTATTTTATCTTGGACTAGCTGTAGGCAATCATTTCAAATTTAGTAACTGAACAGTTCTGTTTGAATTTTCCAGCTACAAATCACATTTGCTCATCAGTTCCAGTTGCATTAGGTCAGCTTAGGCCATATATAAACAAAGATAGGTTGTCCCACTAGTTATTTTCAAGCTGTTGTCATAAAGCATTTAGCAACTATAATGAGGGTAACCGAATACAAAATAGTAGAGTCAAGCTTTATGGCTATATTATAATTTCATTTCAAATTACCTATAGAAACATAACAAAGATGTAAATAAACAGGTAGCAAATATAACTTTTCAAAGAATTGAACTTTCACTATAGAAACAGGCAGATTATTACAAAAGTGGGAATAAAAGATTCTTGGTAAGGAAGATTATTTCCATCATATAATTCAATTGCATCATATAATTCAATATGCAACAAAATTCATTTTAATGTATGCAAATTAGTGTACATTCAAAGTGACAATAAAGTTATTCTGTTCTATTCTATTCTATTCTATTATTCCATTCCATTCTTCTATCTTTTAAGCTAGTATAGGTCTTAATATAGATTGGCTACATTTATTAAGAGAGCAAATTTAGTGGTTAAGATGCTGGATTAGAGGTAGAGAAACATGAATACTAGTTCTACCTTGGGCACAAAAATCAGATTAGTGAGTTTGGGCCACTCTCACTCTCTTTTAACCTAGTAATAAGGCAATAACAAACCACTTCTGAAAAAGCTATCAATGTATTAGTTGCACGTATTAGTTCCTGCAATAAGGGGGGGGGGGAGAGAGAGAGAGAGAGAGAGAAATTATGGTGATGAGTTGTTGATAATGTCCTGTATTGTTTCCACAAATCATGTATTCCTTACAATGTATTTTTGTATTAAGAGGGACATAATCATAGAGCTGGAAAAGCCATTTACTCATTGAACCCAACCCCTGCTTAGTGCAGGAGTAACAAGTTAAAACATACCACACATAAAGCAATTTTAACATCTGTGTAAAGCCAACCAATAAAATATATATTGTTATTACTTAGATCATTGAGAAACTTCTGTTATTTCTAATATTCAATAGGAATCACTCTTATTAAATCTGTTCCATGTTCTGCAATCTAGAATGAGGTAAACTCATTCTTGGTCTCCTACATGTCATCATATCCAACCCTTCAGTCTTTCTTCAAGGAATATCCAGCTTATTCAGTGTCCCTTCATAGACCTTGGTTTCTGGTCCCTGATTTATCTTCGTATCCCTTTTCTGAACCTCTCCCAACAACTTTGAATCCTTAAAGATTGGTGCCCAGAACTGAACATAGTATTCAAAACAGGCTCGGGGCTCAGATGCCAATCAACAACCTTTGCTTAGGACTAGCACATAACTAGGGAGCAATAAGAAACAAAAAATCTGTTCTATTGTTGGTCTAAATGAAAAGTTCTCCCCCTCCCCCGAGCCTAATACAAGAAACTTGTCACTGAAGGCATCTACAGCAAGGAGAGGGGATTTTAAAAAAAGATGAGAGCCATGTCCATTCAATCAAAGCTATGCCCTATTTTGTGTGCAACTCATGGCAAAAAGGGAGCAAGACTTCAGCCAAAAATCATTGATGCATCTTAACTTTATTCAAACTCTGCAGATGCCCTTGGACATACATCTTTTGCATATTTTAATCCTGGTAATCTTTATAGTCCTGTAGAGTAGACCAGTTTAATGTTACAAATGTAGGGTTAAAGATAACCAAGAGCATAAATTACTTCACACAACAAGGGTGAATTTATTTTTAACTGATTTCCCCACTCACATATAACAGAAATAGGATAAATGTATGCCTTAGGCATACTTCTCAATGAAATGTGTTTTTTTTAGCTCATACTGTAATTTGTAAGCCAGGGGAGTGAAAAATGGTATCACGAGCTGTGTAACCAAATCTTTGCAGTGTTTATTCAGATACATGGATATAAATTATTTTAAGGAAATAGCAGAAATCTTTATTTGTGTTTAATCTGTTAGAAAGCTAATATGGTTAATGTTTAAGAATTCAAATATATGCTGTTTTTTAAAATATGCCCACTGCCACCTAGTGGTTAGTAATTGATCTTTCTCCATTAGAAATAGAATCTGTATTACTTCATCTTCAGGAAGTGATATAAAATTTATTATCTACGATTCAGGGCTCCTCTTTTCATATGAAATTTCAAGCTGTTTCTATTCATTGATAGCTTTGACTATCACTATTTCCTTAGCAAGCCTAGCTATTCTATTCATTTTGACAGAGACTGTTTCTTTATATCTGTTTAGCTTGGATGTAAAACTGGTTTGCAACTTCCTGGTCTATTCTGATTCTATTGCCCCTTTTGGCTACCACTTTTGGGTAGCCAAAATTCCATGTTGATATTTATTTATTTTGTTTATTTATTTAGTTTGCCATTCATGTACAAGATAACAAGAATAATCATGAATAAGAACACAGAAAATGGGTACAAATAACTGGGGACAGTAGGACAGGGATGTTAGGCACACTGGTGTACTTGTGCACACCCCTACTGACCTTTTAGGTGAGGTCAATAGTAGACAGTTTATGGTTAAAATTATGGAGGTTTGAGGATATAACGATAGAGTCAAGTAGTGCATTCCTGGCATTGAACCACTCTGTTGCTGAAGTCGTATTTTCTGCAATCATATTGGCAATCTTCTTTGTAATAAGGAAACCATCAGGGTAACTTCAGTATAGGAAACAATAATAGAGGCTCACAGACAGACAGACAGACAGGCAGACAGATCAGGCAGACACTAGTGGAAGGGTACTCTTTAGTTATATTCCCTAAAAAAAGTAGTCCCTTGGCCTGAATTATGAGGATAAATTAGGTTGCTATATTATTAAAGTTAAACAAATCTCAGTTGGGTGGGTAACAGAGGGGAAATTCCCTTAGTTACTTGAAGGAAAAGCACCAAGTTGTTATTAATTAATAAATTAGCACATTAATAATTTCCAGTGACTGTTGCAAAAATAATACTCATTTAGCTCCTCTACTTTTTCCTGTCATGCTGAAATACTTTTAATAGTTTTATTTTTATAATATTTTTGCAGCTTTTTATTGACAGACAGATTTGAAGATATTTTAAATAGCCATCTATTGGTTATCTAGTACTTTTCTGTATACTGCTTTATTGTTTTGTCCTTGAAGATTTTGCTGCAGTTGAGAGAACTATAATAGATATATAAAATATGATTACAGCTATATATCATTTATAAATGCATGCCCAGCTTTTATTTAGCACACAGCCAATATTCTGTTATTCTTATCTCACTTTCCTTCCTATATTTTTCTTCACTTTAATATATAAGCAAAGAAAAAAAGGTTTCAAAAAATAAAACCAAAAACTGATAAGGCAGAAAGGACATTAAAAAAGACAGACAGATGCATACACATACAAAACAGCTCAGTTTTTAAACACAACATTAAACATGATCACAATAAAGATTTGATTGACTGAACATTAAACACTGACCACACAGAATAATATTGATCAGTGAGTGTTTCCATTTCACTAAAAATAGTCAGTTCACAGGCAGAAAGTAAACATATATCACCAGTGCAAGATCATAAATCTCGCATGACACTGTCTTTTCGTCATAAAATAATATTTCTTTGCTACAGCTGATGCTCAATAAATCTACAGTTCTTCAAAAAATGATTAATTCCAAATGTTTGGCATATTTCAAACTCTGTCAAAACTACTGTCAGCATCAAAGTGGGCCAGAGCATTACGGTCATGACTGGGAGGGGCAGGTACGACGGGAGCTTCAGGGCTAGGCATTACCGAGGAAGGAGGGTCCACTACGTCACAGCGATCCCTCCTTCCGGCCCCGTTAGCTCCACTCCAGGACCAGATGGTGAGAGTTGCCAGGGCCCTAGTCTCAGGCTGCTGTTGCTAAATGCCAGGTCTGTGGTTCACAAAGCTCCTCTCGTCCGGGACCTAATATTAGACGAGGGGGCAGACCTGGCATGTATTACTGAAACCTGGCTGGGCCAGGAGGGAGGAGTCCCCCTCACTGAAATGTGCCCAGAAGGATTTCAGGTGCTCCATCAGCCATGACACCAGTAAAGGAGTGGGGAGTGGCAGTTATCATCCGAAGGTCATTAGTTCCTTGTAGGATCCCTGCTCCGGAGCTTGTCGGGTGTGAGTCCCTGTTGGTGAAGTTGGACCTTGGGGGTCAAGTGGGCTTGTTGCTAACGTACCTACCTCCCAACAGCGTTACCACAGCCCTCCCTGTGCTCCTCGAGTCAGTAGCCGAGCTAGCGGTTGAGTTCCCCAGGCTTATTGTGCTGGGGGATTTCAACCTGCCTTCACTCGGTGAACGCTCTGATGGGGCGCAGGAGTTCATGGCTTCCATGACAGCCATGGACTTGACCCAAGTAATTCGGGGTCCGACTCATACAGTGGGTCACACGCTTGACCTCGTAGCTCCCCGTGGAGATTCGGACCCTCACCACCCTTCAGGCTTTCCGCAAAGCCCTTAAAACCTGATTGTTCCGACAGGCCTGGGGCTGATGAGTTCCCCGCCCCCGCTCGAATTGTGTGGTTGTTGAGTGTTTTTTTTTTAATTGTTTTTTTTTAGGTATTTTTTTTTTTTAGGTATTTTATTAAAATTTATAGGCCGCCCTTTTCCCTGAGGGGACTCAGGGCGGGCTTACAACCATTAGGGAGGGGGTACAATACACAATAAACGATATAAAAACAAGATAAGTAGTAAAAACACAACATGCATTCTACATTCAACACTCGGGTGGGGCAAATTAAGGACTTATCCCCAGGCCTGTTGGGAGAGCCAGGTCTTGAGGGCTGCGCGGAAGGCCTGGACGGTGGTGAGGGTGCGTATCTCGACGGGGAGATTGTTCCACAGGGTCGGAGCTGCAACAGAAAAGGCTCTCCTCCGTGTAGTCGCCAGTCGACATTGACTGGCGGATGGAATTCGGAGGAGGCCCAGTCTGTGCGATCTAATCGGTCGGAGGAAGGTAATCGGCAGAAGGCGGTCTCTCAAGTACCCAGATCCACTACCATGGAGTGCTTTAAAGGTGGTCATCAGTACCCTGAAGCGCACCCGGAGATCGACAGGTAGCCAGTGCAGCTCGCGGAGGATGGGTGTAACGTGGGCGAACCGCGGTGCGCCCACTATCACTCGCGCAGCTGCATTCTGGACTAACTGCAGTCGCCGGATGCACTTCAGGGGCAGCCCCATGTAGAGCACATTGCAGTATTCCAGCCTAGAGATCACAAGGGCTCGAGTGACTGTTGTGAGAGCCTCCCGATTCAGGTAGGGTTGTAACTGGCGAACCAGGCGAACCTGGGCAAATGCCCCCCTGGTCACAGCCGACAGGTGATGATCGAGAGTCAGCTGTGGATCCAGGAGGACTCCTAAGTTACGAACCCTATCTGAGGGGTATAAAATTTGACCCCCCAGCCTGATAGATGGAACATTAGCCAAATTGTTGGGAGGGAAACACAACAGCCACTCGGTCTTGTCCGGGTTGAGTACCAGTTTGTTAGCGCTCATCCAGTTCCTAACGGCCTCCAGACCCTGGTTCATCACATCCACCGCTTCATTGAGTTGGCACGGGGCGGACAGATACAATTGCGTATCGTCCGCATATTGATGGTATTTTATCCCGTGCCTCCGAATGATCTCACCCAGCGGTTTCATGTATATGTTAAATAGTAGGGGGGATAAGACCGAACCCTGCGGCACCCCATATTTTAGGGGCCTCAGGGACGATCTCTGCCCCCCCACCAACACCGACTGCGACCTGTCCGAGAGGTAGGAGGAGAACCACTGCAAAACAGTGCCTCCCACCCCCACCTCCCGCAGTCGTCGCAGAATTGTTGTAGTTGTTTGCCCATTGTTTTTCCTCCTGTTCGTATTCCCACCCCCTTACTTTGGTTTGTGAGCCGCCCTGAGTCGCTCTGGGAATAGGGCGGCATAGAAATGCAATAAATCAAATCAAATCAAATCGTATTTCTCTCGGAGCAGTGGAGACGTAATCTAGATTTGAAGGGCATTAAGACCTTGCCCTTGTCATGGTCTGATCACTTCCTACTGAGGTTGACTTTCGGAAACCAATCCCCCACTGTAGGGAGGGGGAACCGATTAGGTGGTTCCGCCCCAGGCGCCTGATGGACCCTACGGGATTTCAGACGGCACTTGGTGAAATACCTGACGCTCTCCTCCACAGTCCAGCAGAGTCTTTAGTCGCTGCTTGGAATACATGGGGTATTCCAAGGCGACTGGCCTTCTCATCGTCGCCATGGTTGATCCTAGTGCGTTTTCTCCCCCCCCCCTCCATCACAGCTTTTTGACTCTAATTATCATCTAACTATCACTGCCACGGATCGGCTTTTACAATTCTGGCTTGTGATCCCCGTGGCCGACTTCTGCCTCCGACTGCCACTACCACTGCCGCTACTATCCGTGATTGTTCCTGGCTTGCCTTCTTCAGACGACGCTGCCTCCCTGAACTGTTTCCATCTTTCGACCGCTCTCACCCCCTGCCACTCTGGCTGCTGCTGCTGGGCCATGGAGTTCTTTGATCTCCGTTTTTGCCGAGAGCCTTGCTTGCCATTCTGTATCTACAATTCTTGCAGAAAAGGAAAGCGGAGGACAAAGAGGATGTGGGTAGGGAATTTGCCCTCTCCCCCTTCGACCGGGATTACCCCCCACCTACTTTAAACTGTAGAACTTTGTCCCTTCTATTTGATCCAGCGGAAGAGAAGCTCCCGAGCGTAAAGACTTTTCCTCTCTTGTCCTATTACTGATTTATTATCTCCAAACTGCGCCAATCGCAATTCCCGTGATTTTATGAATTTGGTGTATATGGTGTGATTGTTGATGTCTGTACCCACTTTTATTAATTCTTATTACCATTGTATTTTGTATGTTTTAAATTGACTTATGTGGGGACTGTATAGGTGAGCGGCTGTGTATGTATGAGAGGACTGGGAGTACAGCCTGGTGCCTCCTCCACTGAGTGCTATTGCAGAAGTGGTAAGGGGCCCAGGCCCACATCCCATCCTAGAATGATTGACATAAATGACCTGCTGGAGAGAGTGGAGGCTACGGGAGGGGAAATGGGGTCTACAGGTGCGGGAATGGGCCGGAGCATTATGGTCATGACTGGGAGGGGCAGGTACAACGGGAACTTCAGGGCTAGCCATTACCGGGGAAGGAGGGTCCGCTACGTCACAGCGATCCCTCCTTCCGGCCCTGTTAGTTCCACTCCAGGACCAGATGGCAAGAGTTGCGAGGGCCCTGGTCTCAGGCTGTTGTTGCTAAATGCCAGGTCTGTGGTTCACAAAGCTCCGGGACCTAATATTAGACGAGGGGGCAGACCTGGCATGTTTTACTGAAACCTGGCTGGAGTCCCCCTCACTGAAATGTGCTCAGAAGGGTTTCAGGTGCTCCATCAGCCGCGACCCCACCTTCACTTGGTGAACACTCTGATGGGGCGCAGGAGTTCATGGCTTCCATGACAGCTATGGACTTGACCCAAGTAATTCGGGGTCCGACTCACTCAGCGGGTCACACGCTTGACCTCATATTTCTCTTGGAGCAGTGGAGACGTGATCTAGTTTTGAAGGGCATTAAGATCTTGCCCTTGTCATGGTCAAGCGTGTGACCTGCTGAGTGAGTTGAAATCCCCCAGCACAATAAGCCTGGGGAACTCTACTGCCAGCTCGGCTATTGACTCGAGGAACGAGGGGAGAGCTGTTGCAACGCTGTTGGGAGGTAGGTACGTTAACAACAAGCCCACCTGACCCCCAAGGTCCAACTTCACCAGCAGGGACTCACACCCGACAAGCTCCGGAGCAGGGATCCTACGAGGAACTAATGACCTTTCGATGATGATTGCCACTCCCCCACCCCTTTACTGGGGTCGCGACTGATGGAGCATCTGAAACCCTTCTAAGCACATTTCAGTGAGGGGGACTCCAGCCAGGTTTCAGTAATACATGCCAGGTCTGCCCCCTCGTCTAATATTAGGTCCCGGAGCTTTGTGAACCACAGACCTGGCATTTAGCAACAACAGCCTGAGACCAGGGCCCTCGCAACTCTCGCCATCTGGTCCTGGAGTGGAACTAACAGGGCCGGAAGGAGGGATCGCTGTGACGTAGCGGACCCTCCTTCCCCGGTAATGGCTAGCCCTGAAGTTCCCGTCGTACTTGCCCCTCCCAGTCATGACCATAATGCTCCAGCCCACTCCCGCATCTGTAGACCCCATTTCCCCTCCCGTAGCCTCCGCTCTCTCCAGCAGGTCATTTATGTCAATAATTCTAGGACGGGATGTGGGCCTGGGCCCCCTACCACTTCTGCCATAGCACTCAGTGGAGGAGGCACCAAGCTGTACTCCCAGTCCTCTCATACATACACAGCCGCTCACCCATACAGTCCCCACATAAGTCAATTTAAAACATACAAAATACAATGGTAATAAGAATGAATAAAAGTGGGTACAGACATCAACAATCACACCATATACACCTCATTCATAAAATCATGGGAATTGCGATTGGCGCAGTTTGGAGATAATAAATCAGTAATAGGACAAGAGAGGAAAAGTCTTTACACTTGGGAGCTTCTCTTCCGCTGGATCAAATAGAAGGGACAAAGTTCTACAGTTTAAAGTAGGTGGGGGGTAATCCCGGTCGAAGGGGGAGAGGGCAAATTCCCTACCCACATCCTCTTTGTCCTCCGCTTTCCTTTTCTGCAAGAATTGTAGATACAGAATGGCAAGCAAGGCCCTTGGCAAAAACGGAGATCAAAGAACTCCATGGCCGAGCAGCAGCAGCCAGAGTGGCAGGGGGTGAGAGCAGTCGAAAGATGGAAACAGTTCAGGGAGGCAGCGTCGTCTGAAGAAGGCAAGCCAGGAACAATCACGGATGGTAGCGGCAGTGGTAGTGGGAGTCGGAGACAGAAGTCGGCCACGGGGATCACAAGCCAGAATTGTAAAAGCCGATCCGTGGCAGTGATAGATGATTATTAGAGTCAAAAAGCTGCGATGGAGGGGGGGGAGAAAACGCACTAGGATCAACCATGCCGACGACGAGAAGGCCAGTCGCCCGGATCCATAGTGCAGAGTGTTAAATTCCCCATATCTTAGGCATCAGAGAATTCAACTGGTCTAGAATTAGACTCTCATTCATACTATTCATGATGTGAAAATTTTTTAAAAATGACATTGATTTCCTAGTTAGGAAGGATGCAGCAAAGATAATACTTATGTACAATACAGTCAACAATTGAATAATGTCAATTAGATTTCACAGACAGGAGTTTAGTATGATGATTGTTCAAGGATATGCTCAATAACTGATACAGAAAAAAAGGAGTGTTATAGTTGTTAACAGAACATGCAAGCAAGATATGTTACTTGTGATTAGAGAATGTAATTTCAAAATGTGAAATTGTAAGAAGGAAAATATAGTTGGGTTATATGATCCATGGAACAGAAATGCAGCAAGAGAACATTTCTCTATCAATTTCTGCCAATCCAATTCATTACTAACCCAAATTAAAACAACCAAAATGATTCCTGTATATGTAGACATCATCCTGTGGAATATCAAAAAATTTGACAAAGATGGCATCAATAAACCACGAAATGCTGTCTTGAGTAGCTCCTGTAAATCATAAAAAGATGGAGTGAGCCTTAATTCTATTTGAGGCCAGGACTGTAACTGAAAAATAGTGTCCCCTTGGCTCCATCCAACTACCACTGTTCCTTTCTGTGGAAATTGGGGATTTTGTCAGGAAGGCTTTATTTCTTGGTGATGAGAAGACAATTGATTTTAGGTCTTCCTGAATTTTCATTGCTTTCACATTTTAAATAAATACTTAATGGGCTTCAATAAATAGAGTGGAATCATCTAAATATTTCTAATGGTTGACAGTAATCTGCTTATTTAACTCTCAAATGGAAAAATTTCACACATGCTGTTAGGTCACAATATGATGTCCTGGAAGCAAAAAATAATAGGAGGAGCCAAGATAAAACTGAAATTTCATTTCATTTACATTTAATTAAAAGTAAAAATAATATAATTGCTTCCTAATCATAAATTTAAAAAGCTCTACTATGCACAGTTATTACTGACTATGGCTAATGTTTATAAAGCTAGTATTTATGTTACACTAAATCTGAATATCTCTCAGTGGATTATGTCTAAGAACAGTTAAACATTATACAGATAGTAAACAATGTATAAAACAGTCTTGAACTAAGGATACCTAGGAGGGAAATCAGAAAATCCCCCCCCCCAAAAAAGATATGACAATAAATCTATCATAAAAAAGCAAACCCAAGAGATCAGATTCATTAGATCAGAAGAATTTAGGCAGAAGGAATAGCCAAGAGATAGGATCAAAAGAATCTGCATAATTGGAGTTTCCAACCACAGAGGAATGAGACAGAAGTACAAGAACCAAAGGACTCCCATCTCAGTGTATTTCAAAATCACTATATAACTCAGAATTCTGAAGTTTACATATTATATGAAAATAAATATCATAGTTCTTGAGCTATTAAATAAACTTTTGGATGAAGGAGCTATGTAAAGACTAGAATTTCTTATGGTTTTCTGTAAATACATGAATATTATTTAAAAATTCTGTATCACAATATGTTTTTGTCCAATACTTAAACAATTCTTAACTATTGTTTTTGAAATTATACATAGTGCACCTAGTGGACATTTGGAATGTTATAGAAGCATTGCGGGAAAACTCTTTGAACAACTTGGACCCTAGTATAGAGCTGAATGTGGCTCGACTCGAAGCTGTGCTCTCCACTATTTTTTACCAACTCAACAAACGTATGCCAACAACCCACCAGATTAATGTTGAGCAATCCATCAGTTTACTGCTCAACTTTTTGCTGGCAGCTTTTGATCCGTAAGTTCCATTAATAATAATGAATACTTGTTTTTCTGTTTGCTGTAGGAAAGCACTAGCTCTTGAGCAAAGTACTGATTTAAAAAAAATGATGAACTTATACAGAACTGAAAATTATATAGTGTATTTCTATATTACCTTTAGTCTCATTTTTTTCAAAAATTTGGCAAATACACATTCAGGAGTCAGTTGGAAAGACTTCTGTCTGGTAGTGAATTGAAAAAGAAAATAATGGACTCGGGAGTTATTTATCAAGTCCATTATTTATCAGATCCTGATTTCACAATGGCCACCCCCTCTCTCTCTCACACACATACTCTATAATAGTTTCACAACAAGGCTCATGATGCATACATAATGTTTATTTTGACCTGAAACTGATAAATCAGAATAGGAAAACTCCATGTTCTTTGGAGTAATAATTATTTTGTGGTAATAACATGAACTAGTGACTTATTATTTGAATTGAATGCTTTTGCTGCATGCCTTTGCAACAGTTGCCTTTGCAACTGTGAATAATTTTACTTTCTTCCCAGCTGTTACAGTGAATTGTGCAAAAATAAATGAAAAAAAGCATTGGAATCCATGCTATTTACCACTTCCTTACAATGCAAAGTTCCAGTTTTTAAAAAATGTTAATGGAATTTCCTTAATATCATCCCATAGATGGTGTGTGTGAATATGCAAATTATGGTAATTGAACATAGGATCCATCAGTATGCTGCTGTCATTCTTAAAAGCATCTGAATAGCCTGGAATTTCAAACTGGCATCTGTTCTATTCTGTGCAAGTTGCAAATTTTCTATTACTGCATTACTGCTTTAACTGCATTTTATTTTGGAAATGTACTGGTTGGAAATCAACACAATTAAAGAACATTCTGATGAGTTTATTTATCTTCCCATTTGCCTATCACCCTCTTGTGTCCTCTCCAATGTGCACTTGATGGACCTTTCGTTTAGTACTGTGTACTTTCCTGAGCCAGATCAACTAGTACAGCTTAGTCACCATGGAAACAGCTGAGTTGGTGGGAAAGCAACTGTTCCACATGAAAAAGCAGCAGAGGCACTGTGTGTTTGCATCCAAACATCTCCCTTCCCCTCCCCAAGGAGAAATTGTCAGTAGGCTGCAGAAATATGGTCTTCAGGATTTTTGAAAGGCTGTACAGTAAGGAGCAAGGTCTTGTTAATATATGCAGACCCTGAATTTTTGATTCCAACAAGAACAGCAAGACAATTAATTGCAAATACTTGGACACGTACTTTGTTGCTCACTGCCAAGTCATTCTCACACAATCATAGCCGTGAAAATGAAATCATTATGATATACATTTTTCTATTGTTCAATAAACCAAGAAAGATGTGAAACAGTGTTTTTTAAAAATAAAGAAGAATATTGAAATTAAGTATGTAGAATATGCTCAGTGAATGCTACATAGGTTTTTCTTAGTTGAGTAACTGAACTAAAATGTGAGAGGGCTTCCAGTTTGCTCAGGAATAGCAATTTATTTAATTGGGCAAATTGCAGGTCTGAATTGTCCAGACAGACGATTTGAAATTTGTAACAGTTTTTATTAAGGAATTAAAGATAAGGCAAAGGAGCAAATCAATTGTAACATTGTTGTCCTAACATTTTTTTCATCTAACAATGTATATAGCAGCATATGGCCCAAGCATACATGAGCATATCTACATCTATGCGCACATAACACTTTCACACTGAAAGCAGACAGTGCCCAATTAAATAGATTTGAGGGGAGGGGCTTTGAATAACTGCACAACCTATCCTTTCCTGATACCAAATTGTATTTAATCTCAAGTAAGTGTTGTAAAATAAATTATTTCTTCCCTGGAAATCAAAGTTCTAGAGCCATGATGGCGAACCTATAGGACGTGTGCCACAGATGGCACATGGAGCCATTTGTCAGGGCACACAAGGCTTGCCCTGTCAGCTGGCCAGCATTCATGTGTGCTGGCCAGCTGACCGCCCTTCTTTTGAGGCCATTTTTCGCCTTCTGGAGGCTTCCCTGAAGGCTCTGGAGACAAAAAAACGGCCGTACGGACACACCAGAAGTCCGGGTTGCTCGTATGGTTGTTTTTCGCCCTCTGGAACCTTCAGGGAAGCCTCCTGAGAGCTCCTGAACACAACTTTTTTTCCCCCTCCGGAGCCTTCAGGAGAGCCTCCTGAAGGTTCCGGGGGGCTAAAACCGCCCCTACGAGCAAACCGGAAGTCCATTCCCAAACTTCCAGTTTGCCTGTAGGGGCGGTTTTTCACACTACAGAGCTTCCCTGAAGCCTCCGGAGGGCCACCAGGTGGGCAGGGGAGGGTGTTTTCACCTTCCCCAAGCTCCTGTAAAGCCTCTGGAGTCTGGGGAGGGTGAAAAAAGCCCACCAAAAATGGGGGGAGCACTGGTCATGCACGCATGCGTGCTGTGGTCATGCGCATAGCATTATGGGTGTGGCACCCCCGCGCACGACTCCCTGCTCTCCCCCTGCTTTTGGCACGCAAGCCAAAAAAGGTTCGCCATCACTGTTCTAGAGCATTATAGAGGATTTACGCTTTTCCATAATTCATCCCTCCCCAAGACACTTAAGCTTCTCTTTAGTATCTGATATCTGCCATAAAACAATGATCAATGCATGGTGGAATTGGAGATACTCATGTCCACCTTGGAAAATGTATAGATGAATTTGCTGCTGAAGCAGAGTCTTCTCCTTCTATAAATCTTTTCCTTGTAAAACAAACATCTCATCTCAAAAATATCCAAGTAAGTTCATATGAAGAAAAGTGCTGTGCATTATTAAGTAATTACCACCCTAGGCTGAAAAAGATAAGCAGTTCAGACCTGCTTAGGAGTTGGCTGTGAGATCCCAGCCTAGATAGGGAAGTTGGGGCGGGGGGACTTCTGGAAAAAGGCAATGGCCAACTGGTTCTATATATAATCCAAGAAGCTACATAAATATGTCCATGGAGTCATCAGGGTAACAAATGATACTAAATGAAGTTATTATTTAGTTATTTCTTATATGTGAATTTATAAAATATATCTGAAGTCTACAATGGGCAATGCTTTGATTAGAACTAACCTAACTCTATAAAGAAGTGCATAGCTTTTGAGGGTCCCAAGAAGTTTTTATTAGAACAACAAGTAAGGATTACAACAAGAGATAAAATGTCCCACAATTTAGCTAATGTTCTTGTCTCCAAGAATCTGATTGCTGAATTAAACCCTTGGAGGCTGCACAATACATTGAAACACAAATCAGCCAAATGGATCTGTACAACATACCGAGTCCTAAAAAATGTAATCAATGGTAATAGCGCCAAAGCCTTTCATATTGTATAAAAGTGTTGTGAGGTCTTTACTTCATTCACCAAAGTGTGTTGCATAAAAGCACTTTTGACTTCTACGGTTTAGATTCAAATTGAAGATGCCAATTTCCAGACTGAATTAATTAGTTAACTGTTTGTTGGTGTCGTGCTATGCTATGCCTAGAAAAGTAGCAGTGGTGTATTTCACAGTTCTGAAATCATAAAGCTCAAGTTTAACTTGAAAATGGCCCTTAACTTCAGCAAAATACTTCACAGCAAATCATATACATTAAAAAAAGAGAATCGAGGATAGAAGAGGAATTAAGTCAGTGTTTATTTCTTAAAGCCATAATTGAACTGAAATGTAATGATCTTTCCACATATTTTGCAGTTTTGTCATTTGTACACCTTGATTAAAGAGTTTACAGCATATACAGTATATTAAACAAAATGTATACATGAGCAAAAATATAAAAATCCATTCTATTATGGAAAAATGTTTGCATATGTATTAATTTTGCATAGACTGGAGAAATATTCACAAATTAATGCAAAAAATATATAAAGTGGAAAAGTGAAACTGGAGAAATGGAGAAAATCAAGAATTGATAGTCAAGAATCTCCATTTTTATTTATATGGCAAATTGTTTCAAATGGGTTTATTCACAATTGATTATGAATCATAGCCTCTGATTTGAAAAAAGAAATGCAAGCCTAAGATATCTATGCTGTTACTCAACAACTATGCAAAGATTGTTTTATATTTTCTGTATAGAGAAGGACATGGAAAAATATCTGTGTTTGCTGTCAAAATGGCCTTGGCAACACTTTGTGGAGGAAAGATTATGGATAAATTAAGATGTAAGTCTCTCTATGAATTTTAGTCAAGTAGTTTGTTAGGGAACTATATGTGTTTGATTTTTAATGTAATAACAATCAAAATCAGCAAAAATATTCTTGAACAAATTTGTGTAGATTCATAGAAAATTATCATCATTGCTAATGTCTGTGCCTTTTTAGAAGTTTTGAATTAAAAAATAATTATGTTGCAATTGATCAAATAAATTATATGCCCAGTAAAATGCATAATTTACCATTTATTTTCCTGACTAGTTTTTATAATATTAAAAAATGTGAAAATACTGGACCTCACAAGCTTTAGGCAAGCATGCAAAGCTCCATTTGCACATGCGTGGGATTAGGCTGCACATGCGAAACTCCGCCCTTGCCCTCTGCCAGTCCATGGAACTAGAAAGATTGTGGACTGCTGTTATACAGGATTTATTTTTCTCTGAGTTCAAAAGCAAAAAGAAAAGCAATCAGCAACACCTTTGAAAAATAGGCCAATTTGATTATTAGGTTAATCAAATTTACTTAATTGGGTTGCAGTTCCAATTAAAATACTGGTTTTAAATACATTCAGTACTATATTCAGAAACAGAGTACACAAGTATAATTTAATGTATGATATAGCATCATCCTATATAAAACAGTTCTCTAATATGAAACATATATAACCAGTCATCTATCTACTTAGTCATTAATTCTACATTTAACAGCACTTTATTTGCTCTGACCAGATGAAGAAATTCAGAATATATCCAGCAGGCGTAGTGAGTCAGTTTAAACACGATTGGGATAAGCACATGATTATTGACAAATAAACAAACAAACAAAAAACTCAAAGGCAAATTAGATAGACCACTAGGTCTTTTTTGCCATTAGTTTTCTATGTTTCTATGTTTATCAGTCTACAAACAGCCATCTTCTGATTTACTGCTATCATTCTAGTAACTAAAGAATATTATCATTCAGCAAAGCAAGGAATAAAGGTAAAGGTTCCCCTCACACATATGTGCTAGTCGTTCCCGACTCTAAGGGGTGGTGCTCACCTCTGTTTCAAAGCCGAAGAGCCAGAGCTGTCCGAAGACTTCTTCGTGGTCATGTGGCCGGCATGACTAAATGCCGAAGGCACAAGAATGCAGTTACCTTCCCACCAAAGGTGGTCCCTATTTTTTTACTTGCATTTTTTACATGCTTTCGAACTGCTAGTTTAGCAGAAGCTGGGACAAGTAATGGGAGCTCACCCCGTTACGCAGCACTAGGGATTCGAACCACCAAACTGCAGACCTTTTGACTGACAAGCTCAGCATCTTAGCTACTGAGCCACCAAATGAAAAATGCATTTAATAATAATACTTTCAGAAGACATTGAGACCAAAACTATAGTCACATGCTGCTACATTATGAGAAACAAAAATAAAACTGAACAACTACTAAAATAACTGACACTCACATCCCCCCCCCCAAAAGGTTCTGACTTTCTCTGAATACATCTTCAAGCAGGATCTTAGGGAGAAAATGTTGAAAGTGGTATTCTGATTTAGTTATATTAGCCATTTCTTTATGAATATATTTCTATACTGCTTGCCCTATGAATCCATCTTGAATTATACAAGAAAGTAATTAAACATTAGATATTAAGTGGAAAATAGATTTATAATCATTTTATGCATATTTATTTAAAAGTATGCTCCCCCCCCCCCATTTTAGTAACATTTTTCATTCTATCACTTTTGGGGGAAAATAAATATTGGCTGCCTCCATCTTTTAGAAATAATAAAAGATATTTATATTTGTGGAGCTTCACTATGCTCAGAGCATAAACAATGCTTTTTGTTCATTGTTATTTGTAATTAACAATAATTTATTAATAATAAATGAATATATTATTTAAACTTTGAACCTGAAGACTATTTGCCTAGTACTTTTAATTGTTCCTAATAAAGATAGTTCTATACTTGCATTGAGGTAATCTCTGGAAGTGATTTATAGTTCTATGTGATTTACCACAGTATGGCAATGTGGTGCTACATACTGACGATGTAAGTCACCACTGTGTAGCATATGCTTGCAGTTCAGTTTAAAGAATTTAGATCTGTAATCCATAGCTTTTTGTTTCAAAGTTTCCACTTTTTTCCCATCAGATATATTCTCAATGATTTCAGACACTAGTGGGATAATGGTGTATGGAAAATATGACATGTTTTTGCGAGAAGTTCTTAAACTGCCCACTGCAGTCTTTGAAGGTCCTTCTTTTGGTTATACAGAACAATCTGCAAAGTCTTGTTTTTCTCAACAGGTAAATAAATGTTATTCATCATTTCTTGCTTTTCATCATATTCATCCTGGCATACATTGACAAAATCCAATTATATTTTATTTCATTTTAAATAGGATCTATTTATTTTTTTTGCACTTGCATTCCAGAATGGTACTGTAATAAAATTTCATAGAGGTATGGTTTTATAAAATAAAATATCCTAAAATGGAACTGTGAGATGTTATGAATTTGATGAAAGCTGCAGAACAAGTTGTTTATCTTTTCTCCTGCCGGAGAGAAAAACATATGTACATGAATAATTGTATAACAAAAATGAGCTCCCTATCCATTAATTCTTTCCACCTTTTTTCTTCTTGCCTTAAGCAGATCTAGAATTTGCAACCAAATTATTTGACATCTCATATTATTCTCAGAAAAATATTGTTGGTGAAATGAAACTTCTGATATGATACCATATTCTGAAATGTGAAAGTATTATCTCTATAGAGATAGCTAATATTGTGGCCATCAGAGAAGATTCAAAACTACTCAGTAAAACTGTTTCTCTAACTCTTACATCTTAAAATACACTAATATATATATATATATATATATATATATATATATATATATATATATATATATATATATATATATATATATATATATATATATATATATATGTTGTATTTGTGCTGATAAATAAATAAAGGGAGACTAGTATAGATCTATTTCAAGCTATTTAGCTCTCATCAGCTAGCCATACCCTTACTGGGATTAGAACCTGTGCTGTCTTGCATCTTAGGCAGATGTGTTAACCACTAAGCCACAGAGTTCGACTCTTTATCAGCTGTGCCAGGGTGAAAGGTATCTATGTAGAGTTACAACCCCCCGGTATGCCCAAAAATATGGGAGGAAGATCACTACTTCCATTCTCTGTCCTTTGGCTTGTCACAAGAGACCATCCAGACAGAAACCCAATATTTTTACTGTTGCCTTTGTTACATTTGTGTATTTGTGCTGATAAATAAATAAATGGAGACTAGTATAGATCTATTTCAAGTTATTTAGCTCTCATCAGCTAGCCATACCCTTACTGGGAATCGAAGCTGTGCTGTCTTGCATCTTAGGCAGATGTGTTAACCACTAAGCCACAGAGTTCGACTCCTTATCAGCTGTGCCAGGGTGAAAGGTATCTATTTAGAGTTACAACCCCCGGTATGCCCAAAAATATGGGAGGAAGATCACTACTTCCATTCTCTGTCCTTCGGCTCGTCACAAGAGACCATCCAGACAGAAACCCAATATTTTTACTGTTGCCTTTGTTACATTTGTGTATTTGTGCTGATAAATAAATAAAGGGAGACTAGTATAGATCTATTTCAAGCTATTTAGCTCTCATCAGCTAGCCATACCCTTACTGGGAATCGAACCTGTGCTGTCTTGCATCTTAGGCAGATGTGTTAACCACTAAGCCACAGAATTCGACTCCTTATCAGCTGTGCCAGGGTGAAAGGTATCTATTTAGAGTTACAACCCCCGGTATGCCCAAAAATAAGGGAGGAAGATCATTACTTCCATTCTCTGTCCTTCGGCTCGTCACAAGAGACCATCCAGACAGAAACCCAATATTTTTACTGTTGCCTTTGTTATATTTGTGTTATATTTGTGCCCTTTATTTATTTATCAGCACACACATATATATATATGTGTGTATGTATGTGTATGTGTATATGTGTGTATGTATGTGTATGTATGTATATATATCCCTTTTCAGTCACTTCTGATCCCACCAAATCCTTTAGAGTTGGTTGATGGAGCAGAGTTCCACAAAAGGAACACAATCACTGAGAAATATTCAATTCAGGTGTTGAAAAGAAAAAGAATGCTGCTATTATACATCATGAGGGAATTCATAACAGAAGTTATTGAATTATATTTTTGATCAATTAAGTGTTTTATAGTTGGGCTATTGGCCACAACATATTTGAATTAGTGATGTCTTCTTAAAAGTTACTCCTGGATTTTAAGTTACCTTAAACAACATCATAAGTGAAGTTTTATAATGTAATTGCTTGCTTTTTCTCATCTACAAATACAGTATATTTTTCTGCTGAGAAAGCTAAACTCATTCCATTATTTGCTAATGTTTTTTTCTTGCTTTGTTTATGTTAACAGAAAAAAGTTACACTGAACGCTTTTTTGGATACTCTTATGTCTGATCCTCCCCCACAATGTCTTGTCTGGTTGCCACTTCTACACCGATTGGCAAATGTTGAGAATGGTATGTAGCTAAAACATGAGGAACAACTGAAACAGCAACGTAAATCATAATAATTCTGAACTACTGGCTATCCTTAACTCATCCCATTCATGATGATTGGTAGAAGAAATTAAATTATTTCCACAATATTAGGGGGGGAAGTTGTTAACTTTTTGGGGCAAAATGTATATATTTTTTACTTTAAAGCATCATTCATGCTGCTACATGCATACCTGTTGCATCTGTCCTTTTGTGCATTTCCTTTCAAAAAACAATTGTCTAAGGATATTTGTGTGTTCACTTTCTTCTCACTCTCTCATCCCCCTCCCTACCTCCTTTCTTCTCTCTCTCCTCCTTCCCTTCTCTACTTCCCCTTCCTCTCTCCTACTCCTTTCTCCCCTTTCCACTCCTCATTTCTCTCCTCCTCTTCCCCCCTCCTACCCTCTCTCCTATCTCTCTCTCCTTCCCTTACCTCTCTCCTTTTCTTCCCACTCTTCATCTCATTTGCTTGGTGTATTTCAGCTTCTGAGCAAGCTCCATTTTATGTTGATGGTATTTATAGTTCCTTTTCAATAATCATATTTAATTTTAAACATATTATTATTTAATTAATTTGTATACCGCCCACTCTCCTTTAAAAAAAAAGAAAAATAGAACAAAAAAGTATACATATATAGTCATTGTACTTTTAACCCCACCCCACCCCCAGCCTAATTTTGGTCGAGATGTAGATCTGGTTATAATTTCCAGCTATTCTCATCATTATCTGCATATAATTATACATCCTTACGCGCCCCCAATTTGTGATTCTGCCTTTAAGTCTCAATAGTTTCCCATTATAAGTGTATTTCATGTTCCCTCTCCAATTTTTCCATGTCTTGGATTAGATTACCTTTAGTTGTCTATGAATGGCAAACCTCGCTGTTCAATATTCATTTCACTTCCCTTGATCTATTGTATAGTATAACAAACAGTAAATATCTCGCTTTATTTCATCATCTTAAAAGTTCTATGTATATCCATGTTATCATATATTTTAACCCATGCTTAGTTGTCCTTCTGTTGTCATTTCCAGTCAATTTGCCACTCAGTTTAATTATCATGTATAAAAGTGAATGGCAAACCTGTGCTTTACAATCTCCCCATGTCAGTTTCATATTTATCCACATTCCATATATTTTGACCTTTGTTTAGTTATATTTCCATTATTATATTCAACCAGTTAACAACTCCATTTTATTGTCATATTTTTCACAACCTCCCCACATCAATATCAATATCATATTTATCCATATTCCATATATTTCAACCTTTGCTTAATTATCTTTCCATTATTACATTCAATCAATTAGCAACTCCATTTTGTTGTCATATTTAGAAATAAAACACTTATCTTAGTTTTATATTCTCCCACATAAAAATTTCTGGTTGTCTGATTTTTTTCCTAGTAAGTCTTTTGTCCCACTTGTCTGCTCCTGCCCTCTCCCTTCTCTTTGCTTTGGCACAGCCACTCTCCCCAACTTTCCCCAGGTGATCACCAAAAGGATGTTTTTTATTTCTCTTTGTTGGGGCGAAGTCTCCCCCTTCAATTTCCCTTATGCCACTAAGAGCCTCAACCTCTTTTGTCTGCCTTTTGTTTCCCTCCGTTTCTACTCCTTCATTATCTTGCCCCCCCCCCCTTGACTCCCTGCTTCTTTGAATTCTTCTTTAGATATCTGCTTCTCTGGGTTCAGAATTCTATTTAGACTTGATTTTAATGATTTATGCATATTTTTTTATAATTTCATGTAATTCTTCAAATTCCCAGCTTTCCATGATGTCCAGTTCCAAGTTAGAATTAGCTTTACAGCTCAAAGTTCTGATCCACCTTAAATTTGTCCTCTTCCACTGCTGTAGGGGAGAACGATGGGAGCCATCTTGGTCTTTTGTTCTTTTTTAATATCCAGTTCCAAGATTGCAGTTAGTTATACAAAGTCTTATTTTGAGGCTCTGGTCCACCTTAAGTTTTAGCTACTGTGGGACCGGAAGTGAAGCTGGGGCCATCTTAATCTTTGCTGTAAAATAAAAAGACGAAGGAGGGAAGAAAAAAAAGAGAAGAAAGAAAAAACCTTAGCATTTTCCAGTTCTTATCTCTGTAATAATTCTTCCCATTGTCACCTTCCGTTTCCGATCAGCCACAGCTGCTTAAAACATATCAATTAGAACAAACTTATAAAGAGCTAGATTTGGGTATGTGTCTCTTTTGCTTCCTGCTCTTGCAACTTCTGATTTATGGTAGTTGGTTAGTTAAAACTTCTCACACAGTCAAGGTTAAGTTATCCGTTATCAGAGAAAAAGAGATCAAAATATTTGGTTTCTATTTGATATCCGAGACCAAATTAGAGTTTATGTTGAGTGGGTTCAGTAGAAGATGTGCTTTTTTCTTGATTATTTTAGCTGGAAAGAATTCAAACAACATAAAAATATTGGTTTCTGTTTAAGATCCAAAACCAAATTTAATGTTTATAATTATATGGGCTTGTAGCTGCTCTGTTTCCTGTTCTGCTGTTCGAAAGCGCAGACAAAGAACCTCCGGCGGGGGAGCGCTGATGTTACAACCCTCCACCTTCCTTTCTTGCTTTTCTTTTAGAGGGGAAAAAAGTCCTGATCTTACCATCAGTATTATTTATGTTCTCAAAATTTCTTTGCCTTTTCCAGTTTTAATTTATACTTGTGGGTTAGATTAATTCTCTTACCAGGTCTTTTATCTCTCCCCGTCTCCACCTGTTCAAAACTTATTTTGACAAAAAGACCAGCATCTTGTCAGCCATGAAGGCTGCCACCCCGACTCTGATTATAGGGAAATCTCTAACCCACAAGAGATCTGTTGCTTCTCTCAGGGTCTGATGAGATGCTGCCCTTCTTTGCCCTCACCTCCAGTGGGGGTTCTGATTCAAAAGAATCTTTGGAGATGGTTTGTCAGACAGGGTTTATGTGAGACTCTTAGGAGTCCACATCTCCCACGTCTATCCAGCTGGGGCACTTCCTGGCGAACCCCTAAGAATGTAATTTTGAAAGAGAAGAGGACAGAGAAATTACATACACAATTACAATGATGTAGGAGTTTTTTAAAGTAAGAAAAAATCATACAAAAAGAAACTTTGTCACATATTCTTCACTCCCACCACTTTCTGTCTGCATCTTTTTAAAAGAATTGTTTAATCCTTGAAAAGAAAGAAGTGGACATGCTCTTTCCCAAGAGTATATGATTATAAAGGGGACATATTTCAGCCTGTATTTACACTAAATACATATTTCTAAAAAACAAAACACACATTTTATTATTAATTTAATTAGTTGTTGACATAACAGACCAATCAAGAGACCTAGCAATACATATTTCCAACAAAACCCAACCATTAAATAAATGCTAAAATACCAGCGCAACAGTTTAACTGAAGAAGCAGAACCTTTGAAGTGTGAGGAGCCAGACCTATCTCCGAATGGAATACGTTACATAACTTAGGAGAAATGTTTCTGTTAAGTCCTCAGGCCTACAATGACGCCCCAAGACTTGCTAGCTGCAGGTCTCTTCTGATTGGCTAAGATGCGAGCAGCCAGTCGGCGGGAGTACGCAGCCTCAGCATTGGCCTGCCCGTCTGACAGCTACTATATAAAGAGCTATCAGACGGCAAATGTTGTTGCCAGTTCGGGAGTTGCCTTCCTTTGTGCCTTGTTATTGTTAGCAATAAAGATTGTTATTATTCACAACCTGGCTTGCCTCAGTTTCTGCCTGCCTAGTTCTCCCTACAGAGCAGTTTCTATGGCTGAAAGTGATGGCATCTTAAGAGAGAGAGATGTAGATTGTAGCATACAGATTCACGACAAGCCCTGCAAAAAGTTACATGTTAAGTAATTAGATTTTACATATTAAAATTAACATTTAAAATAACTAACAGGAGTTATACCTGGAAAATAACAGTAGGCAGCTAGTGTCAGGGTATGATACAGCCCTCATACTGTGCTTTGGCTAGCAACCGCCTTTTTTGTGCTTTGTTTCAGTTCATGTCTTTAGGTACACTTAGGTTTAGTTCCATGTAGAATATACTGAAAGTCCAGTCACTATGCAAATAAGATAAGAACCAGTGCTGGGTTCCTACCGGTTCGGACTGATTCGGCTGAACCAGTAGTGGTTTCGGCCTGGGTCGCTGGAACAGGCAGCAACCCAGGCCTGCCACGCCTCCAAACTGATTCTCCTGGAGGCACCATACGCGCTGCCATCTTGTTTTTTGCTTCTGCACATGTGCAGAGCAATTTTTATTACACTGTACATGCGCGCATGCGTGGCGCAGCCATGAGCAAACTGGCAATAGCAACTGCCAGAACCCAACCCTGATAAGAACGTAGTTGAAACTACCTCTGAGTGCTTAATTGATGCCCTAGATATAATCAGGGAAATCCATTCCTTGGCCCTAATCCATGTAGACTTCAAGCAACATTGAAAAGATCACAATTCCTCTTTCAATGGGCAGGCACTCCAGTCTAGGAATACTGAATTCAAATCCCCATGACTGTTTTTCTACTAATTACAGTTCTATTGTCTTGTCTGAATTTAATTTATGATACCACCTAACTGAAAAAAGAGTGGTTTGGAATGTGTTTAAATTCCTGTAGCATACGCATTGTTAAACTGGTGTGATACCCCAAAAGCACTCATCTCCCAAATGGAACCATTATGCTTGCATCTCCGATCTATATCTTCTTTTCTTTCCAAGCTGAACTTAATATATTTCTTCCCGTAATATTTTCTTTCATATTTTTGCTGTAGTTTCCCTCTTAGAACCAGATGATTCATTGAGAGAAAATTGTAATGATTTAGAAATAAATTTGATTTTGAAAATTATAATCACAAGAGGATGTTTTTAAGACTTCTTAATAGCTTCAGTTTTAACTGTATGCTGATTAATTCTTTTATTTGGTTTGAATATATATCCCCCCTGCAGTCTTCCACCCTGTTGAGTGTTCCTATTGCCACAGTGAGAGCATGATGGGATTTCGCTACCGATGCCAGCAGTGTCACAATTACCAGCTCTGTCAAGATTGCTTCTGGAGGGGACATGCCAGTGGTTCCCATAGCAACCAACACCAAATGAAAGAATACACATCATGGGTAAGGGAAGGTTCATAAAGTACTGCAGACTGTTTGAACTTGGCAGTCAATTTAGAAATGACTGAATCATTTTCCTTAATATCACATATAAGAAGCTCACTTTGTTGCCAGTTTAACTAGAATTTATTATAATGGAGAAGCCCTGTCTGGGTTCCTGGTTCAATCAGTATTGAAATGTCAAATGGGAAGTACTGAATAGTGTGGCTGCTACCATCAGTGTGGATTTGAGCAGTCTAACAGGTTAAACTAGGTGGATGACAGAACAGCTGCAGGGGGATCTTGGATTATAAAACTATTTCCACAGTAAGTTACTAATTTTTGTAGAACATAGTCAATATGTTGGCTTTTCTATTTGTTGTTTGCTATATATAATAATAGTTTTTATATATACCTGCATATATATTTACACAAACATACACATGCATAAAGATACACCTATATTCATAATACGTGCACACTCAAATGATGGTGTGTAGATGAGATTCAGAAGTAAAAATAATTATGAAAACTATACTACAAAACTCCATTAGATGTTGATGTAAATATATGTGCTATAAATTCAGCTCAGTTGTTTAGCTGCTGCTTAGCAGTTCACATTTTTCATATATGCTCTAGTCTAGTTCATGAACTCTATACTCAACTGAAATGTATTCATATGGGCTTTCTCCATTTTCCACAAGTATCTGAAATTATATTTGTGATCCATTCTACTGCTCCTACAAGCCACAGCTAAATTGATCTAATTCATTAGATTCAAACCTATATGTAATAGACATCTATGCCCATATTCCTGGCAGTTAATTCTGTTAGATAAATAAGATTTGCTTTCAGTTATTCGAGAACTGCAGAATAATTAGGTTGTAGATTAAACTCTATGACAGAGAAAGCATTATGAAAATGAAACCTCTTTGTCTCTCCAATTCCTGAGATGATCATAGCTGCATTATTAGAAAGGATGCAATAGCCACACTAAAAATGCACTCGGACTTGTGCTACAGATACTAGATAAAAATTAAAGTTTGCAGGACAAAAAGTGTGGTATAAGAAGCTGTTGCTTCTCATTTTGTAATCACAAAGAAAAAGACTCTGATGGTGTGATTAGCAATACCAATTAAATTGGTCATTCAGCGGGCAGTGAATGAAAGATTTGATTCTGCTATGGTTTATGAACTCTCATTTCTTAGACATTAATATCCGACTTTTTAAAGCAGAAGTGTATCTGATTGATGGCTGGACCAGAGAAAAAAATGTAGTTCTGTATCTCTGTTTTCTTCTTAATTATTTTATGATTAATATGATTAGCTTCCAGGTCTGATTTTTCATTAGTAGTTATTTAGAGATTTATGCTTTTAGAATAATGAAGTTTCAAGGCAAGTTTGGGATTCATTTGTGTCCTCTGCATTCTTTCACACAAGGTGATCAGTGAATTGGGAAATACTGTATTTATAGTTATGCCATATGTCCTGTGTAAAATCAGATCCTCTTTAAGGTCCATTGATTGATTTATAAGCATATGCTGATGAGATCATCCAGAGCCACAGAATAAATGGACTTTGGGAGTTGATGCATGATAGTAGTAACCAGCAGAATATGGTTTTGTTTTATCCTTCTACTGCTGGCCATAACAGTATTCAGCCCTTTTCTGTCCTAATCACCTTTACCTTCCTTGTTTTTCTTAGAAATCTCCTGCTAAGAAGTTAACCAATGCACTTAGCAAGTCTTTAAGCTGTGCTTCCAGTCGTGAACCCTTGCACCCAATGTTCCCTGATCAGCCTGAAAAACCTCTAAACTTGGCACATATAGTGTAAGTATGTGCGTGCTCTTTGTTCTACCATTTATGCTGTTTGCCTTTGCTTAAGGTTAAATGGAAATAAATCACCTAATATTACGGTTTACAGAATTGTACTAATGCTACAATAAGTACAGTGATTCTGGAACTTACTGACTTATGTATAACTCATTTACTGACAAATGCAGCAGTTAATTTTTTTAAAGTTTTTAAAAACTACATGCTTATAAATTACATTATTTTTTTACAAAAATGAATCTACAGTTTTTCAATTGTGAATTGTTACTATAAATTTTAATTTAATTTATTAAAGTTTAATTTTAATACAGCAAATTTACCATAAGTTATGAAATAATTTAACTTACATACATACATACATATGCACACATATGCCTCTTACAGATAGTTATTGCCAACAGAAAATGCTGTTATGTGTTTTGACATGAAATGAGCGATATGTTTGTAAAGTTTTGCAGCAAACACAATCAAAAATTTTATGGCACCTTAAATATTTAACACATCTATTATCATAGCCTCCTTATGATAATATCTTGCTCCTATCTATATTATCTGAATGCTTTGTTTTTACTGTTTTAATTTTTTTTTAGTATTTTTAATTGTAATATATTTTTTGAATGATAAGTCACCCAAATTCATTGGCTGAGATGGGCAGCTATAATAATTTAATGACTAAATAAATAAACATCACATAATCAATTTAGAAACAACAAAGCAGTTCCCTGTGTCTCTCTGAGGGTTGTGTTAACAGAACATGCTCTTGAAAAAATATATACGGTATATTTCACAAATCTGTGTGGGGAGCTGGTGAATCTTTTGGAATTGTTCTGGGAAAATATGGAAGACCACAGGAGATGAAAAGAAAACTCCCATTACAAGTCTCCTAAAGTGGTAGAAATTGGCCTCATGGCAAAAATGTGTCGTTGTTCTCAGTTTTGAGCTATACATTTGAAATATTTACATGTGAGAACAATTATGTTGTCCCTCAACCTGGCAAAATAGTACTTTGTTTCCAAGTTAAGAATACTAACAATAAGTTTGTACACTGTTTAAAAAGACAATATGGCATTTAACTAATAAGGTTCTCTTACTTTTATTTTGCTTGCAAAAGAGACACCTGGTAAGTCATGCATTATCCCTTCAAACCTTTTAATGAGGAAGAAACATCATTTTAAATTATTTATTGGAAGAGAACTAGCTGGGAAACTCATAAAAACTGTTGAATACTGTCTGCCTTTCAAATGTAATTTACATTTTCTAAAGAAGAGAAACTAAAGATCAGCCTGTCTCGTAACTCCTATTGCACATATTAATCAGTTATATGTAATACCTACAATAAATATTTTTATTTTATTTTTTTGCTGTATGAATAAACTGCCTTAAAATATAGAAGAGATCAGATGGTTAATTCAAGTATATTCTGAAGCCTTTTTTTCTGATAATCACAAATAAGGTATATTTCCCATTATCTGGAATTTATAGGCTCTTTCCATATATTTAGAATTTATAAGCTATTTCTGGTCTTCATCAACTTTGCTCAAATTATAGTAATGGATGTCTCCTGTATGAAAGATAGCAATAGCACTTAGACTTATATAGCGCTTCATAGTGCTTTACAGTACTCTCTAAGCGGTTTACAGAGTCAGCAACTTGCCCCCAACAATCTGGGTCCTTATTTTACCCACCTCAGAAGGATGGAAGGCTGAGTCAACTTTGAGCCTGGTGAGATTTGATCTGCCACATTGCTGGTAGCTGGTGATCAGCAGAACTAGCCTGCAGTACTGCACTATAACCACTGTGCCACCGCGGCCCTCAGATGTCAGAAATATATTGACTTCTACATGGCTAAGAATACAATATTATCAGGATCCTTGCTTGCACAGAAATCACTGTCTGTATAATTTCCCCTACAGATAACTATTGGGTGGATGTCTTATGAATTGTAATGTAATTTGGAGGGAGATAGAACTTCATGGAAATACTTATACCAGGTTTTCTCAACCTGGGCAGCTTGAAAATGTGCGGACTTCAACTCCAGAATTCCCCAGTTCACATCTTCAATCTGTCAAAATTGAAACACTGGTTTATAGGATAAGTACTTGTCTTTTTGAATGCCTGTTGGGCCATTCAAAAATGGACAAATTTTCTGTCAAATAATTTAATGTCTTTTGAAGAAATTAAGTATTTCTAATTTATCAAACACTTCTATGAGCTTCTTTGGAAAAATTGCCAAAGGAAGAACAAAGCAAAGAAGGCTGCAGAAAATTTCCATGCATGACTTGAAAAGAATGTATTTCTAACATTAAGCCTTGTATGTAAAAAAATATAAAATGTAAACTTTCGCATTTTAAAATGTAGAAGAAGAGTATATTTATAGGACATTCTGCAGCGTTACTGACTGATCACATTCATTTACGTTTAATTTTTTTTTTTTATTTCATGCTCTGTTCTTTACAAGCAAGACTTTTTTTTTTACTTTCTGTTTTCTTTCAAGGCCTCCTAGACCGGTCACCAGTATGAATGACACACTTTTCTCCCACTCTGTTCCCTCAGGAAGTCCTTTCACAAACAGAAGGTGAGAGGTTTTTTTTAAATACACTGCATATAATTAAATCCAGGATTTTTTTAAAATTTTAATTTCAAAAATTACTATGAAAAGATAGTACAAAGTAAGCATTGGATCCTTTTAATTTTTTTGTGTTTAAAATAAGTTTGGTAACTTGCACTTCCAAGGCTGATGCAAATACTGAACTTCTTTTTTTAAAGCAGAAACTATTGTGATTAAAATCCTGAAATAGATGTAGGTTTTGTATAGAAAAATCCTGTCAGGGGTGAGAGGGGGGGAGATGGGAATTCCACTAAAAATTCCAGTTTGACCAATGATGCACTCACCATTTTTAAATATTGGTTTGCATGCTGCATCTCTTATTACCTGCCCAAAAAGTTAAATGAAGCTCCAGTGCTTCTGTATTTACTTTAAAGCATAAACAAGGAAAACAAAATAGTTCAGGCTTTTCATTCATCACTGAGGACAAGGAAGAATTCAGATTGCCTTGGAACGACACTGGCCAAATCAAAACAGGCTTTGTATTAATAAATATCCACAATCAGAATTAACATATGTAACACATCCATGTTAGAATAACTAGTTCATGTTCAGTGAACATTTTCTGTGGAATAACTCAGTTTTGACATTTTTTCTGAATGAAATCAGGGTAGCCAGATTTTAGTTGGAGACTTGGAGACTACTTAAAAGAGTTTCTGCCAAGAAGGAGGACCTTTACATCTTGTCCTCCCTCACTTTTTGAAGAGGAAAATGACAAGCTGCTGGGTTTTTTTCCTTGAGGACAACCCTGCTGGGTGGAGGGATGGAGATTAGATAGTGTGATCCTGCAGATATCCAAATGCAAGAGATATAGGCATTGTATATTAAATAATGTACCTGGATAAAGGTGTATGCCTGGTTTAATATTAATTAAACTGATATTATATAAGATTAATAAGATATAAGATTAAAAGTTTCAAAAACTCCCTTCATCTCTGAAATGCCCACATTAAGAAGAAACCTCATTTGTTAGACCAGTTTCCTATGACATTCACACTGGAAAATTATGTATTTTAAGAACTTCTAACCAGCATTTCAAACAATGAATTGAAAATTTGATTTTTAGAGAATACTGAAACCCCAATTTCTTGATTTAAACTCACAGAGATATAAAATACCAGAAAGCCTTCTCTGAACTTATATACATAAAGATGGAGGATATAAAGAACTTATATCTGTTTCTTTTCATTGAAGTTATGTTTGCTGCACCTTAGATGATTTGCTTAGAGAAATTTTAAAGAATAGTGATTTGGAATTAAAGATGATTAAGAAATCCAGTCTTTATGATTTATATTTTGAGTGGTCCTCATTTGCATTTCCAACCCAATGGAATGTAGCAATTAGTAGAGCTTACATTTTTCTGATCTATTAAACCCAATGTGCTTAGCTCAAAATTATGTCAAATGTGTGTATCTTGAAAGAACATATTTTCAAATACATTTTTAAAACTTTTTAAATAAATAATGCATGAAATAGATTTATGCAAATTAATGAATAAAATAATTTTTGAGCAAACATATGATCTGGTGATGTAAATCACAATAAGGGATCTACTTAAGTCTATCTAAGATGATTCATTTTTTATTTCTTTATTACCAAATTTATAAGGCTGCTCGATGACATTAATTTTTCAGTATAAAACAACAAAAACAAACCATTAAAAATACAGAATGCTAAAATATACACAATATATAAATAGGAATATGAAATGAAAATCATGAAATGATGACCACAACCAAAAGAAGATTCCTATTCAACTGGCCCAAATGCTGAGGAAATTAAATGTAGGAAGCATCTTTCATCAATTTAATGCTGCAACTTCCACGGGATAGATTGAACAATATCCATAGAAATATTAGATACTAAAAACCAAGAAGAATACGACGGTATACTGAAAGATCCATCAGGAGCTTTCATTCTTTTACCTACTCCTAGTTCACAAATCATGCAGTGGGGATATCTTCTGTCGTAACCTATTGTTCTTAGAATATGCAGAACAGTTTATTTTATCCAGCTCTGATCAGAGTATAATGTTGCTCTTAACATTTATTTCACTGTCATTGATTTCATATATAAACAGATAATTGCATAAAAATTGTTAATTAACTAAGTATGCAATCTAGAACAGGAGTGTCAAACTCGCATCGTCACACAGTCACATGACTCCCCCCTTTACTAAAATCGTGGCCAGCACGTGACACATTGGGCCTGCTGACCACAAGTTTGATACCCCGGATCTAGAGTCTCTTATATATAGGAAAGTACTTTGTTCACATTTGTCACCTCTGGAGAAGAAACTGATTTCTATTCAAAATTGGAAGATTGAGAGTTTTATTAATTCATATATTATAGGCACATTTGGCCTCTTTACCTGAACATGAACAGTCTTGCACAAATCAACAGTCAAGGACAAGGGCGTTAAATAAAGGCAATTCTGGGTTCAACATTGATAGCTAAATAAAGGCAACTAAGAACTATCATAAGAGCAAGTTTGCCAACACATTTGGCAAGAATTCTTCATTCCTTAATGTTTACTTTATAATGAGATCTAGAAGGTTCCATTTGTTGACACATGATTATTTACTTTTGTGATAACTTTTCCATATTAAAATTTTTCTAGCGTCTTATGATTAATAAAAGTTGTAATATGAAACTGAGGTGAGATATTGCTTCACATTTTCTTGTTACTATTTTTACATTTTTTCCAGTTCAAATAGATTGAACTAATATATGTTGAATATATTGTTCAAAACTCATATAAACATAAAAAAGAACAGAGAGACATATAAAGTCTAAAAGTGCTGCTTTAAAGTTTAAAAACACAGCAAAAAAAGTGTTTTCCCTGATATGCTCATAGTGTAGGTAGTCCTTGATTTACAACCATTCATTTTATGCCTAACTATAGGTAGTCCTTGATTGGCAATCATTCATTCATTCAAAGTTACAATGGCACTGAAAGCAGTGGTTTATTATTGTTTTTCACACTTTTGATAATTGTAACATCCCCATGGTCACATGATCAAATTTTGATTGCTTTGCAACTGGCATGTGTTTATGACAGTTGCAGTGCCCTGGGATCATATGATGATCTTTTGCAACATTCTGACAAGCAAAGCCAGATTCACTTAACGACCATATTACTAACTAAGCCAGGGGTAGTCAACCTTTTTATACCTATTGCCCACTTTTGTATCTCTGTTAGTAGTAAAATTTTCTAACCGTCCACCGATTCCACAGTAATGGCTATTTATAAAGTAGGGAAGTAACTTTATAAAATTTATAAAGCAGAGTTACAGCAAACCCCTACAGCAAGCCCACCATGAAAGCTGGAACGCCCACTAGTGGGCGGTAGAGACCAGGTTGACTACCACTGAACTAAACAAACGGTAGTGATTCACTTAACAACTGTGTCAAGAAAGGTTATAAAATGGGGGCAAAAATCAGTTAATAACTATCTTGATTGACAATGGAAATTTTGGGCTCAATTGTGGTCAAGGGCTACACGTATTCAGTGATTCCCTGCCCTTGGAGGTACAAGTTGAACTTAATATGGATAACCTCTTCTCTATCAATTTGCTGAACATTTTGAAAACCATTGAAATTACAGCCCATCTTTGTTTTTTTTTTAATGTAAACTATGATAGTTATACTAAAAGAACCAAAAAAATTAGAGCTATGTTTATTCCTTATCAGATTTTTTTCTCGCCTCATCTTCTTCTCCTATATGAATTCTTAAGAGTGATATAAATGCTTCTGCCATGTAGTATTATAAGCTGTATTTGTTACTTTGCCCCAAACCACATTGGTTGTATAACACTCCTTTGTGATTCCATTATAAACACAGTAAAAATACTGTATAAAGGCATATAAAGAAATAATCATAGACAATGTGTTGTGTGTTTAATTTGCTTATTTGAGTTTCTATGAAGAACATGCAAGCCACCCTTCCTTAATTATTGTGGCTTTACAAATCTCTTACAATGGCAAAATCCTTTTGTAAGTTGTATGAGTGTCAACTGATACCTATGATATGATAAATTAATTTTTGGGAATTTTTTTACACTTAAGAATATTTCCTCTCACTCAGTGATATAACTAGTAGTATCTTCTAATTATTTTTATTCCTAGGTCTTCTTAACTTGAATTACATATTTATACTTTGTTATTTAAAGTCAGTAGTCTTTATTCAGTGGACTGAATTGGATGCATTAAATCCCCAATGTGTATTTTTGCATATACGTCCTGTTAATGAGGTTTCATTGTTTGACTCATTCAGGTTACTTGAGAGTATAAATATAGACAGTCCAGTGGTTGATGAGCATGCTATTATAAACCTGTATGTAAATAAGCTACACAACAATTCATGGTCAGTATGCGAGCACTAAACTACTAACTGATGTAGTTCTGTAACCTGTATACTAAAACCAGTATGTTACATATTAGTCATTCCGTAAGAACACTAATCAAAGATATAGGCTTTTTAAAATAATAATAATAATAATAATAATAATAATAATAATAATAATAATAATTTGATAATTATTGGGGTCCCTGGTCATCCGTCGACAAGTGGGTTACAAAAGGGCTACAAGTGGACCAGCCAACAAAACGACAAAAATATAGTGCAGATGAAAACCGTGCCATAATGGCCTGTTACTACAACTCAGAGCCAGAAAAAAGAGGTTATTTAAAGCGAATGTATGAATTATGGAAAGAACAATATCCAGATTCAAATGTTAGTGCACAACGACTAGCAGATCAAAGGCGATTTATTATACGGAATAAAGTGTTTAGTGAAGTTGAACTTGAGGAAATTCAGGCAAATTGCAAAACCAAAAAAATAATATCACAAGCAGAAATAACTGATATTCAAGACACAACTAAAGACATTATAGTAGAACTCCCAGAAGAAGCTCTCGGTGAGGAAATAACATCACCACCACTAGAACCAGTTATCACTGAACCAATTGATGAACTAACTCAAAAACAAAAAGAATTGAAGGATAAGATCATGGAGCATTTTCTGCTTAATGAGGAAAGGCAACGTTTACCATCACTAAAAACTGTGCCTAAGAAAATTTTGGCCCCTATCATGAAAATGGTTAATGCAGTGTTTTCAACAATTGAATTGGGATCCATCTTGGAAACGAACCAGTTAATGTACAGCACAGCTGTTATAGTCACTAATGAACTAGGCATTAAAATCAATGTACCTAGTCACACAACAGAAAAAGCATCAAAGCCAAAATGGAAAATCCGATTAGAACAAAAAGTCAAAAAATTAAGGGCAGATGCTAGTAACTTAAAGAACATGCATGAGCAACGGCTTAAAAACAACAAAACCATAGATCGGCTAATCAGAAGATATAGATTGGATACAAGAAACATCAATGAAGCTGTAGAGATTGTAAAACGGTGTAACAGCAACAGCTAGAAAAATTGAAAGATCCGAGGCACGAATAATCCAATATAAACAAAATCAGCAATTTCGATCAGATCAACGGCGTTTTTATCAAAGTCTTAATGTAAATGGTGACACCAAAAGTGAAAAACCAGACAAAACAGGCCACAGTTGAATTCTGGAAAGAATTGTGGGAAAATGCAAAGGACTACAACAAGGAAGCAAAGTGGATACATGACTTTGAGAAAAGCATTGGCAACAAACAAATGCAAGTATTAGAAATAACAACTGAGATGGTCAAAAATCGAGTAAAAAAGGTAAAGAATTGGACATCACCTTGAAAGGACCAATTACATGGTTTCTGGCTCAAATATCTGACCAGTTTACATGCAATATTGGCCAGGCAACTGAATGAAATTTTACAAAAGGGCCAAATTGATGAATGGTTGACAACTGGAAAAACATACTTGATTCAGAAAGATGCAACTAAAGGAACAACACCTGAAAACTACAGACCAATAACATGCTTGCCAACAACCTTCAAATTACTCACAGGCATTATTGCAGATAACATGATGGATTATTTGGAAACAAACAACATCTTGCCAGTAGAGCAAAAAGGCAACAAAAGAAGGAGCAGGGGCACTAAAGATCAGCCCCTAATTGATAAAATGATATTAGAAAATTGTAAGAACAGAAAAACGAACTTGAATATGGTCTGGATTGATTACAAAAAGGCATTTGACTCACTGCCACATAGTTGGATCATAAAATGCTTAGAAACAACTGACATTAGCAAAAATATTACATCCTTTACTGAAAAGGCGATGAAACAATGGAGAACTGAGTTAGCAGTAGGGAATGAGATCTACGGAATGGTTAATATCAAGCGAGGAATTTTCCAGGGTGATTCACTTTCACCTCTTCTCTTCATCATCGCAATGATCCCACTATCAGTAATCTTAAAAAAAATGAAATTAGGCTACCAAACAGCCAAAGAAGCTGAAAAATTTTTGCATTTACTATATATGGATGATTTGAAACTCTATGGAAAGTCAGAAATAGAAATCCAATCATTGACAAATACAGTCTGAGTATTCAGCACGATATTTCAATGCAGTTTGGCATGGAAAAATGTGCCACTGTATCCATAAAAAGAGGCAAAATCACTGCATGTGAGGGAATTGAAATGCCCAATGGCCAACTAATTAAATGCAACGAAAATAAAGCCTACAAATACTTAGGCATTCTGCAGTTGGATAACATCAAGCATGGAGAAGTAAAAACTATTGTCAGAGTTAGGAAAATTTTGAAATCTAAATTGAATGGTGGAAATACAATCAAGGACATAAATACCTGGGCAATACCAGTTATAAGATACACAGCTGGTATAGTTAACTGGACACAAGCTGATTTGGACCTTTTGGACCGAAAAACCAGGAAACTAAAGACAATGCACTACAGTTTACATCCACGTGGTGATACTGATAGACTATATCTGCCCCGAAAATCAGATGGCGGAGGATTATTACAAGTGAAGCAAACAGTTGAAGAAGAAAAACATGCACTGGCTGATTATTTAAAAGAAAGTCAAGAACATCTATTAATCGAAGTAAAAAACAAAAATCTACTGAAGGCCCAACAGACGAAACAAGAATACAGAAAAGATGTGATAAAATCAAGAATGGAGAGTTGGCAGAACAAAGCACTGCATGGCCAATTTCTGGAAAAAATAAAAGATAAAGTGGACAGTGAACAAACTTGGTTATGGTTAACAACAGGTACATTAAAGAAAGAAACAGAGTCACTAATCCTGGCTGCGCAAGAACAAGCTATCCGCACAAATGCCATTAAGGCCAAAATCGAAAAATCTTCTGATGATGCCAAATGCAGACTTTGTAAAGAAGCTGATGAAACTGTTGGTCACATACTCAGCTGCTGTAAAAAAATCGCGCAGACTGATTATAAATTGCGGCACAATTCAGTAGCACAAATGATCCATTGGAATTTGTGCAAAAATTATAATATTAAAACAGCAACAAACTGGTGGGAACATCAGCCTGAAAAAGTCACCGAAAATCAGATGGTCAAGATCTTGTGGGATTTTCGCATACAAACAGACAAAATACTGGCGCATAATACACCAGACATCCCACTGGTTGAGAAAAATAAGGTCACAATCATAGACATCGCATTACTAGGTGATAGCAGGGTCGCTGAGAAGGAACATGAAAAAATCGCAAAATACCAGGACTTAAAAATTGAAATTCAACGACTATGGCACAAACCAGCAGTGATAATTCCAGTGGTAATTGGCGCACCGGGTGCTATTCCAAAAGCACTGGAATTACATTTAAAACAGTTAAAAATTGACAAAATCACCATCAGTCAAATGCAAAAAGGCGCACTGCTTGGATCTCCACGCATATTACAAAAATACGTTACAATGTCCTAGGCCCCTGGGTGGGGCCCGACTAGTAACCAATGCCAAATCCGGTGAAACAACTGGCCGCTGCGATACAATTGTATAATAATTATATATTTTTTTAATTTATTTTATTTTATTTTTTTGTTATGTAAATGTGTTTTATTTTCCATTTTCATTTTCGTACAGTCACACATATACTGTACAGAACTGGGGCCATATAACATTAAACAATAAACACAGCCATTCCTCTTGTCAATAATACCCCCCAAAATAGAAACCCAATGTACCTCTTCGACCCTCCAAACACCCTTTCTTTCGCCCCCCTCCAACTCTCCGTCTTCCCACCATCATTCCCCTCTACCCTACTTCCCCTCCCCCTCTACCACACCTCTCTCCCAATACACTCCCTCCTTTCCTTCTCACCCTCCCTCCAATCCTCTCTCCCACCCTCTCTACCCCTCTTTCTTCTATCCCTCTACTCCTCCCTTCGGTGTATTTCTACTATCTATTAATATATTCAGCTTGTCCTATTTTTACACTGGAATTAAAGAGCAACAGTATACAAGTGCAATCGTGTTACTTTAAAATCTAGCACATACTATATATCCCTCCTCCCCCCCCCCCTAAGACCCCACCTCCCTTCCCCCCCCCCAACTTCCCAGAGCCCGTACACGGTGTAGATTTTTAACAAACACAGTCTAAAATATATTAAGACAAAGGAAATTTAAAAAAAGAAAGTCAATAACATCGCTGCGTTGAACTCAGCTTCTTCCTGTTGCACAAACTTTGAGCAGTTTAAATTATTCCTAATCTTAAGCATTGGCTATCTGGAATTTCTTAGTCCCGTATTTGTTTTGTGTATAGTCAATCCATTTTTTCCAGTCTCGTTTATATCTCTCATTTGAGTGGTCTTTAAGATATGCCGATATTTTAGCCATCTCGGCTAGGTTTGTAACTTTCAATGTCCATTCTTGAGTTGTAGGCAAGTCTTCCTTCTTCCAGTATTGCGCCACCAACAGTCTTGCTGCCGTTATTAGGTGCAGAACCAAGTTGGTCTCTACCGCTGTAAAGTCAGTACATATACCTAGTAAAAATAACTGAGGAGTAAACTTTATCCTTTTAAAGATATTTTGCATGATCCACCACATTTTTATCCAAAATGCCTTAACCTTTTGACAAGTCCACCATATATGAAAATATGTAGCATCGAGAGAACCACATCTCCAACATTTAGGCTGTACATTCGGATACATAGAAGCCAGCTTTTTAGGATCTAAATGCCATCTATAAAACATCTTATAAAAATTTTCTCTCAGGTTTTGTGCTTGTGTAAATTTCACATTTCTTACCCATATCCTTTCCCACGTGTCCAACATTATTGGTTCTTCAATATTCTGAGCCCACTTTATCATACAATCTTTAACCAATTCCTTTTCCGAATCCATCTGTATTAGTACATTATATATCCTCTTTATATGCATTAAGCTTTGATCTCTTATTTGTTTAAACAAATTATCCTCAACTTGGATAAAACCAGTTTTTTGGTCTATTTTCCACCTGGCCTGTAATTGGCCATACTGGAACCATGTTTGAGCTACCTTCTCCTCTTTCAATACCTCTAAAGATTTTAGTTGTAGAACCCCCCTTTCCAAAGTGAGAAGTTGTCTGTAAGTGGTTCTATCGTGTTTTTGTTCTATATTCATATTTTCAATTGCATGTCTAGGAATTGCCCACATGGGTAACTTATCATTTAGTTTATATTGATATTTTTTCCAGACCCGCAATAAAGCATTTCTTAAGATATGACTTTTAAAGTTCTTATCCAATTTTTTGTTGAATAACAAGTAAGCATGCCAACCATATACCAGATCATGTCCCTCGATATTCAGTATTCTATCATTGGTTAAATGGGTCCAATCACTAATTGCGGATAGCGCCACTGCATCATAATATAATTTTAGGTTAGGTAATTTCAAGCCTCCTCTCTCGCGTACATCTTGCATTATTTTCATCTTTACCCTCGGCTTCTTTCCAGCCCATACAAATTTGTTGATACCCTTCTGCCATTCTAAAAGATTTGCATCTTTTTTAAGTATAGGTAGCATTTGAAAAAGAAATAAAAATTTTGGTAAAATGTTCATTTTCACTGCCGCTATCCTACCCAGCAAAGATAAGTGCAATTTCTCCCATTTTTTTCATCTCTATCTGTATACTCCGTCAAAGTGGTTCATAATTATGCTTATATAGTTTCCCATTTGAGGCTAAAATATTGACCCCAAGATATTTGACTTTTTTAACTACCTCACATCCTAGCATCCCTCCTAGTTCTTCTTTTTGTTTAGTATTCATATTTATAGCTAATATTTTTGTTTTTCCTAAATTTATTTTAAAACCAGACACTTGACCATATTGCTTAATCGTGTTCATTAAAACCATACTAGATTCCTGCGGTTGTTCCAATATTATGACCAAATCATCTGCAAAAGCGCGGACTCTGTATTCTTGCTGCCTAATCTTGATCCCTTTTAGACCATCCAAGCCCCGTATTTTATTCAATAATACTTCCAAAGTTATAATGAACAATAGTGGGGACAAAGGACAGCCCTGTCTTGTACCTTTTCCGATTTGAAAAGAGTCTGTTAAACTTCCGTTGACTATGATTTGAGCGGTTTGCTGTTGGTATATTGCTTTAATTGACCGTAAAAAGCTATCTCCTATCTGCATTTTTTGCAATATCTTCAACAGAAATTGCCAATTAACTCGATCGAAGGCCTTCTCAGCATCCAGAAATATGAACGCAGCAGGGATTTCGTTGTTCTTTCCCAAATATTCTAATGCATTAATGATTAGTCTAACATTACTCTTCATCTGTCTCCCCTATAAAACCTGTTTGGTCGGTATGTATCAATTGTTGAATAACCACCATTAACCTATTTGCTAGTATTTTAGTAAAAATTTTATAATCTACATTAAGTAATGAGATAGGTCTATAATTTTTTGGTTGGGTAATATCTTGATCTTCTTTGGGTATCAAAGATATAAACGCTGTCTTCCAAGATGGGGGCACTTTACCTTCCGTTTGAATTTTATTAAATAGTTCTCTAAGAGGTTCTACCATTTCTAACTGTAAGTTTTTATAGTAAACCACTGTCAAGCCATCTGTGCCTGGCGCTTTCCCTAACTTTAGTTGTTTGATTACCTGCAAGATTTCCCCTGAGGTTATTGGTTGGTTCAGATTTTGCCTGTACTCTTCTCTAACTAGGGGTATTTTCTCTTTATCTAAGTATTTGTCTATATCTAAACCCTTAATTTTGTCCCCTTTGTACAATTCTGTAAAAAATTCACGAAATGCCTTTTGAATCTCCTCCTGTCGAAACACCTCCTTCCCTCTATAACTCAATTTGGTTACATTTCGAATTTTCCTTTTTTTCCTAATCTGATAAGCTAACCATCTGCCCGGTTTATTTGCGTTACAAAAAGTGTTGTGTTTTGCATATAATAAACTAGTGGCTACCTGGTCAGAGATCAACATATCAAATTGGGATTTTAATATGGTGATTGCTTCCTTAACCTTTATATCGCCTGGATTCAATGTTAACTCCAACTCTTTCCCTTTAATTTCCTCTTCCAATTCTTTCCTTTTTGCCCTTGTTTATGTCTATGTATTTTGTTTATATTCATCAGTACTCCTCTCATATACGCTTTGCTTGCATCCCATACAAATTCCATAGATGTACCCTTATTCATATTCAGAACAAAGTATTCAGATAACAATTTTTTACAATCATTAATGTACTTTTCATATCTGAATAAGTTTTCATTCAGCCTCCAAGACCTTCTTGCCTGCACTACCCTTCCCAATTCCATCCAAACTGGGTTATGATCCGAAAGGACCCTAGCTGCAATCTTTGTCCTCTTCACCCTAGAAAATAAATCATTAGTGATTAGTATAAAATCAATCCTTGAAAGGGATTGATGTCTATCAGAAAAAAAGGTGAAGTCATATTCCTCTGCGTTTCTTTCTCGCCAAACATCTCTTAATTCGAAGTCGTCCATCATGTCAAAAAAAGGTTTGGGTAACTTAGCTCGGATTTTAGTATTTGGGCGAGAGGTCTTCTTATCTCTTTTAGTGTCAATCACGCCGTTCCAGTCACCCAATAGTATACAAGACTTAAAGTCCCACTGTACTAATTTAGCATGAAGATTTCTATAGAATCCGTCTTGCTGTTGATTAGGAGCATAAATTCCCAAAAGTAATGTCTTTTTCCCTTCTAAGATTAAGTCTAGCGCGATATATCTTCCAAAGGGATCTGCTTCAATTAGTTCAGCCTTAATGTCTTTTCTTAAGTATACAACTATACCATTTTTCTTTTCCGTAGCAGAGGTCACAAAATGTTGACCAAGTTTGGGGTTAAACAAATATTTTTGATCAGTTGATTTGATATGAGTTTCTTGCAGACAAATTATATCATTCTTGAACTGTTTGAGATAGTGAAATATTTTCTTTATCTTCTGTGGAGAGTTCAGTCCATTGACATTCCATGTCAAAATCTTAGTTGTCATTTTTGGTTGCCTGAAGCTTTTTTAGAGCCTCCTGCATGGCCTGTTTAACCTTTGGCCTAGCTCCTCCCATGGCTTCTGAGCTTGTTGCTGTAACTCCTTGATCAATGGCCGGTGATTGTTGAGGTTGTTGCATTGTAGCTTGTTTTTCCATTCGTCTGGTAGTCATACAGCTAGGTCTTTGTTCCATGACCCCTTGCCCTTCCGGGAGGAGGAAATGGTGCGTTTTGTCTGGTAGTTGTGTGGTTTGCTGTCTTATCTTGTCCTTCTCGTGGTCTTTCTCCAGATCCAGATGATTCAGGGTGTCCCACCTTCAGAATATTGTGATAGAAATCTCGAGCTTTCCATACAGAGTTGAGACGATATCTTTGCTTGTCAAATGTAATTATAATACCAAATGGCACATCCCATATATACTGTATCTGATGGTTTCTGAGTTCTTCCACTAGAAAGGCATAGTCTCTCCTGGATCTTAGCATTTGAGGTGGTATTTCTTTCAAGACAATCAAATCCTGACCGCCAATTTGAAGCCTGGTGTTATAGGACTCTTGTAATATCATGTTTCTGAGCTCTCTTGTGGTGAAGTATATGACTACATCTCGGGGGAGTTGCTTCTGCTTTGCCACCCAAGAGTTAACACGATAAATTTTATCAATCTGCCAGTCAAAGTTGGACCCCGGTCTTCCCGCCAGACGGTCAAAAGCCTCTGAAAAAATCTGTTTCAAGTCCTCCTGTTTATCCTCATGCAACCCCCTGACTCTTAATGTGAGCTCCATCTGCCTGTACTGTATCATAATAATTTGTTTTTCAGCGTTTTCAACTTTTTGTTGCACCACCTCTGTTTTGGATGTCAAATTGGTATTAGCTTCGTTAAGAACCTCTAGGTTATCTTCAATTCCAGAAACATGTTCAGTCAATACAGTTACAAGTTCCAGCATATCATCATTTATTTTGGCAATCCTAGTATCAAGTTTATCATATAAGTCTGCCTTAAACTCTTTTATCTCGTTCTTTATCTCCTTTCTGAATTCTCAAAAAGTTTCTAAATTCTGCTCTCTAAATTCTCTAAAAGTTTCCAAAAAAAGTTCTTTCGTTAGCAAATCTCCAGTAGGGGGCATAGAGGATGGAAGCTGCAACTTTGTGCCAGGTATGGGGGATGTGCTTCTAGGAGGAAGTTTCGGCCCAAGATTTAATTTTGATGCCATTATGTCTTATCTTCAAGCAATTAATCAAACTCTACTGGTCCGCGGTGCAGCTTACGAGAAGAAAAGTATTAAGTCACCCCTTTGTTAGTTCTTTAGGATTTTTCAAAATGTTTCAGAAAAGGGCGTTGTAACAAAGCAGCTCGGCATATTCAGCGCCATTTTGGACTTCTCTATATCAGAAATATATATTAGGAAAGTTGATAAGAGGAAAGTCTTGTAAACTCTTCAGAGAAGTGAAACTAATTAATAAGATACTGCTAGCCGACTGTTCCTCCCTTTTTGCAGAAAGTTTGCAGAAGGTTTCAAAAGATTAGCATTGTAACGAAACAGTTCAGCATATTCACCTCTGTTTGGAATGTCTCTATATTAGCAAAGAGTCTTTTAAAACTTTTAAAAGTTGATAAGAAAAAAGTCTTGTAAGCTCTTCAGAGAAGTGAAACTAATTAGTAAGAAACTGCTGGCTGGCTGTTCCTTTGATCTTTTTTATCACTGTTCTTTGCAGAAGAATTAGGAATGTGGCATTGTTACGAAGAATGCACAATCGCCATTTTAGGAGCTTATTTTTTAAGAAAAAAAAACCAAGTGCACGAAGGAAGCTCTTGTAAAAAATGAAACTAGGATTTAAAAAAAAAAGCAGATAAGGTTCTCAGATACGGACTCTGCTTGTATTAATTTCAGATAAATAGTTCAAATATTGTCCTAAGTGGAGGTGCCTTACTTTGAGCCGTAATAAAAACAGCTAGGGATTTCCGGCATGGAGATATGATTCAGCCTCGGCTGGGCCCCCTTCTATTCGCAGCAAAAAAAGCTGCAAACTTCAAAGGAAAAGCTCTTACCAGCTGGATCTCTCTCTCGCTCTTCTTTGCCTGAAGAATGAGGTATCTACCAGATGTCTAGGCAGATAACGCGACCAGAAACCCGGGGGCAGCTCTTATTAAGCTACCACCATCAGCAAGGTCCCGCCCAGGAAGTCCAATAATAATATTTTTATAGTTTGAATTGGGTTTCATATTAATTCCATGTTAATTTGAAATTTCCAATTTTTAACTTACTTACACTTTGTACAAGATAAGCATTCAAATGTACAATGTAGTTACAATAAATTAGTATCTGATGCTAGGTATGGGTAATTTACAAACTTCTTGTTGTTGTTATTATTGATAATGGCACAACATATACAAAGGATTTGGATTTACTACATTCCAGGAAGCAGCTAGGTTTATTACTGCTCCATTCGCCTCTCTGTTGCACAGTGACATCCCTGCCTGAGCTACTGGATTTCATGGCTAGCTTGCAGTTAAATCCTCAAGAATCATAGTTGCTCCTGAGAGTATTGAGACCATGGACATCAAGGCAGCCATGGACCTGTCCCAAATTATTGAGGGACTAATCCTTGACAGAGATCACAGAGATTCTAATTTTTATTTCAGGAAAGTTGGAAATTGATCTGAAGACATCACTTTCAATTCTGTAACATAGTCAGATAACCTCTGATTGCTTTTTAGTGCTCTCCTTCCCCATATTGAGGTAGGGCCTTTTCAATCAGTCCACCCAAAATACCTAATGAACTTATTAAGGTTTCAATAATATTTGAGGTTTTGCCCAAGATTCTGATGAATTGTCTATAGAGATCATGGTGGATGACTGAAGCCTTAGATTAAATTGTTCCTATGAGGTTCTTTGGTACTCTGAGGAGATCCGGGAGCTGAAACTCCAGAAAAGTATCTTCAGAAGAAACATTAGAACACTATTAGAGGAAAATGGAGAACAAATCCAACCAAGCACATGTAGTAGCTCATATTAAGCCCCTGTGAGGAATACTATAGGTATCCAGTAGATTAAATCATTCAGATTTGCTCAAAGTTGAACTTTAATCAGGCAGATACAAATGAGGTGATGGAAGCATGAACTGGCACAGTTAAGCGAAACAACTTTGGTCCTGTGACTTCTGAGGAAATGGATGAACTCTTAAGGCTTGTTAACCCAATTTATTCCTTTGCCTTGCCTCCCATGTTTTCTGAAGGCTGCTTCAAAGGGATAGGTGGTTGAGTAAATTTGGTGGCATCTACATCCACAAGATGGTGTGGTCCCACGTGGCAAGGAGTGTAGTGCTTCCCCTTGTTAAGATATTGTTAAATCCAACCTTCCTGGAAACTTTTATCCATTTCCAACCACCTTGTATTATCTGGGCTCTTCAATTAGGTTTCAGGTTGGGGCATAGAAACTGAAACAGAACATGATGAGCTCTGGGAAGACTGGAATGGTGATGCTATAAGCAATTTGGACCTCCTAGGTCAACTGGGGCTTTTGCTAACAGCAGTCTGACTATCCTTATGAACCAGCTGCAGGATATGAGAATGGGGGACACAGTGTTATAGTGGTACTCCTTTCTCTGTGAATGATTACAGTGAGTGTTGATAGGAGAGGGGAGATTGACTTCCAAAGTAACCCTAATTTTGTGGAGTGACTCAGGGTTCAATACTCTTGTGCCTCCTGTTTAACTTCTATCTGTGGTCATCAGTTGGGGGTCAGGTATCATCAGTATATAGATAGCATTCAATTATACAGCTCAACCACTAGCAAATCAAGCAATGCTGTCCAAACTTCTTCAAGTTTGCATGGGAAGCTATTGAGATATGGATGAGGATGAACAGGGTTGTGTTCAACCCTAACAAGTCTGAATATTTGTTCTTCCTGGATTTAAGGATTTTTCTTAGCTCCTACAGTGTGAATTTCACTGGTTGCCAAGTGTCATTCTCACCTCCCTTACCAGCCTTCAATGTATCTCTAAAAACTTTGTTACATCTTTAGGCCGGGGATTATGCAGTTTGGGCAAGTCCTCTTGTAGTGATGGATGTAGTGATTGTAAGTTGTGCCTTTTGGCAGTTTCCCTTTGTATACCTGGGTTTTTTTTAATGCTTGGTTTTATATTATTTTATATTTTATTGTGTTTTTCGTTTGTAAAGCTTTCCAAAGTTGTCTGGGTGTCCTAGAAATGTGGTAAATAAACATTTTCTCCCTGCAGTTATCTAGTTTGATTAATCCTATAATGATGTCTTTCATTTTACTTCCAATAGTTATTTTCTCAGAGGAATTCCCAAGGTACAGGTCTTATTCACGCATGCAGCAATTATGCTTAAATATCCTCAATGTCCTACTTTTGAGATTCTTAGAAATAGCTGGCCGGGCATTCTTGCATGATGGAAGTTTGAATATACTATACTGACCTGTTGATCTTACCAATCTAATGTGCTTACCCATACAATAATAGTTCTTCTAAAATCTATTCATTTTCCAAAGAATCATATAATACTCCATATGCAAAATATACCTGACTTGAATCAGATTTGATAAATCACAATTCTATATATATTTTTAATGGGAATTTGTCCATTAACTCTATAAATTTAGTTCCAAATAAACTGGTACATGACTGCAGTATAAGTAAATCAGTATGCATTTTCACAAATGACATCATGAATATTATTTTTAAAACATATATGGTTATAAAGGAATGTAATATCTATAGATTCATTTTGTTGAACCTTTCTCAATTCTCATGCATATATCCAACTGTATTATTTCATTTTGCCTCAAATTGTGCTAAACATATTCCTACACAGTACACACCCCACACCCACCCACAAAAAAGAAATCAAATGAAGATCAGACTACTTTGAAGCTGATAAAACATCATAGACAGAATTCAAAATACAACATAACTCATTCTGAGTGTCTATGTTTTGTATGTGCATAAATATATATATAAAATAACAGTATTTTGAATTTAAAACAGGAAAATTAAAAAGCAGTAAAGTGGAGCTTGCTATTAAGCGACAAAGCAAAGAGTCTACCCGGTGTGCCCTTAAAAATAAATGAGGACACAGTGAATGTATTTAATCAATTTCCAGTAGATACTGATAACCTGAATAATACTTAATGAATTAAGCCAATTCAGTCTTTGCAACCTGTTTATTCAGCAGCATTCAGAGCAATTTCCAGAAACCCCAGCTGCCTCCATTACATCTGAAGGTTAGCATACTTTTCTGTCCTTTAAAACGGGAAATCGTTGAAAAAGATGATATTAGCTCCCAAACAGACCCATGAAAATTAAAAACCAAATACCTTCCCGCAGTTTCACTTGAATTCAATCTCACAAACACCCAAGTGTAATTTAGCTTTTGGCTAATGCCTGAGAAAAGAGAAATTTGACCTGATCTCATTTCAGTTAAACATCATCTGAAGTATCTCACTGTATTTTGAGTTCTAAATTATGTTTTCAAAAACAGCTTTATTTGTATGATACAAAGCCTTTAACTAGTGCAGTGCTAGGTTAGTCTATATTGCTACCTTATTAAAACAGATAATGCCTTGTTTCATCAAGATTTAAATAGAACGCTGGGACAGCATGTTTCTTACTATAGTATTTGAAAATATTTTTTACTACAATAATAGGACAAGTGTTTGAAATGAAATCAGATAAATGGCATGCTGAAACATATAGAGTAGATAGTTATTTTTCCCTTCATGAAAGTTAAATTCTTCTTTATTTTGTATTATTTTAATTCCTGTTCTTTGTATATATTTTGTTACTATGCATGTCTCTTCCATTGTTTAGTAGGAAATTAAGTTCAATATGTACTGTATATACTCGAGTATAAGCCTAGTTTTTCAGCCCACTTTTTGGGCTGAAAAAAGCCGCCTCGGCTTATACTCGAGTCAGTGAAAAATTTGCCCGAAATGGAGGAGAAAAAGGGGCGGGGCCATGCCGCTGGGTGACACTCGTGAATGGCCCAGTGCCCCTGTGAGTTTCCCCTCCCTCTGTGTCAGTTTGCCGCGCAGCGCGCACCGCACCATCCCCCCTCCTCACGTTCTAATGTAATGCAGGGCTGTCTTACGATTCCCCTTCCTCCCCCTCCTGCCGCTCTGCAACGATGTCCCACCTCCTCCTTGTTATGGCAAGCAGCCACATAGCGATGTCCCACCTCCTCTGGTACAGTGATCCAATGATAGGAATCACTGTGCCGTGTGTCATAGGAGGCGGGACATCGCTCCCGCGGCTGCACGGGACATCATCATCACAGCGGGACATCAGCATCATGAGGTGAGTGAAGTATTTCATTGAATACACCGCTAGTTTACTGTTTTTCTTTGAAATAAATATTCAAAAACATTATTGGTATCTATTTTTATTTTTGAAATTTACCGGTAGCTGCTGCATTTCCCACCCTAGGCTTATACTCGAGTCAATAACTTTTCCAGTTTTTTTTGTGGTAAAATTAGGTGCCTCGGCTTATATTCGGGTCGGCCTATACTCGAGTATATATGGTAACTGTTGATCAATGCATTGTGATATTCCCAGATGTTGTATCTGTCGATCTATCGATTTACATATACATATACAATTAAAAAATCATACAAAACAATTAAATGTATTATTTACAGAGAGATTCCTAACATTTGAATAAAATGCTGCTGAATTCTACTTTATGTTAGTAGTAAGATGCTGGAATGGACTAGCAGATATCAGAATATCTTAGCATTCCAGTATTCTGGAGTCTTGCCTTGTTGCCAATACTTTAATGAAGGATTGAATGCAGCATATGAAAGAGATGAAATCTACCATGTTGAGGAACCCCTGATATTCATCAAGAGTACAGAAAACTGCAGATTCTATGTCAAATTCCAAAAGGCTTGAGAGTTTAAAATATTTTCTGCTAAATTTCTAAAGTAGGATTGAATAACTCCAATCATGTCTTCAGTTTGATCATCTTAATTCACTTGCAGATTTGGGCTATATTGGAAACCTGATATATTCATACCAAAAAGAATTAACCCTTAAACACTAGCATTTAATTTTGAATTAATATTTTGATATTTTAGAAATCAGAGAGAACTTACATCTCCTTTTATTCTCTGTTCCTTGTTATATTTATCATCATACATTTACCACAGATGGAGATACTAATATTTCTAGAACTGATGCTCTTTTGAGAGATAAATGCCCTTTGGATACATTGTAATTTCCTTCAACATACAAAGAAATATTCCTAGCATAAATGAAAAAAAGATGTCCTGCGTTCATCCCATGTACAAATAGAACTTCTATTCATACTGAAAACTGCTTCATGGGACTTGGAATCATCTTCTCCTGAATTAGATGTCAGTGATATAATGATGTGGACTCACGAAAACTTAAGTCCACATCATTATATTAGGGTAGTAGCTGCAGATTGAGATTAAATAAATATAAAGTTCGTTTGGGACTAACTGCATTATGCATTAGGTAAACTTTTTTCCCTTCATTATATCAGCTTCTGGAATTATGTTTTAAACATAATGAATGATATACAGCCATATATGGTTTGGCTATAATACAGTATTGGTGAAACTTGTCAGCAACGAGTGCCGAAAAGGGAGCTCCTGCACATGCGTGCTCATTTGGGACGCAACTCAGAAGTGGAGCAGCCAAGGGGGCATGAGCAGGCTGGAAAACGAACTTCCGGTTTCCGGCATGCACATGCATGTCAGCCGCCTAGTCTTTCGATTAGCTGGCCGGCGCACATGCTCACTCCAGAAAATGGAAGAGTAGCTCTTCCAGTTTCCGGCTCTGCCACACACATGAAGGCTTAGGTGATTGTCACATGCGTGCCAGAAATCCAGAAGAAGAACTTGCAACGCCACACATGCCAGACAACATGGCTCCGCGTGCCACTTTGGGGATACATGCCATAGGTTCATCATCAAGGTTATAATACAAATTATAGCCAGTAGCTGTCATGAAAAGCCTGCTTTTGGGAGTGACAAATAGGAATAGAGTAAAATGAAACTGCGACAATGTTTTATAATGCATTTTATTTTAAATCTGTTTTTAAAATTCTTTCAAATTATATTTTTTCTCAGAACTGCATTAAAAATGAAATTTTGGTTTTTAAAGTACATATTTTAACATAAGCCTTAAATGCAGCATGGAACTATCAGTGCAGAGATACCTAAATAAATATACTTTTATAAGTTTAAATTAAAGTCTTCACTAAGTGCTTCTTTAGTTTCATGTAGATTTTCTTGAATGTGGCAAGATTATTTTTCTGTGGTAACAGAAAGAACTGTGTTTTTATTGCATTCTCATACTTCCTGCAGAAACCCTTTTGGAAAATGATTTTTAAAGTGTTAGTATTTGTCACTTTTGTTTCATATGACGTCTAGTTTGCAACTCTTAAATAATTTTTAGAATCTGTTTTTATTTAAGTATGTTATTATCAAGGTACATTTAGTTTTTATTTAAGTACGTTTTTATTCCAAAATTGTTATAATTTAGTGGGCAGTGTTTATAGTTGTGAAAAATATTCTTTAGCAAAAAAGTGTTGCAAGTTGTTTTTACACTTATGCAATATTTAGTTTTATCATTATAGTTGTAGACTGCAATGTTGTAATGAAGTACTTACATTGTACTGGGAGAAGCATTCTTAGTTTTGAGTAGCCATTCATAATTTTTGTTATTAATGATTTAGGTTTCAGTTAGTGAACAAGTTTCAGTAATAGTTAGCTGTCAATATTTATTGTCTTATTAACTAGCTCTCTTTACAAGGATAATGAGCAGGACAAATTGATGGCTAGGGCTGTTCCAGGTTTTTTGAAAGGCAAAGGGTAAGTTTCAAAGGGCATTAGTAGTAGCATATACTAACACAACTAAAGCAAATGCCTTTTTCTTTCAATATATTATGTATTTTACTAAGGGTATAACCATAGATAGTTTTAATTACCACGCCAGAGGAATTAAGTATGTTCACATACACACGTTATACAATTTTAATGATTTTTTAAATATAATCTCTTAAAATATAATCCTACATTTTGCTGTGTATCTATCCAGATTTTATATTATGTGCAGATTATGTGCAGATTAAATAGCTCGTCTGTTTTTGCAATTCAATAATGTAATATACCGTTCCTAGGACTATGTCCTTTTAACCGGCATTTGAAAAAATCATATATTTGTTCCTTCCTAAAAAAAATCTTTCCCACTGAAAACCTAGCATATCAGTGAGATGATCTACCTTTAACCTTCTCTCTGGTACACTAGGTTGCCTTATGTAAAGAATATTTTATGGGCACAAGCCTCTTCACATATAATCTTCTGCATGCTGTTTGAAAGTTTTCATTCCTGGGAACTATTTAACATGACTGCTCTGCTTATAAAGATTAGCACTACAGTAAAATATCTGTTATCATTGAAATTGTTTCTGAATATATTTGCTTCGGATTTGCAGATAAAATTAGCAGCTTTTGTAAGATTTTTTTGTTTTACATTATGCTTCATGGTAGCACTAATCCTAGGCTAGTTTGTGCATGTCCTTGAGCATCACTGTCCTATTAAACTTTGTAGGTAGTCTGTATGTCCTGTACTAGCAAATTGATACCTTTGCTTTATAGGCCTGATGTCTTAAGTTCTGTCCTAAGCTCTACCTGCAATGGTTGGGTTTGGTAACAAACTGAAGAACATTTGACTGCGCATTTGTAAATTCCCATTTCGCACTCTTACTTGCTCCTGCTTTCTCTGTTTTATTTCTCTTTGTCTGTCCGGACTACACCCTCCTTCCCTCAACTCTGTTTCAGGTTACAGTATAGCCTCGATGTTGCAGACAGGCTGGCTGATGAACATGTTCTCATTGGGTTGTATGTCAACATGCTCCAGAACAACCCCTCACGGTTAGTGCAGGCTGGGTGCCTTGGTGGGGTCTCTAGAGAAGAGGGACACAAGCCTGATCATCCAATGGAGATTCCTCAAGAATGGAGCAGATCTGACTCGATTGAACTGGTCTTCTCATTCCCTTTTATTACCACAGCATGCTAAATTTCATAAATAGTTGCCTTGATTAGAATTATTGCCATGAATATTGATTTGCATTAGTGCTTATGATGCAATCATTCATGTATTTATAAATATTATATTCAATGGGACTCATTTATCTTAGTAGCATACTAATTGGTGTACAAACAGCCTATGTGAGACAGTTTAGGAATATTTTATATGCTCTGAGTACACGAAAAATATTTGGTTATAGCTCCCAATCCCTACAATATTTGCTGCCAATTACATTTTTTTTTAAATTGAGATTTTAAATTTACAAACGGTAAATTATTAAATAAGGAATAATTATAATTATGTTTTGAGTATTTAATAATATTAACTGTATTTTACAAATTTAACATACGTTTAAGTTTTTATTTAGCCCTATTACTTACTACTTTACCATGATCCTATTTTCTTTCTAGAATGTATCCATTCATGGGCCAACTATAGCTATCAGGTCAAAAAAGTTTTCAAACTCCTAATCTACAAATACTGCGCAGCACACTCTTTTTTATATAGGAGTGACTTCTAAGCAAAAAATATATAACCTTTATTGAAAAAGCTGTGGTAAATACAGATTTAACATACAGGTTTACTTGGAGAATTGGGGATCAAACTGTTAACAGTAATGTTACTGATAATTGTTTAAATTGTGTTTTTATTATTTGTGCATGTGCTTATTTTCCACTCTTTTTGTTATCTTATGTTTCACTTTAACCTTGTGAAATAGATGCAATTGTTGATCAGGCATCTAATAAGCCCATGGCTTAGTCAAGATTTCTGCCTATTTCTTTCAACCCTAAAATTATTTAAATTAGAGTGTATTGGATTTCCTCTTGACAAAAGTGTGTAAGGGAGTGTTCAATTATTAAAAGTGAAGAAAATCGACATCAGTCAAAGTGGTACTTCATCATGGTCTCTGGGATTCACATTGTTGATCTATGTGTTTGCATACAACCACACTGAGACTCTTGTAGAGTTTATAGAATTCATTGGTGGGATCCCTGTCCCTTCACATACTGTGCAAGTAGGCATAATCCCAGCTTTTCTGTTTTTCAATTGTCACAACATCAGCACATTTGTCCTTGAACTGATCATCAAATTGCTTTTTCAAATATATATATACATATACATATACATACACATACACATACACATACACATACACATACACATACACATACACACATACATACATACATACATACATACATACATATGGAGAGTGTTCTTTTTTTAGCTTACTTAATCTTCTCTCAGCTCTTCTTTAAAATACTTTAGAACTATGCAAGGATACCTTATCCTCTCATCTCATCTGACTTTTGGTTTTACATCCCTAAGGATTCTTTTTCAAACATACCAGTATTACTAGAGCAAAGTATCTCCTTCAGATAAGCAAAAACTGACTTTTTAAACTTTTGGTAAATCAAGTTGCCTTCCTTCCGGTCAACAAGCCCAGTGTCATTCATAAAAACAAGGTGATACAAAATCCAGCCCTGTTTTGCACTGTACTTTATAGATTGGGGTCACTCCAACTTCATCCTGGGAGCCAGTGTGCTTGGAAGAAACAATATCCCACCCTCAACAACTCAGCCATACAGAACAGCCATAGTGTAAAATGTAACAATTGGGTATGGCCATCGTCAAATCACCCTGGGGCGCAAAGTCTGTTTGCACTGCAGACCACAGGCATATAATGGGATCATTTGGCACCATTTTGCCTGGACTAGTATTTATTCCTGGTCTTTCAAAGGCGTATAAAATATGTAAACCTTCTTCCCTAGCATTGGTCCAAGTGAATAGTCTCACTTTGCTATAAGATAGCTGAACATCAGGGTGCCTTCAATCTATATTCATTGCATACGAGCAGCAGCAACATTTGCAACGTTCCTCTGCGCTATATTCCCAGGGGTTAGCTATCCACTCTTGCCCAGCACATTAGATTAGTCACCTCTCCCAGACAGCTGCAATGTCTGGAAGGGCAATAATCTGTATGGTCATTTTATAAAGATTAGATGTTCAGGTAAGCATGTTTTTCATGCATGACTGTAAATCACAGAAAATATGATAAAATGTTTGGATATTTAGCTGTAATTTTCATTTTATAATAAAATAAGAAAAGGCTATTGTGAGCATATGAGTATCTCCAGCGCTCTGGTGAAAATGAATTATCTGCACACTTTTATATCTGGATTCTGACCTGCATAATATGGAAATAAGCCCATAACAATTGCTCCTATGGAAGATTTCTGGAAAGACTGTCATAGGTGAAGGATGACTGCCTTGCTCCTATTTAATTTCTCAGAAGCCTTCATGTTGCACATATAGAACTGTGTGCCAAGGTTTGGAGGTAGAAGGCGCTGCTCTTTGATAGTTCTCTTCTTTCCAAAAATTTTAGGAAGATGGAGAAAAGTCTTAGTTTTCTTTCTATTGGTATTGTATGTACATGAAGCTGCAGGAAGGTGGGGGATAATCTATTAGTTTGAAGTCAGGAATCATTCATATGCTGAAGATACTCACCTTTATATCTCAGCTACCAACTGAATAGAAGTGCCCCAGGTTCTAGATAGAGACAAACATGATTAGGCCTAATCCCGACAAGTGGTATAGAAACATTGTGATTTCAGAGAAATTTAATCTTTAATTCTGAATAGGATCATGTTTTGCCAGTTAGAATTGGCCCATAAAATAAGGTTCTTCTATTCTCACAGCTACTTGTTCATGAGGAGCAAGTAGCAGCTATGAAAGGAGATCTTTCCCAAAGTGCTGTCCTGTGCATCAGGTATAAACTTTCCTCGAGAAGTTGTCCCAACTCATTTTTTACTTATGCTTTGCTCACCTGTTGTTTGATTACTACAACGCTTTTACATTGGACTCCCTTTAAAGATGACTTGCAAAACTTCAGCTGGTCCAGAAAAAGTGGCTGAGACAGATGACTATTATCAGTTCACAGTATAACTGCTCTGAGAATTGCACTATTTACCAATTTGCTTCCTGGGGCAATTTAGGCTCTTGGTGTTGTCACTTTCATAGCACTATGTAGATTAAGACTTATGTATCTTTGGAGCCATGTATTCTCAATGATTTCTGCTCATCTATTAAGATCAGGAAGAAAGCACTTTATCCCAGGCCCTTTTTCAGGGAATGTCATCTGCAGAACTCATGGCACATTGAAGGCTTCTTCAATTGCTGCTCCTATTTCTGCAACACCATTCATCCATTGGCTTTTGCATTTCTGAGTTTTCCAAAACACCTGTTTTTGGCAGGCCTTTGGGACATATTATTATCTTGTTCCTGCCTGTAGAAGAATTAGCTGCATGTGAACTATTGCTAATGACCCCTGAGATCTTTGGGCTAATACTTTTATTTATTATTTTTAATTGGATTGCTCTATAGAATATGAACACCATTAAGATTCTACTATGATTGGAGCCCAGCAAACAGTGAAATAGGCAGACACATTTGTTTATCTGTATCTATATCTGTATCGTCTATATTTATGTCTAATCTATATCTCTATATCTATCCATCCATTTATCTTTTCTAAGTCATATTATGGTCCAATATGTAAACTCAGAATGCACTGGCTTCCTTATAGAAATGCTATTGGGTGAAAAAAAATTATAAAAAATACATATTCATAAAAAAATAAACTGCACAAGAAGTTCAGAATTTTGTATGTTATGTGTCCTTTTTTTAATGGATTGAGAAGCATTAAGGTGTTAAGACCATCTAAGATGCCAGGAGAAACACTGGCCTGCTGTTACATGTTATTTGCCAGCAGTTGCTGGTATGAAGAATTCAGAATCTGAAGATTTTCATAGTGTGGAGGTCCTCTGCTCATCTTAATCTATTAATATACATAGCCAAGCAGTCATTTGGGAATATGATGATTTCAGAAATAAAATAGTTTGCTTCAGCTTGCTTTTAGCTGTTATTTTACACTGTCTTTCAGAGCACAGTGCTTTGTATGTAATGAAGTGTGGATGTAATTTATCATGGCACATTAATATACCTAAATCATCTGAACTGATTTAGAGCAAATTAGTCCCATTCTGTAATCTCACCATTGTATCATTTGAGAAATAACTCATTTGTAACCCTGTCTTTTTTAATGTGTGTATATCACAGTAGCATCGTATAATTTCCCAGCAAACCAAAGGCAGCAAGATGAATTCACATATTCAGGTGTCACGGCACTAAAGGAATGGACTGGTTTTATGTGGAGTTGCAGAATTTAGCTTTTCCTGCTGTTTTATTCCATCAAGCAGTCTTTTAGCTTTAAGAACTATGTGAATAATCTTTGGTTTGCTAGTGTTTTGTTTTGTTTTTTGCTTTGAAATATCTGGCAGCAGATTCTTCTTCCTGATCAGGTTGAAATGTTGTACAGTTACTACCTCACTGAATAATTGCATTATTACAACCCTTACTTGTGTTATTTTATCTATCTGTTAATTATCTGTAAGAGTGTGCATGACCACACAATTTAGGCAGATGTATTTGGGGGGAGAGTGATAAAGAGCAAAATGTATCCCATAGTCTATATCTGCGTTCTCCATTCAAATTTTCAGTGTTGCTTCACCCACTACTTAAAAGCTTAAGAAAATGTTATTTGCATATCTTTGTCTAGTCTTAGGTTTAGAACAGAAATGTTCAGGTTGAATATGTTACTATGCTCTCGTAATCCTCATTTGCAACATTCCCTGGTACTTTCCCACAACTCAATGAGGAAGCCTGGGAAGCTTACAGGGGAAAAGTCAATGGGAATAACATGATTGCGGCCAGTGGTGGGATGCAAGCGGTTTAACAACTGGTTCAGTGAGAGCGTGACTGCGTCCTTTTCACATGTGTGCACCTAATGCGTGCTTTGTGAATGCACAGCATTTAAAAAATGCCCATTTTAAGCTTAAAAACGTACCTTCTATGTCAGCGCTGGTGAGTAAAACAGCTGCACGGCAATCCACTGTGCTGCGTGAATCAGCTGAACTAAAAACAGGGAAATATAGGACAGGAAAGAACAGGAACAAATGGGCGGGGCCAACTGCTCACCGGAACTACTGGTTTGCCCGAACCGGTCTGAACCAGCTGAATCCCATCACTGATTGCGGCTGATGGCCGGACTGTGGCAGACGTTTGTGCTTCCATTTTCTGTTTAGATGAAGTAATATATCTGAAAGGATGACCCAGTGAGTCATATTATGAAAGCTTCATTACAGGTATAGGCTCATTATCTTAAAAGTAATGTGAAATAGCTAAAATGTAGTTATTTCTCATTGTTACAAAGAAATTACCAGTATTATTATTTAATAGTCCTCACCGTAGTGGCACACTAGAATGAAAAAAACTAAAGTGTGAAAAAATGAATGTTTTAGTTTGTTTAAATCCAAATTATCATTGTTATGCTTTTATTTTAAGAAAAAAAGAAGATGCTTTGACTTTTAAATTTTGCTAGGAAAGGGGAAAGTATTTGCTTTGAGAAATAGAAGTGACAGAATGATTTTTTTCAGGGAATGTCATCTGCAGAACTCATGGCACATTGAAGGCTTCTTCAATTGCTGCTCCTATTTCTGCAACACCATTCATCCATTGGCTTTTGCATTTCTGTTTGTTCATTTATTTATGTCAAGTGCTTTTATGCTGTTCAACCAATACAGATGTAAAATAGTGTCAAAAATGTAATTAACAATAAGAAATAGGGATGTCCTAATACATTTGGAGTAGATATGGTTCAGTCATCTAGGAGTATAAACAAAAAATCAAGACGATGGCCATTAGCCATGATAGTGCAGTTGAATCAAGTAAATCAAGTAAACTTGGTGGGATGAAACCCACAAATGGAACATACAGCTAGAAGGATTTAAATTATTTAAAAGAAATAGATCAAATAAAAGAGAAGGTGGAGTTGCACTATAAATAAGAAATAACTACATCTCTACAGAAATAGAGCACAACAATGATGAGAACTATCTTGAATACATTTGGGTCAATATTAAAGGTTGGGGGGGATGACTGCCATAAGTCTATACTACAGGCCACCCAACCAAGCAGAGGAAGTAGATGAACTTTTTGCTAGTCAGCTAACTAAGGTATGTAGGAAGCACACCACAATAGTAGTGGGGGATTTTAACTACCCTGACATCAACTGGGAAACAAACTGCACCAAGTGGAAGATCCAACAGATTCCTAACGAACCTAGCAGACAACTTTGTTTCCCAAAAAATAGAGAAGGGAACAAGGGGATCGGCCATATTAGACTTAATTCTCACTAACAGAGAGGAAATGATAGAAGGTGTTGAAGCCATAGGAACCCTGGGGGCAAGTGACCATGCAATATTGGAATTCAACATTATGAAAACACAAGTAGTAGAACAAAGTCAAACTACAGTCTTGGATTTTAAGAGAGCTAATTTCAGTAAACTTAGAGAGAGCTTGAGAAGAATTCCATGGATGAGAATCCTCAAGGGGAAAACAACTCAAGAATGAGATTACAAAAGGTCAGTCTAGCACAATACCAATGAAGAAGAAAAATAACAGCTCCCAAAAGAAACCAGCATGGCTGCATAAAGAACTCTCTGACAAATTGAAAGACAAAAAAGTTAAGTATAAAAAGTGGAAAGAGGAGGACATAACTAAGGCAGAATATCAGGAAAGAGCCTGTAAAGATGAAGTAAGGAAAGCTAAGGCTCACAATGAAGAAAGGCTTGCCACAAAAGTAAAAAATAACAAAAAAGCTTCTTTCAACATGTTAAAAACAAGAAAAAGGTTAAGGAAACGATTGGTCCATTGCTGGGAGAAACTGGTAAGAAGGTGACAAGCAACAGGGAGAAAGCAGAACTATTTAATTCATTTTTTGCATCTGTCTTTACATAAATGGATAAAACAGTCCAACCTATCAAAAACAGCACCACAAAAATCAGATTAGGAACACAAATTGAAATAGGGAAGAAAATGGTAAGTGAGCACCTTGTCTACCCTAGACAAGTTCAAATTACCAGGACCAGACGGATTACACCCAGGGTTCTGAAGGAACTGGCAGATGAGATCTCAGAACCACTGAACTATATCTTTTAGAGATCCTGGAGCACCAGGGAACTGCCAGAGGGCTGGAAAAGAGCTGATGTGGTTCACATCTTCAAAAAAGGGAAAAAATAGATCCAGGAAACTATGTACCTATCAGCCTGACCTCAATACCAGGAACGATTCTTGAAAAAATAATCAAGCAACGAATTGGCGAATGCCTAGAAGTAAACAAAGTAATAGCCAAAAGCCAACATGGGTTTGTCAAAAACAGATCATGCCAGACTAATCTTGTTGCATTCTTTGACAAAGTGACAAAATTAGTGGACCAGAGGAATGTCGTCTATATAGTTTACTTGGACTTCAGTAAAAGGCATTTGATAAGGTAGACCATAACCTACTACTAGATACAGTAGAAGAATGTGGGTTGGACAGCATCACCACCAGATGGATTTGTAACTGGCTGACCAACCGCACTCAACGTGTAGTCCTCAATGGAACTGCATGTAGATGGAGTGAAGTATGCAGTGGAGTACCCCAAGGGTTTTTTTAGGCCCAGTACTCTTCAACATCTTCATCAATGATTTGGATGAGGGAATAAATGGGGAACTCATCAAATTTGCAGATGACGCCAAGCTGGCTGGAATAGCCAACCCTCCAGAAGACAGGCTTAAGATACAGAAGGATCTTGACAAACTTGAACATTGGGCACTATCTAATAAAATGAAATTCAATGGTGAAAAGAGTAAGGTTCTACATTTAGGCAAGAAAAACAAAATGCACAGATACAGCATAGGTGGTACCTTGCTCAATAGTAGTAACTGAGAGAGGGATTTTGGAGTCCTAGTGGACAACCATTTAAATATGAGCCAGCAGTGTGCAGCAGCTGCCAAAAAAGCCAACACAGTTCTAGGCTACATAAACAGAGGGATAGAATCAAGATCACGTGTTAATATCACTTTATAATGCCTTGGTAAGGCCACACTTGGGAAAAAGTGTGCATTCAGTTTTGGTGGCAACAATGTAGAAAAGATGTGGAGACTCTAGAAAGCATGCAGAGAAGAGCAACAAAGATAATTAGGGAACTGGAGACTAAAACATATGAAGAACAGTTGCAGGAACTGGGTATGTCTAGTTTAATGAAAAGAAGGACTAGGGGAGACATGATAGCAGTGTTCCAATATCACAGAGGTTGCCACAAAGAAGAGGGAGTCAAACTATTCTCCAAGGGACCTGAGGATAGAACAAGAAGCAATGGGTGGAAACTAATCAAGGAGAGAAGCAACTTAGAACTGAGGAGAAATTTCCTAACAGTTAGAACAATTAATCAGTGAAACAGCTTGCCTCCAGAAGTTGTGAATGCCCCAACATTGGAAGTCTTTAAGAAGTGTTGGATAGTCATTTGTCTGGAATGGTATAGGGTTTCCTGCCTAGGCAGGGGGTTGGACTAGAAGACCTCCAAGGTCCCTTCCAACTTTGCTATTATATTTGTATTGTAATCTGTGTGTGAGAGAGAGCGGGGGAAAGAGGGAGAGGGGGGGAGAGAGATGATTTGCAGAGAAAAATAGGTGGATCTTCAATCATACCATTGTAGCCATAATCTTGACATTTTTAAACCATACCCTGTAGACATCCTTTGTTCCAGAAGTCTATTTCCAGCTTTACCCACTCAAAAACTTTTGAAAAACCCTGACAAAAAAACCTCATTTTTAAGAGGCATGCTGTTTCTGATTATGGCAGGTACTTTTTGATGGCATGATTGTAGCCTTTAGTTAATTTAATCACTACGAAATTGCCTAATCCCTTTGTAAAGGGGCTAAAGTCAGTAATTTGTACCCTCTTCATCAACTGGGAATTCCTCACATTACTTAATTTTCTTTAATTGCTATCAAACTATTTCACTTGATGTAGGATTACAGGGTTGTAGAAGAACATTATATGTCGCTTTTCTTCCTCTTTTCCATTTGTATTAATTTTTTTTATGTCTTCCCCTATCATCACCATCATAGATATCATTGCTCTGTATAAGTCAAGAAGCATTATCCTCTTAACATTTATATTAATGTTTTTCATTGTTCCTTGCCCTTCTCCTATAACAGTTTACTTGAAAGCCCAAACCGTCTAGATGAAGAACATAGACTGATTGCCCGGTATGCTGCAAGACTGGCAGCAGAGACTACTTCATCAGTAAGTAATTTTAATTAGTGGGAAATATGTTTTTTATATATATGAAAACCTTTGCCAAGACAATCCTTGTAATTGCAGTCTGGCTTTTCCCTTGGATGTGCTTGTTTGCATCTAATGAATCTAAATATAGTTAAAGAAAAATTGGTGCAAGCACCAGCCCTACCTTTAGGCAACTGAAAGAATTGTCTCAAATAGTGGATAGTTGATGAAGTGCAACTGTGGCAGCCATTTATGTATTCCTCCTGAAATATCTGTTTTTTTCTGAGAAGTTAGAGTTCTTTATGCTACAGAACTAGTTCTGAGTGTCCTGAAGTAACCTCTTTCCAGTTGTATGGTTACTAAATTAGGTTTAGGTTTAGGTTTATTGGGATTTATATGCCGCCCTTTTCCCTGAGGGGACTCAGGGCGGCTTACAACCACAGGGGGGGGGGGTGCAAGGTCAAAAACAAAACAATATGTGAACAAAGAAAAGATAGTAAAACACAACTTTCATTCAACAATCAAACACTCGGGCGGGTGAATTGGAAGCCTATCCCCAGGCCTGCTGGGAGAGCCAGATCTTGAGGGCTGCGCGGAAGGTCTGGATAGTGGTGAGGGTACGGATCTCCATGGGGAGCTCGTTCCACAGGGTCGGAGCAGCAACAGAAAAGGCTCTCCTCCGTGTGGTCGCCAGTCGGCATTGACTGGCAGATGGGATTCGGAGGAGGCCCAGTCTGTGCGATCTAATTGGTCGATTTAGGGAAGTAATCGGCAGAAGGCGGTCTCTCAAGTACTCAGATCCACTACCATGGAGTGCTTTAAAGGTGGTCATCAGTACCCTGAAGCGCACCCGGAGACCAACAGGTAGCCAGTGCAGCTCGCGGAGGACAGGTGTAACGTGGGCGAACCGCGGTGCGCCCACTATCACTCGCGCGGCTGCATTCTGCATTTAACGAAATCTACTAATGTAGTATGTTTGTATAAACATACCATGTTTCCCTGAAAATAAGACAGGGTCTTATTTTCTTTTTCTCCCCAAAATAAGCACTTTGCCTTATTTTCGGGGAGATCTTATTATTTTTGAGGTGCAGGAGGCAGAGTGTAGTCACCTCATGGCTGTTGCTGTGTTGCAATATTTTCGTGGAGGGCTTATTTTAGCGCATGCGCTCAAAAGCCTGATTGGGCTTATTATCCGGGGAGATCTTATTTTTGGAGAAACAGAGTATATACTTCACATTCTTAGTTTCTGCTTGTGGAAAATATTTAGGCCCTTCAGTGTCTTACAGATGTAATTTTTTAAGCATTTTAAGTTACGTTATTTCATTATTCAGTGTTTTGTTGTTTTAGCATTGTTTTTCAAATTGTATTTTTGCTCTTTAAAACAGGGTATGAATTTATATGTAAAATAAACAAATGACAATTATTAGTAGTAATAACAATATTAATAAGAGCTAGCAAATTCTAAAAATCAAAACAAATTGTCCTATTAAAAGTCTTCTGTGAGATTTAAAAAAAATCTGGTTTCTTGCTTTGCGCACAGTCTCTGGTGTTGCTAAGGCTGGGCTTTTGAGGTTATTTGTCTTTGCTTCTTTTTTCTTTCAAGGGTTTGAGAGGGCACCAAGCTTCATTCACTTAATTTCTTTGTAGTATTAGAAAACAGACTTCTCATCTTAAAGAAAAAACCCAAATGATAGCTTTGGGAGGTGCCCATTGAAGCAGATGCAATTTCTAAGTATAAACTAAGAGCTTTGTAGATTTGATATTGCAGGGACAACAAAGGGAGAAGCTCACCCAACAATGTAGCTTTAGGGTAAAAGGGCCTTCAATGAGCAGGTGGGCTTTCTTCTTCTTTCACCCCTGTGTGCTTTGAAATTTCTCTGATACATATTGAAGATACCTTAGTTTTTTGTGTGCCTCAGAAAAATGATCTGTACTTTATTGTTAAGGTTTGGAGTTGGTTTGGAAAGCCTTGAATCAATATAATATATATTGTATCTCATGTAAACAAAGAACATTAGATAGTCACCCATGCAATGTGCAGAATAAATTCTTGCCACAAGCAAGTTATTGATTATACAGCAACTCATTTGATAACATTAGGCAATGGGTGATTACCTAATACTATAGTGAAATTTGTTTTCCAATTTCTAAAAACTTACTTTAGTTCTCAAAGAGGCTTCTGGTCATTCCCTCAGATTTAATTAATTTCTTTCAATTTTTGTGATATTTTTGAATCTTTTTAGGGTAGAGGAATGTGCATGTAGGTGTCTACTATGCACGCTTGAATCATTGTGTATGTATCTTATTTGCCTGTGCTTTCTTATTTAGAAGCATTATCGAAGGTTCCCTTAAGATGCTATTCCTTAAGATTTAATTTCAAGCCTATAAAATCAAAAGAAGCCACAGATCACTAAATAGATTATAATATAAGGCAACTGCAACTGCAACAACTTTGTACCCCGTCTATGAGAGATTTGGTTTCACCAAATTGTTTTTCTTTGAGGGGGAAAAGCCAGAAATCTGCTTCTGGTAATTTTTGTTGCTTTTTCCTCCCCTTCAGCAACAGAAGAAATATTACGTACTATGTATAATTATCCCTCAGTAAAGTGTTAACTGTGCAACTAGCAATTGGCAGTATCATAGAAAATCATTTTTTTAATTAAAAGTTTTTTTTATTTTTATTTTTCAAAACAGACACAACACAAAAAATCCTCTTTCTTTACATACTGTAGAAAGTGTATTAGTTGGTTACAAAAAAATTTTGTGGTTTCTTTCACAGTCACCCATGATTCATATTAATTCTAGTATTTTAAATCAAATATATTTGTACATATTCCCATCATCCTACCCCCATTCTCATTTGACTATAATTGTTTAAACGTCCTTCATCATAAAACATACCAAAACTCAAGACATAACCACATACTGGCATCTCATTTGCTATTTCTAGTATCCCAATAACACTATTCCTTATGGCCTATTCTAGCTAAACATCAATAACTTTTAGTAGCAAAGGTTTCTAATCTTCCTTTCCAAATCACTGTTTACAATTTACATCCAATTTCCCCATGTTGTACCAATACCTATATATACATTGTTATCATTATCTCTCCTTTATTTGACTATATCCATTATCATAATTTAGTTACTTTTTATTAATCTTTATATGTAACCAAACCATTTCTCATCTTCCTTTCATAGCTACCATTCAATATTCATATCCAATTACTACTTGTTATACCAACACATATGTCTACATTATTATCATTTTCAATTGTTTATTTAACTATATCTATTGTCTCTAAATTTCACTAAGTCCAACTAGTTTTAAATTAAACATTTTCATCTATCAGCCTGTGTCTTTCCAGTAGCGAAACAGTCTCATGTCTTCTGCCATTTGTGGCATCAGTCCTCTAATTGTCTCCTTAATCAAGTTTGTATGGACTCTTCTTTGCAACTCATTGTTTATTAATTCTCTCACGTAATTTTGATGCCCTTCTTCTTTTTCCTTGTCTTTAATTGTCAGTGTTGTTATTGATGGTGTTACTAATAAAATTTCTCCCTTTAAGTCCCTAAGTTCTTTTATTTTTCTTCTTCTATTCTTGCCATCTAGGGTAGGGTTCCCATCCATCTAGTTCCCCTTTCCATATTCCACTTTTTCCATTTCCAATTGGATTGTACTGGCCAGAAAGAAAAACAAATTCTAACTGAATATAACTTAATAAACTCTACTTGACCACTTGCCATAGGTTGAGTTTCTCTTCTTGCTTTCTAATTCTTAATTTTCTGAATTACCTATATATAGATTCTTCATTACCTACAATCATATAGATTTCTTCTCAAAAGTATATTCCCCTGAGTTTAATAAAATTATAAGAATCTCCACTTACTTGCTCTACCCCAGCCAAGTCAGCAGAGGTAGCTTTAACTTATATTTGAAGCTGACACCTTTTTCTCATACCATTTCCAGCTACTCTAGCACTCTTCTTCTTGACTATTTACTCTCAAGAGGAAGCAGTTGTATCTGGCCAAGAATTTAGTCAGCAGACCTTCTCCGGGTGCCTTCAGCAGAACAATGCCAGCTGGCGGCGCCTAGGAGCAGGGCCTTCTCTGTTGCCGCTCCGGCCATATGGAATGAGCTGCCCCCAGAGATCCGGGCCCTCCCCACTCTCATGGCCTTTCACAAAGCCATTAAAACCTGGCTTTTCCGGCAGGCCTTCTGATTGGGTGTTTGTTGCGTTCCTTTTTAACTTTGTGTATCCTATTGTTTTTAAGTTCCTTTAATTTCTTTTTATTTCTGTAAGCCGCCCAGCGTCCTTCGGGATTGGGTGGCATAGAAATCAAATCAATTCAATTCAATAGTGAAAGAAAACTGTAGGTTACAATTCAGGGACCTCTAGAGGTTTATTTGGTTGGATGTGCCTATTATATCCACTTACAAATATGTGCCTATTATATCCACTTACAAATACATAGAATTACAGTTTAAAGCAGACTATTGTCTGTTGTGTTTTAATTTTTCTGTCCACCATTTCACTGCTTTATAAAACAAAAGGCTCCTTCACACAGACTTAAAGAGCCGCGGTGGCACAGTGGTTAGAATGCAGTACTACAGGCTATTTCTGCTGACTGCCAGCTGACTGTAATTTGGCAGTTTAAATCTCAACAAGCTCAAGGTTGACTCAGCCTTTCATCCTTCTGAAGTTGGTAAACTGAGGACCCAGATTGTTGAGGGCAATATGCTGACTCTGTAAACCGCTTAGAGAGGTCTGTAAAGCACTGTGAAGTGGTATATAAGTCTAAATGCTATTGTTATTGCTATTAAATACTAAAATGTTTTATTTAGCTCACAATCTCTATGGAAACACTCTAGTTCTACCCTTATTGTAGATGAATAAGATTTCTATTAAAATTTGCCAGTTCTTACAGTTACATTCTAAATTACAAGCAAGGTTATTATCATCTATGTTACCATAGAGGTGAAATGAGAGAAATTATATATTTGTTAAATATATAGTGTGAAATCTCAGCTAAAGTGAATTTTGAAACCAGGAACTTAGCTATGACGTTATGCTTATGGACAATATACTTAGATATACTAAGGGACAAAACTACAATTTTCTTCCTTTTAATATATTCATTTGCATATATGTGATAATAAGTTCGATCTGTTTTACAGCAGCCACAACAGCAACCACAACAAAGAGGCACTCCAGATATTTCATTCTCTATTGATGCAAATAAGCAACAACGACAGCTTATTGCAGAACTTGAAAATAAGAACAGGTAAAGTCCCAAAACCTACATTAAGCCAAATGTATGTCTGTGGATAAAACATATTGCATGTATAGTTGGTATCAAGGCAAAATTCACAATATTGCATATAAGGAAACCCACAGATATATTACAAGTGACCATCATACAGAAGAGTTTACTTCTTTTCTTTGTCATGACATTATTACAGAGTTAATATTTTAAAATATACATTTTAAGATTTTAGTGATAGAAATCTGTCGTCCCTTTTCTTCAGAAAATACATGGTTTAATAAGGCAAGAGAAAGAAAGAAAATAGCAGGGTTGAAGGAGAAATAATGTGCTAATATTACAATATAACCAGTTTACTATAGTGGTTAAGGCACCAATTTAGAAACCATGAGATCTAGTGCCATATTAGGAATGTAGCCAGCCATTTTTATCTTATAATAGTTAATTTTTCAGCCTTGCAAAGTGACTAGAGAGAATTCTCAGTCGTTCTAATGTGTGTGCTGGTGATTGATAGCCCTAGTTCTGATCAATTTTTGCAGTGTTGGTCTCAGGCAGCAACTTCTTGAATTACCTCTGTGGCAATTTTTGAAGAGTTCCCAGATGGAGGGCAAAGGATTGGTTGTCAGAAGAGCAGCTTTAAACATTTAAAAGCGTCTCTGGGTGCTATGATTTGCTCACTAAGATCCAGAAGATTATTCATAAATATCTCAAATTAGTTGACATTATTTGCAATGATCTGCGTTAAACAACTTTTATCATTAAAAAAATCATACTTATCATTTTTTTTAAAAAAAATTCTCTCTTCCTATGCCAGGGAAATCTTACAAGAGATTCACAGGCTGCGGCTTGAACATGAGCAGGCATCTCAGACTACCCCAGAAAAGGCAGCACAAAACCCTACACTCCTGGCAGAGCTTCGCCTCCTGAGGTAAATATGCGAATGAGATATGGGGAGGTAGAGATACTCTACATTGCCAAAAGTATTTGCTCACCTGCCTTTACTCGCATATGAACTTACTGTAAGTGACATCCCATTCCTAATCCATAGGGTTCAATATGATGTTGGTCCACCCTTTGCAGCTATAACAGCTTCAACTCTTCTGGGAAGGCTATCCACAAGGTTTAGGAGTGTGCTTATGGGAATTTTTGACCATTCTTCCAGAAGCGCATTTGTGAGGTCACACACTGATGTTGGACGAGTTTACGTGGCCTACCACTTCGTGGCTGAGTTGCTGTCATTCCCAAAGACTTCCACGTTCTTATAATACAGATGACAGTTGACTGTGGAATATTTAGGAGGGAGGAAATTTTACGACTGGATTTGTTGCACAGGTGGCATCCTATCACAGTTCCACGCTGGGATTCACTGAGCTCCTGAGAGCGACCCATTCTTTCACAAATGTTTGTAAAAACAGTCTGCATCCCTAGGTACTTGATTTTATACACCTGTGGCCATGGAAGTGATTGGAACACCTGATTCTGATTATTTGGATGGGTGAGCGAATACTTTTGGCAATATAGTGTATGTCACATTTAGCACAACACCTCTTGTCTGTTTTGTTTAATTCCATGTAAGACTGTCTTTTTGGGTGAGAAATAATAATAATTTTTAAACAAGCAAGAGTGTTCATTATTTTAATATTCCAATGAAAGCACACATCCCTTTGTAGGGCTACTTTCGTTAACGTTTTGAATACAAATAAGAGTTATCCTTACTTTATCACCAAGGTTGAATAAAACCAGTTGTTCTGTTCAAAGAGCCAAAAGAAATATGCATAGTTTAACATCCAGTTTAAAATGGACATAGAACCAGTGCAAGACTATATAGTACGATTAAAATGTTAGACAGCCTAAGGAGACACAGTTCTTGCTCACTGGATGGCTTTGCATCAAATCCATTTTGCAGAGTTATTTTTGTGGAGAAAAAATTAATAAAGGCCCCCTAAGGCACTCTATACTGTCAGAGAAATGGTAAAAGTAAAGCATGCTGACATGTTTATGAATAGAGAATTATTGCTGTTGTTCCCGGCAGTTCATGTCTAGGTTTGGAAGATCCATCCACATAGGAAATCAAGTACAGTTCTTATATTCAGATTGTCATATACCTCTGATGCAAATGCAGACTTTCTGCTCCTTGTTTATGCACTGCTTTCATCTTCACTGCTTGTTGTTTAGACAGAGGAAAGACGAGTTGGAACAGAGAATGTCAGCTCTTCAGGAAAGCCGAAGAGAACTCATGGTTCAGTTAGAAGGCCTCATGAAACTACTCAAGGTAAAATGTTCCAGCACTTTATTAAGCAAAATAGGTCTATAAAATTGCAATTAAAAAGTACAATTTTATTATAGTATCATTATTTTCATTCTACTCATTCTACAGATAGGCAGAAAGGTTTGTGGTCAGATATGTTCCTCGCTTGCTACAGCAATCATTTGCTTCTGTTTTCTAAATGAAAATCATATTATTGCATTACCTTACTACTCTGTGACTTGCAGCTCGATTGTTACCATAAAAACAGCCTGAATTGAGTTTATTTGGTGGTCTTTTTCTGCAAATAAAGAATTACCTCCTTGAAGATAGTAAGTGCTGTTAAGAATCTAATTTATGTCTTTTGTCAATCTTTTCAGCACAAGTAATCTGAATAATGATTAATATAAAAGTATTAATGCTCTTGAGAAGAAAATAAGCTGGGAAAGTTGTGATGTGTAATTATTTGGAATTCTTGAAAATATGACATTTTAGACCTGGCCTAACCTGGCAAAAGCCCTCCTTGACTTACCAGAGATAAACTGTGAAGATGAGGAGGGTTTGATCCTGGTACTCTCAGAATAGAATCACAGCAATTGTTCGGTGAAATGACTACTGATGCAGTTTTCCTGCATCTTATATTAATTGTGTCATTGTGAATTTTTAGGAAAAAATTGAAAACATAAATGCTACTAGGGCATAAACACTGAATCCGGAATACTGGTTCCGAAAATAGTCAAATAGGTATTTGAAGAATGGAAATGTGCATCTAAAAGACTTCAGCCTAATTTTCAGAGCTGTTTGAAAGGAATCAGCCCATACAACTAGCAGGAAAAAAACCTGTCCCTTCCCTTGGAGTCTGCTAAGTAAGAAAGAAATGATTAAAGAGATGAAAAGTTAAAGAGGAGTAAGGGGAAGTTGATGAGGAAAAGGACCTGGCCCAAAGTAGTAGCTTTATGTTATGCCCCAAGCATGCAACTGCAAACTTTTCTCCCCTAAAATAATATGGCTCAAGACAAAAAAAAAAAAGCTGTTTAATAACTTTGCCAACGGGGCATGAAGGCATTGATAATATTTATTAATCTTTTATGTTAATATTTATATTACCACTTCCTCCCAAAATTGTGAGAGTTGCACACTGTTGCTGGCAATAGCTCATATTTTGCGTGACCCGACAAATGCGCGCTCTACTAAAACGCGGCAACAAAAACGCAGCAACAAAAACGCGACGTCATCAACGCGCCCACAACAGCGCGTCAACAACAGCACGCTGACAGAAGCGCGATTTAAGTTAAGGTAAGGGTTAGGTTCGGGGTTAATTTTAGGGTTAGGTTTAGGGTTAGGGTTAGGATTAGGTTTAGGGTTAGGTTTAGGGTTAGGTTTAGGGTTAGGTTTAGGGTTAGGTTTAGGGTTAGGTTTAGGGTTAGGTTTAGGATTAGGTTCACAGCGCGTTTCTGTCGGCGCGCTGTTGTCAGCGCGCTTCAGCGCTCATTCGTCGGTGCGGTTTAGAACTCGCAGTTTTGTCATCACGGTTTAGTCGGGCGTGCTTTTGTCGGTCGCCCTTTTGTCGGTGAACCCATATTTTATTGCACTGCAGTTAACTTCTTTTTTAGAATAATCTAATTCATGATCATCCCATTTTTCTTTAGGAAGAAGAATTGAAGCAGGGAGTAAGTTGTTTAGCTTGTCAATGTCACTAACACATAGGGAGTGTTGTTATGATCCAAATGTATGCTGTAAATCCACATACATAAAATGTGTATACTGCTGTGGACAATTAAACAACACTATATTGCATGCCTTTAACCATTTATCTAAGGAATTAAAGTACTATATTCAATCATCTAATTATGAGATGTTGCTAAAAATGTAAGAGATCTTCATGGCTTTCTACTGACTTAAAAGCACTTCATCATTAAACAGTAACAACCCTTTACAAGCCATAGTAGTATATGAATCTTATAGTGCAGGAATAGTCAGGTTGCTAATAAATATACTTGATGTGCTTGATTTTATTTCTCCAAATAAATCACTCCTAAAAAGTAAGGCAATAAGAGTTTTACAGAATCAGGCACAGTCCCATCTGGTATAACATTTAGTTCACATTCTTCAGTTCAAAGAATGCATGCAGGCTAATAATTCAAGAAAAATGTCAAACAGAGATTTAAAAAGGTTTTTTTTTCTGTTAAGACACAATTTGCATGTCTTTTGTAAATATATTAATATTAGTGAATAACTAACTCCATGGATTTACTAAACTGTAGCATAATAACTGGTCAAGAGGTACTGTGAGAGGTTTCTCATTATAACAAAGCTGAACTTTGATTTTCAGTTCAGAGCAATTGAAGGCATAATCGCTCACTGACAAAAGGCAAACTAGTAGCACCGAGTCACTGTTATGTCAATATCTGCTTCTTATTAAATTTTGGCAAAATGTATTTTGGAGCAAAGAACCCTTGTTAATGCTTAATATGACAAAAAGGTGTAAAAGAATTGCATTGTTGAAGTTTTTTGGAGTAAAATAATTGGGAAAAGTAGAATCAGTTTCATAAACATATGTATTAAGGTCAGTATGATACTGTTTTACTTTCTTTAATTTATTCTGTTTAAGCATGTAGCATTATAGAGCATCTTGAAATGTATATTAATTTAAACTCAGAATGATTCAATTGCTATGGTGAGGTGTTTTGCACTCCGTAGTGCTTTTGAACACTTTCAAGTTCAAAAATTGTGTTCCAGAAACATGGAAAATTCCCTGAATCTCCCTTTCTTAATGATCTTGTATGTTTTAACTAGCTAGTCCAGTATCAACCCCATCATTGATATCATAAGAGGGAGTTGTCCTTTAAGATGTAACTCCTGCCTATTATGGATCATATGATAACAATATCAATTCATATAGATACAGTCATGATGTAGCTGGCAACACTTGGTTTTTATTTTGTTTGGTTTAAATTATCTATAACCTCTTTCACAAGAATATCCAACGAGCTAATCATAATAAACATTATTTATTTATTTATTTATTTATTTATTTATTTATTTATTTATTATTAAAATTTATATGCCGCCCAATCCCGAAGGACTCCGGGTGGCTTACAAAAAAAAGAAAAAAGAAAAAGAGAAGGAAAAAAAACAAGAAGAAAAGAAAGACAGTTTAAAATCACAAAACCAGTTGCATTCATTCCAATCGGGTCTGGACCTCAACAATGAGGTCAACAGCCCCAGGCCTGCTGGAACAGCCAAGTTTTAACAGCTTTCCTGAAGGCCATGAGAGTGGATATGGTCCGGATCTCTGGGGGTAGCTGATTCCACAGAGTTGGAGCAGCCACAGAGAAGGCTCTCCTCCAGGGGCCCACCAGCCGACACTGTCTGACTGACAGCATCTGAAGGAGGCGCAATCTGTGGGATCTTACTGGCCGCTGGGAGGTATGTGGCAGTAGGCAGTCTCGAAGGTACATTGGCCCTGAGCCATGTATGGCTTTGAAGGTAATAACGAACACCTTGAATTGCGTTCGGAGAACAATTGGTAGCCAGTGCAGCTCGCGGAGGACAGGTGTAACGTGTACACCCAATATCGCTCGCACGGCCGCATTCTGGACTAACTGCAGTCTCCGAATGCTTTTCAAGGGCAGCCCCATGTAGAGCGCATTGCAGTAATCCAGCCTTGAGGTGACAAGTGCATAAGTGACCGTTTGAAGTGCCTCCCGATCCAAGTAGGGCTGCAATTGGGCAAAGGCCCCCCTGGTCACAGCCGACAGATGATGTTCTAGTGTCAGCTGCAACTCCAGGAGGACCCCCAAATTGCAGGCCCTCTCTGAGGGGTGTAACTTTTCACACACACACACCCCAGAGTTAAGGATGGACTGTCTAGGCTGTCCTTCGGGGGCAACATCCAAAGCCACTCAGTCTTATTGGGATTGAGCACAAGTTTGTTCACCCCCATCCAGATCCTAACAGCTTCCAGGCATCGGCACATCACGTCCACCACTACACTAAGCTGGCACGGGGCAGAAAGATACAGTTGTGTATCATCTGCATATTGGTGGTACTTTACCCCGTGCTGTCGCATGATCTCACCCAGCGGCTTCATGTAGATGTTAAATAGGAGGGGGGACAAGACCGAACCCTGTGGCACACCACATTTGAGGGGCCTAGGGGTTGACCTTTGCCCCCCAACCAACACCGACTGCGACCTGTCCAAGAGGTAGGAGGAGAACCACCGCAAAATGGTGCATCTCACTCCCACCTCCTCCAGGCGTCGCAGAAGGATACCATGGTCGATGATATTGAAGGCCGCTGAGAGGTCAAGAAGCACCAGGATAGAGGAATGTCCTCTATCCCTGGCCCGCCAGAGATCATCGGTCAGCGCGACCAAAGCGGTCTCCATGCTGTACCCAGTCCTGAAACCGGACTGAAAGGAGTCTAGATAATCCGCTTCATTCAAGGTCCATCGGAGTTGAAGCACCACCACCTTCTCAACAACCTTCCCCACAAAAGGAAGGTTGGAGACAGGACGATAGATTTTCAAAATACCTGGGTCCAGGGAAGGCTTCTTGAGGAGGGGTCTTACCACTGCTTCTTTTAATGGTTGCGGGAAAGACCCTTCCTGCAAAGATGCGTTAGTAATCGTCTGGAGCGGACTTCCTGGGAGGAGCCTACTGGTGGAGGCAGCAAAAAATCAGCTGCCTCCGAATTCCTGGCTACGTACCTGTTTAGAGGATCTTCCATCTGACGTCTTATCAGGTTTTCTTATCCTTCAGGCAAGAAGGAAAGAAGAAACTGTTTTGCTGGCAAATGCTCTTCGATTTTTGCAGCTTTTGTGCTTGCAGGAAAGGGGGGCTAGCCCAAGGCAGAACGGCTATCCGTGCTGGGAACTTCAAACTGCCTTGTGCAGGACAAAGTAGGTCTCTCCCACTCTGCTCTAAGCTTTGTTTGATTTATTCTTATCACGAGCTGGATCCGTTTACTGTGGACAATAATTGCTTATCAACATTTTAGCTTCTTTTCTTTTTCTCCTCCGAAAAATTATTTACTCAGAGGCTTCTAAAATGGCGCCGAGCAGGCTGGCCTCTCCGGTAATAACGAACACTTTTTGCTAACTCTCACAAAAATTCAAAACAAAAGAGATTGCTTATCATTTGTTTTGGTTTCACAATAGAAGAATTTTACTCCTTCATTAACCTTGCTTATTTGGAAGTTAAATGGTGATGAATCTGCTGAATGGTCTTGTTACAATGTTTACTCACTGAAAGTTTTGCCAAGCCTTAAACTTCAAAATAAAAGCCTCTTTACTTAAAGCTGCCAATTCAGGCAATAGAGTTTTATTAACTACAGGCAGATAAATTTTGAAATGGCTTCAAAACCAAATACTAACTTGAAATCGTCACCCTCTACTTCCAGGGGCACATCCTCAGTGCCTGGCACAAAGCTGCAGCCTCCGCTTCCTACACCCCCTGCTGGGGATGTGTTAACGAAAGAATTTTTCCTGAGTAATCTAAGCGAGGCTCTCAATGCACAGACAATTAAAATGGAAGATAAGTTTAGAGATAATAGAGAGGTGGTAAAGCAGGAGAGAAAAGAGGAAATGAAAGAAATGAAAGAAGAAATTAAAAGTGAAATAAATGGACTTAAACAGGAGCTGTATGAGAAATTTGATGCTAAGATTGATAAAATTAGAGACGACATGCTGAGACTTGTAACTTTATTAACAGAACATATTTCTGGAGTGGAAGATACTCTAGAGGTTCTTAATGATGCCAATGCTAACTTGACATTGAAAACAGAGGTGGTGGAACAAAAAGTGGAAAAAGCTGAAAAAGAAATTATTATGATACAGTACCGACAAATGGAGTTCGCATTAAGAGTAAGGGGGCTGCGTGAGGAGAAACAGGAGAACCTGAAACAGATCCTATCGGAAGCTTTTGACCGCCTGATGGGAAGACCAGGGATCAATCAAGACTGGCGAATTGACAAAGCTTACCGCGTTAACTCCTGGCTGGCAAAGCAGAAGCAGCTTCCTCGAGACATCGTTATATATTTTACTACAAGAGAGTTTAGAAATATGGTACTGCAAGCATCTTATAATACTAAGCTTCAAATTGGCGGTCAAGACCTGGCTGTTTTGAAAGAGATACCACCTCAAATGTTAAGAGCCAGGAGGGACTACACTTTTTTGGTCGAAGAACTCAGAAATCGTCAGATACAGTATAGATGGGATGCACCATTTGGCATCATATTTACATTTGATAAGCAAAGATACCGCCTCAACTCTGTATGGAAAGCCCGAGATTTTTATTATAATATATTGAAGGCCGGACACCCTGCACCATCTGGACCTAGAGAAAGACCACAAGAAGGACAGGATAGACAGCAAACTACACAACCACCAGACAAGATGGAGCATTTCTCTTCTCTAGAAGTGCAAGGTGCTATGGAACCAAGACCTAGCCGCATGACTACTAGACGTATGGAGAAACAAGCTAAAAAGCAACAGCATCAACAATCATCGGCCATCGATCAAGGATCTACAACAACAAATCTGGAAGCAATGGGAGGAGCTAGACCTAAGGTTAAACAGGCCGTGCAGGAAGCTCTAAAAATGCTTCAACCAACCAAAGATGACAACTAAGATTTTAACATGGAATGTCAACGGACTGAACTCTCCACAGAAGAGGAAGAAAATATTTCATTATCTCAAACAGTTTAAGAACGATGTAATTTGTTTGCAAGAAACTCATATCAAATCAACTGATCAAAAATATTTGATCAACTCAAAACTTGGTCAACATTTTGTAGCTTCTGCTATGGAAAAGAAGAATGGTATAGTTGTATACTTAAGAAAAGACATGAAAGCTGAATTAATAGAAGCAGATCCCTTCGGAAGATATATTGCTTTAGACTTAATCTTAGAAGGGAAAAAGACATTACTTTTGGGAATTTATGCTCCCAATCAACAGCAAGATAGATTCTATAGAAATCTTCATGCTAAATTAGTACAATGGGACTATAGTTCCTGTATACTATTGGGTGACTGGAATGGAGTGATAGACACTAAGAAAGATAAGAAGATTCCCCGCCTAAATACCAAGATGCGAGCAAAGTTACCCAAATCTTTCTTTGACATTATGGATGATTTTGAATTGAGAGATATTTGGCGAGAAAGAAATGCAGAGGAATGTGACTTCACTTTCTTCTCGGACAGGCATCAATCCCTCTCAAGGATTGATTTTATTCTAACCACTAATGATTTGCTTTCTAGGGTCAAGAAAACAAAGATTGCAGCTAGGATCCTTTCGGACCATAACCCAGTTTGGATGGAGTTGGGAAGGGTAGTGCAGGCAAGAAGGTCTTGGAGATTGAATGAAAACTTATTTAGATATGAAAAGTATATTAATGATTGTAAAAAATTATTATCTGAATATTTTGTTTTGAATATGAATAAGGGTACATCTATGGAATTTGTATGGGACGCAAGCAAAGCGTATATGAGAGGAGTTTTGATGAATATAAATAAAACACATAGAAATAAGCAAGGGTTAAAACGAACAGAACTGGAAGAGGAAATTAAGAGAAAAGAGCTGGAGTTAACAATGAACCCAGACGATACAAAGGTTAAGGAAGCTATTAACATATTAAAATCTCAATTTGACATGTTGATCTCTGACCAGGTGGCTACTAATCTATTATATGCAAAACACAATACTTTTTGTAATGCAAACAAACCTGGCAGATGGTTAGCTTATCAGATTAGGAAAAAAAGGAAAACTCGAAATATATCTAAACTGATTTATAGAGGGAAGGAGGTGTTTCAACAGGAAGAGATTCAAAAGGCTTTCTGGGAATTTTTTACAGAACTGTATAAAGGGGATAAAATTAATGGTTTAGACATAGACAAATATTTAGACAAAGAGAAAATACCTTCAGTTAGAGAAGAACACAGGCAAAAATTGAATCAACCAATAACCTCGGGGGAAATCCTGCAGGTAATTAAGCAATTAAAGTCAGGGAAAGCACCAGGTACAGATGGCTTGACAGCGGTTTACTATAAAAACTTACAGTTAGAAATGGTAGAACCTCTTAGAGAATTATTTAATATGATTCAAACGGAAGGTAAAGTCCCTCCATCTTGGAAGACAGCGTTTATATCTTTGATACCCAAAGAAGATCAAGATACTACTCAACCCAAAAATTATAGACCTATTTCATTACTGAATGTAGATTATAAAATTTTTACTAAAATATTAGCAAACAGGTTAATGTTGGTCATTCAACAATTGATACATACGGACCAAACAGGTTTTATACAAGGGAGACAGATGAAAAGTAATGTTAGATTAATTATTAATGCATTAGAATATTTGGGAAAGAACAACCAGATCCCTGCTGCGTTTATATTTTTGGATGCTGAGAAGGCCTTTGATCGAGTTAACTGGCAATTTCTGTTGATGATACTGCAAAAAATGCAGATAGGAGATAATTTTTTACAGTCAATTAAAGCAATATACCAACAGCAAACAGCACAAATCATAGTCAATGGAAGTCTAACAGACTCTTTTCAAATTGGAAAAGGTACAAGACAGGGCTGTCCTTTGTCCCCATTATTGTTTATTATAACTTTGGAAGTATTGTTGAATAAAATACGGGGCTTGGATGGTTTAAAAGGGATCAAGATTAGGCAGCAAGAATATAGAGTCCGCGCTTTTGCAGATGATTTGGTTATAATATTGGAACAACCGCAGGAATCCAGTATGGTTTTAATGAATATGATTAATCAATATGGTCAAGTGTCGGGCTTTAAAATAAACTTAGGAAAAACCAAAATATTAGCTATAAATATGAATATTAAACAAAAGGAAGTATTAGGAGTGATGCTAGGATGTGAGGTAGTTAAAAAAGTCAAATATCTTGGAGTTAACATTTTAACTTCAAATGGGAAATTATATAAGCATAATTATGAACCACTTTGGCATAGCATACAGACAGAGATGAAAAAATGGGAGAAATTGCACCTATCTTTGCTGGGTAGGATAGCGGCAGTGAAAATGAACATTCTACCAAAATTTTTATTTCTCTTCCAAATGTTACCTATACTAAAAAAAGATGCGAACCTTTTAGAATGGCAGAAGGGTATTAACAAATTTGTGTGGGCAGGAAAGAAGCCGAGGGTAAAGATGAAAATAATGCAAGATGCACGTGAGAGAGGAGGATTGAAACTACCTAATTTAAAACTATATTATGATGCAGTGGCATTATCTGTAATTAGTGATTGGATTCACTTAACCAATGATAGAATATTGAACATAGAGGGACACGATCTGCTATTTGGTTGGCATGCTTACCTGTTATTCAACAAAAAATTGGATAAGAACTTTAAAAGTCATATTTTAAGAAATGCTTTATTGCGGGTCTGGAAGAAATACCAATATAAATTAAATGACAAGATACCCATGTGGGCAATTCCTAGACACGCAATTGAAAATATGAATACAGCACAAAAACAGGACAGAATTACTTACAGACAGCTTCTTACCTCGGAAAGGGGGGTATTACAATTAAAATCTTTAGAGGTATTAAAAGAGGACAAGGTAGTTCAAACATGGTTCCAGTATGGGCAATTACAGGCTAGGTGGAAAATAGATCAAAAAATTGGTTTTATTCAAGTTGAGGATAATCTGTTTAAACAAATAAGAGATCAAAGCTTAATGCATATAAAGAGGATATATAATGTATTAATACAGATGGATTCAGAAACAGAATTAGTTAAAGATTGTATGATAAAATGGGCTCAAAATATTGAGGAACCAATAATGTTGGATACATGGGAAAGAATCTGGGTAAGAAATGTGAAATTTACACAAGCTCAAAATCTGAGAGAAAATTTTTACAAGATGTTCTATAGATGGCATTTAGATCCTAAAAAGTTGGCTTCTATGTATCCGAATGTACAGCCTAAATGTTGGAGGTGTGGTTCTCTCGATGCTACATATTATCATATATGGTGGACTTGCCAAAAGGTTAAGGCATTTTGGATAAAAATATGGTGGGTCATGCAAAATGTTTTTAAAAGAAGGATAAAGTTTAGTCCTCAGTTATTTTTACTAGGTATATGTACTGACTTTACAGTGGTAGAGACCAATTTGACTTTGCACCTGATAACTGCAGCAAGACTGTTGGTGGCGCAATATTGGAAGAAGGAAGACTTGCCTACAATCCAAGAATGGACATTGAAAGTAACAAACTTAGCGGAAATGGCTAAAATATCGGCATATCTCAAAGATCATTCAAATGAGAGATATAAACGAGACTGGAAAAAATGGATTGACTATATACAAAATAAATACGGGACTAAGAAATTCCAGTTAGCCTATGCTTAAGATCAGAAATGATTTAAACTGTTAAAAGTCAGTTCAGTAAGAAGAAGCTAAGGTCAATCTAGAATGTCATTAATTTCTTTATTTCTTTTTTCTCAATAGATTTTAGACTGTGTTAGTTAAAAATCCATACCGGGTACGGGTTCTGGGAAGTCGGGGGGGGGGAAGGAGGAGGGGGGTGGGGGGGTGGAGGGAGGGAGGGGTACACACAACAAAAAAAATTGTACTTCAATGTTTTAATGATTGACAAATGACATATTTGTGTTTTTTTTTCAAAGAAAAAATAAAAAAGTTCTGTTCAAAAAAGTAATCGTCTGGAGCCAGCTTCGTGTCACCTTTCTGCTGGTCAAAACCAACCAGGAGGGGCATGGGTTCAGTAAACAGGTGGAGGCACTCATAGCTCCCATGGCCTTGTCCACTTCCTCAGGGGTGACAAGTTCAAATTCATCCCAGGAAATCCGATTAAGACTAACCCTCGGCATCTCGGCTGGTACTTCCCAAGCGGAGTCCAGGTCTGTCCGAATCTGAGTGATTTTATCCAACAGAAACTGAACAAACACCTCAGCTCTTCCCTGCAGGGGTTCCCCCGCCTCCTCACCTTTCAGGAGGGAGTGGGTCACCCTAAACAGGGCAGCTGGGCGAGATTCCGCGGATGCAATAAGAGCCGGAAAATGTGTACATTTTGCCGCCTGTATCACCACTAGGTAAGTCCTAATAAAGGCTCTTAATAGTGCTCGATTAGATTCAGAGTTACTAGCCCTCCAGCGTCGTTCTAGGCTTCTCTTTTGGCGCTTCATTTCCCGAAGTTCCTCGGTAAACCAAGGTTCCCTCCTGGAGCTGCTGCCACGGAGAGGCCTCAAAGGCGCAATCCGATCCAGTGCCGCAACATTCCAGGCAGCGACCAAAGACTCGGTCGGATTGCGGACAAGGGAGTCAGGTATCTCTCCAAGCTCCCTCTGGGTCCATCAGGCTCCTGGAGCGGAACCACTTAATCGGCTCCACCTCCCTGCAATGGGGGAGTAGTGTCCTAAAGTCAAGCCTCAGCAAGGAGTGATCTGACCATGACAAGGGCGAGGTATCTATTCCCCTTAACTCAAGATCACGTCTCCACTGCCCCGAGAGAAATACAAGGTCGAGCGTGTGTCCTGCTCTATGAGTTGGACCCTGAACTACTTGGGTCAAGTCCATGGTTGTCATGGAAGCCATGAACTCCTGTGCCCCATCAGAGTGTTCACCAAGAGACGGTAGATTAAAGTCCCCCAGTACCATTAGTCTGGGGAACTCCACCGCCAACCTGGCTATTGCCTCTAGCAGCACAGATAGGGCTGTCGTGACACAGCTGGGAGGCAGGTACATCAACAGCAAGCCCAATTGAACCCCTAGGTCCAACTTCAAGAGGAGAGACTCACACCCCACAATCTCTGGGGCAGGGATCCTGCGAGGAACTAATGACCTTTGGACGATAACTGCCACTCCCCCACCCCTTTTTTGGTGTCACGGTTGGTGCAGCACCTGGAACCCATCTGGGCACATTTCTGAGAGGGGGACTCCTCCCTCTTGGCCCAGCCAGGTTTCGGTTATACATGCCAGGTCTGCCTCCTCGTCCAATATTAAATCCTGGACGAGGGGAGCTTTGTTCACAACAGACCTGGCATTTAGCAACAACATCCAGCCAACAAAAGTAGTAGAACTGGAAGAAAAAGCAGATACCAAATTTTTCTGATACTTTTTCTTTAAAATATTTACTTGAAAATTGAGATGCATCTTATACATAGGAGGCCTGAGCAGAAGACCACACATGCTGGATGAGCCTCTATCTTTTATGCAGCTCTATCATTCCTCTCAATTGTAGTTGTTTCCTGTATTGCATTGCCACTCTAAGTTTCACCTCTGTTGTTCCTGTGATGCAAAAAACTATATGAAATATGGGAGCATCTTATACATGGAAAAATACAGTAGTACCCTAATACCTAGGAGCTGCAGTGGCACAGTGGTTAGATTGCAGTACGTAATACAATACAAATACAATAGCAGAGTTGGAAGGGACCTTGGAGATCTTCTAGTCCAACCCCCTGCCTAGGCAGGAAACCCTATACCGTTCCAGACAAATGGCTATCCAACATCTTCTTAAAGACTTCCAGTGTTGGGGCATTCACAACTTCTGGAGGCAAGCTGTTTCACTGATTAATCGTTCTAACTGTCAGGAAATTTCTCCTCAGTTCTAAGTTGCTTCTCTCCTTGGTTAGTTTCCACCCATTGCTTCTTGTTCTATCCTCAGGTGCCTTGGAGAATAGTTTGACTTCTTGTTCTACCCTCAGGTGCCTTGGACTCCCTCTTCTTTGTGGCAACCTCTGAGATATTGGAACACTGCTATCATGTCTCCCCTAGTCCTTCTTTTCATTAAACGAGACATACCCAGTTCCTGCAATAGTTTTTCATATGTTTTAGTCTCCAGTCCCCTAATCATCTTGGTTGCTCTTCTCTGCACTCTTTCTAGTCTCCACATCTTTTCTACATCATGTCAACCAAAACTGAATTCAGTATGCCAAGTGTGGCCTTACCAAGGCATTATATAGTGGTATTAACACTTCTCGTCATCTTGATTCTATCCCTCTGTTTATGTAGCCTAGAACTGTGTTGACTTTTTTGGCAGCTGTTGCACACTGCTGGCTCATATTTAAATGGTTGTCCATTAGGACTCCAAGATCCCTCTCACAGTTACTACTATTGAGCAAGGTACCACCTATACTGTTCCGGTGCATTTCGTTTTTCTTGCCTAAATGTAGAACCTTACTCTCTTCACCACTGAATTTCATTTTATTAGATAGTGCCCAATGTTCAGGTTTGTCAAGATCCTTCTGTATCTTAAGCCGGTCTTCTGGAGTGTTGGCTGCAGGCTACTTCTGCTGATCTGCAATTTGGCAGATTGAATCTCACCAGACTCAAGGTTGACTCAGCCTTCCATCCTTCCGAGGTCCCAGATTGTTGTGGGCAATATGCTGACTCTATAAACCATTTAGATTGGGCTGTAAAGCACTGTGAAGCGGTGTATAAGTTTAAGTGCTCTTGCTATAATACCCTATTACAGGAAGAATAAAGCTAACCCATTCTTTATTTCACTTTGATACATGTAAGAACAGGTGTTCAGCAACATTTCACTATAACCTGCCCTGAATACATCTTACATACAACTATTGGCGGCAAAAATCAAATGGCAAATAAATGGTGTTCCATTTATATGTGCATTTCAATATTGTAGAGTTGTTTGTAGATATATATTACCCTCATAGCAGCTTTCCCCAGCCTTGATATTCTGCATGGGTTAATGTTACACGTCTTAGCATTCTCCTCCAGTGTCCATGACAGTTGGGAAATCCGGTTGGAAGAAAATCCTTCCAAGACTGCAATAGCAGCATCACTTTCACAGATATAAAACACATTCATTTCTTTAACTGTTTCTAGTCAATTGCAATACAAAACTCTCTTCTCTGTGTCTTTAAACGTGCCTCTTTGCAAGCACTAATACTAATTCACAAAAGTATATGAAAAAATCAACAGTAAGAAGGTTTTATGTCAGTTACACATGTTGTGATAAACATCTATTTTATCCATATTTGCACACTCTTTTGGAGGACAAACATTTATAACATTACAGAGGTTTTATATTATATTACATAGTATATGTGAATTATGTATAAAACATGGTACGTAAATTATGTATCAATACATTTACATGGTATATGATATTATTATGTGTGAGTAATCTACAGTTAGATTTACACTGATGGAAACGTAATAATTCAAGTCCTAACCAAGGACCTAAGAATTATTAAAGTAGCATCTAAGAATATGGACAATTTCAAGCAGGGTGGAGTTTTTTGAGGGGTGCTCAATATTTCCATATATTGAGAAAATTCTTTTGGTATAACTTTAAAGGCTACAATCATGATTAATATAACAACAGATTTATTTTTCCATACGTTTTCAAGTTCGAGCTGCAAAATTACAATATTTCATATGTTTTTCCTCAATCCTAGCATTACCTGTAATAGCAAATTCTATTAGACTTTCTTCTGTTTAGTAACTGTAATATTAGGCATGCTATGAACAAGATGCCTGCTTGTTTGGCTCTTAAAGTCTCATAAAATCTTAACCTGCTCATTTTCCAAAACCTTTTCAACTTGATGGCCCCAGAAGTGTCTACTACATTCAAATCCAAATCTCTAGCAAAGTTTCCAGTGAATAATTCTAGCAATTCAGTCATGACATCACTTGTAGTCTGTAAAGTTTTGCTGCAAATGGTCAATTGTTTCATACTTTTTACTACAAAGATGACATTTGCTGTTGTTTGTTGCATATTCATGCAGTCTTTTTGAGCTGCTAAAATAAAGCCTTCAGTTTCTTTTTTTAACATTCCTGATATTAATTAAATCCACGTGGGATTTTTTTAAATCGGCTTTTCTTCTATAGCTTTCAAGTATTGGCCATTGTTCTTCCAATTAACAAATAATTTTTCAGTTATTATGGTTCATCGCAGTCAACTACATAGACTGTGCAACAAGCAATAATAATAATAATAATAATAATAATAATAATAATAATAATAATAATAATAATAATTGATTGATTATTTGGAAACAAACAACATCTTGCCAGTAGAGCAAAAAGTCAACAAAAGAAGGAGCAGGGGCACAAAAGATCAACTCCTAATTGATAAAATGATATTAAAAAATTGTAAGAACAGAAAAACGAACTTGAATATGGTCTGGATTGATTACAAAAAGGCATTTGACTCACTGCCACATAGTTGGATCATAAAATGCTTAGAAACAACTGGCATTAGCAAAAATATTACATCCTTTACTGAAAAGGCGATGAAACAATGGAGAACTGAGTTAGCAGTAGGGAATGAGATCTACGGAATGGTTAATATCAAGCGAGGAATTTTCCAGGGTGATTCACTTTCACCTCTTCTCTTCATCATCGCAATGATCCCACTATCAGTAATCTTAAAAAAAATGAAATTAGGCTACCAAACAGCCAAAGAAGCTGAAAAAATTTCGCATTTACTATATATGGATGATTTGAAACTCTATGGAAAGTCAGAAATAGAAATCCAATCATTGACAAACACAGTCCGAGTATTCAGCACCGATATTTCAATGCAGTTTGGCATGGAAAAATGCGCCACTGTATCCATAAAAAGAGGCAAAATCACTGCATGTGAGGGAATTGAAATGCCCAATGGCCAACTAATTAAATGCAACAAAAATGAAGCCTACAAATACTTAGGCATTCTGCAGTTGGATAACATCAAGCATGGAGAAGTAAAAGCTATTGTCAGGCGAGAGTACACCAACAGAGTTAGGAAAATTTTGAAATCTAAATTGAATGGTGGAAATATAATCAAGGCCATAAATACCTGGGCAATACCAGTTATAAGATACACAACTGGTATAGTTAACTGGACACAAGCTGATTTGGACATTTTGGACCGAAAAACCAGGAAACTAATGACAATGCACTACAGTTTACATCCACGTGGTGATACTGATAGACTGTACCTGCCCTGAAAATCAGGTGGCACAAATGATCCATTGGAATTTGTGCAAAAATTATAATATTAAAACAGCAACAAACTGGTGGGAACATCAGCCTGAAAAAGTCACCGAAAATCAGATGGTCAAGATCTTGTCGGATTTTCGCATACAAACAGACAAAATACTGGCGCATAATATACCAGACATCACACTGGTTGAGAAAAACAAGGTTACAATCATAGATATTGCAATACCACGTGATAGCAGGGTCGCCGAGAAGGAACATGAAAAAATCGCAAAATACCAGGACTTAAAAATCGAAATTCAACGACTATGGCACAAACCAGCAGTGGTAATTCCAGTGGTAATTGGCACACTGGGTGCTATTCCAAAAGCACTGGAATTACATTTAAAACAGTTAAAAATTGACAAAATCACCATCAGTCAAATGCAAAAAGCCGCACTGCTTGGATCTGCACGCATATTACGAAAATACGTTACAACATCCTAGGCCCCTGGGTGGGGCCCGACTAGTAACCAATGCCAAATCCGGCGAAACAACTGGCCGCTGTGATACAATTGTATAATAATAATAATTGAAAATGGTGTATTATTATGTCATGTATTCATAAAATGATGTTCCCTAAGCATTTCAGAATTATTAAAAGTTATTTTGTGTAGGTTACTGATTACAAAATTCTGTATTATGAGTTATCCTAGGTTCCAGCAGAGGGAGCTATATACCAAAGACAAAAAAAACAGTTAACCGTATTTGCCATACGCTAAATAAATAAATAAATAAATAAATAAATAAATAAATAAATAAATAAATAAATAAATAAATAAATGTATTAAGTATGGGGGGATGAAACTTTTTCTTAGTAAAACATTTGTCTGATTAAATTGCCTACATATAATATGAATAAGATACAGAGGAAAACACATTAAATGTGTTTGCATGATAAGGAAACAAGTAATTGTTATATGAATTTGATTAAACTAAATTAAAAAGGGTTAGGGGTTATGGTTATAGGATAATGGTAATTTCTAGACTGGATTCTGATTTCTGTCCAATATATAACAGAATATCTCCCATCTGTATGGAGTAGGATACATGGAATAGAGCATTGCCTGCTTTTTAGTTCAGAGGTCATGAGACTGCAAAATTTCCATTCTCACAAACACAAGATATGGGACAATTGATGGCATAGAAACACTCAGTTCCATGGAAAGTAATAAAAACATTCCTATGGCAACTTTACTTACTTTATCAGTTTTATTACTTTACCTCTAAGTTCTAACATAACATAAGCCAAAGAATTCAATAGCTCTTCTGTCATGACTCAACAGTGTGGTCAACAGTTTTCTCCATTGCTGCTGCCAGGTGACTAAGGGGAAAGAAAAACATAATTACTACTTGATTTGTCTTTTTGTTTTTTGTTGTTTCACTTTCAGGCAACTGGAAAAAGAAAACATTAAAAAGAAATACATTTTTGCCATTTCAGCTGGGACAATTTAAATTAATATGTCAATGTGATCTTTAGGACTCTGGGCAAGGTCACCAATCTCTTTTCCCTGTATTTCTGATCATTTCTGTTTTAGCGTATGTATTTTTGATTCTAGGAACTGACAGCATATTGATCCATTCATTTTCTATCAGGATGGTAACACTATCCAGCATGGGCATATTCTGATTATTTTCTCAAGCAGAGAAATAATTGGAGATGGTGGGATAGAAGTATCTTCTTCTACTTCATCCTGAATCACTCATGGCTTCCTTCCCCCCCCCCCTAGACCCAAGGAGCAGGCTCTCCTCGCTCGTCTCCCAGCCACACGATCAGTCGGCCAATTCCAATGCCTATCAGATCTGCATCTGCCAGCTCAACCCCAGCCCACACACCACAAGATTCTCTGACAGGGGTGGGAGGAGATGTGCAAGAAGCTTTTGCGCAAGGTAATGGTACAAACTGTCCTCTGTTAAAAAATTAATCGTAGCTTCTTTCCTCATTGCATATCTATTAAACTCTCTGAAAAGAGTTTTTTCTTAAAATAATTAATCAAGTAATTCAAAGTTTGTAGTTGGGACAAGCAGCATCAGAGGACTATTCACGGCAGACTAGAGCAGAAATGGAAAAAAAATAACATTAGTTTTTATTGCTGCATAATAAAATAATGGGAGAAAAAAATTCTTCCAATCTAATGTCCAGTTTTCTAAATTATCTGCAAAGGACACAGTATTTTTTATTGGCAAATATACATAGAGATGCATTTTATTCTCAGACAATAGCAATTGTACTTATTTATAATGTGCTATTATAAGCTGTGCTTTGTAGTTATTGTTCCTCATGCCAACTGCTTGACAGTCCGGAGGCTTCTACATTGGCTTCCAAGGTCCTATTACAATATGGCTGCAAGTAGTTCAGAGGCCAAGCTGTTGGATATCATTTTCGTGCTGTCTATCCCAGACTGTTATAATTTCATCATATATCCCTAGAAAAACATAAAATATCTTAGAACTAAAAACAACAGTTGGCTAATCACTGAACCTACTCTAGCATATTTCATTTGATAAATAATTTCTCTTTAATTTTTCATAAAGAAGGCAGAGAATTCAGACAGAATTTTACCAAATCTAATTTTTCCCCATCTGATGCTGTCCTTATATGGCAGTAGTTATATCTTGATACAGGAGCGTTATATCGCCTACCTAAAAAAAGTATACCAGTTCCAAACTAATTAATTTTATTAAAGCCAATCTATTCTGCAGAGGTCATGAAGAAATTAATACATGTGTAGTGTGGGTAGTCAGAGATTATGCCACTATAAAAACTACCTAAACAGATTTTTAAAATTCATAAATTTTAAATTGTTTTCTTAATTGAGTTTTGCATCATTTATTATTTTACCTTGTTAAATGTACACAAAAAACTCAAAACATTGCTAAAAATATTTTGCACTTTGCTTTTCTATTGATTAGGTACAAGAAGAAATTTAAGAAATGACTTGTTGGTAGCTGCTGATTCTATCACCAATACCATGTCTTCTCTCGTGAAAGAGTTAAACTCAGGTCTGATGATTTAAAGGATAAGTGTTTTATACTGGTTGAATATATAGTCTAAAGATAAGCTGCAATCTAGAAAAATGTGCTGCAAAATATTTTAAGCTACTATTTAACAGTTTGAACTACTGATTTAGTCTTTTCAGCACAAGATTCCTTCTTATTTCAGCATTTAAATTGGTGATATTTATTTATTTCCAGTGCTTTTTAAATGCCTGAGATTTTTGTTAATTTTTATGGCTATTAAATAAGAGTTAGATTGCCTTATTAATGATTATATTTATGTGGAGTACAGATTTGATAGCTCGTGTAATGCCAGGTGCTACTGAAATATTTTAAAAATTAAATCTCACTGAATATAATTGAACTAACTCAAATGAATTCAAATGCAGCAATATGTCTTCTTGCTGAACAAATGGTCAATGCTGTTTAGTTTCTTTATACAACAACACTGTCCAAGGGTTCATGCATCAGTATTGTAATAAGAGGCAATCCAGTGATGTAATTAATTGTTAATACCTCGCTTAATAGCTTACCCAGTCATTAGCATATTCCCTGATTTAGGGATACCAGGTACACTGAGTCACCCCACTTGGCATCAAAGCTTTACTTTCTGTATATTGCAAGTTGTAATAAATGGCAAATTTGAACTGTACAAAAGTGAAAGTTGCTCTGCATGTGTTTTTAATGTGGACAGTATGGTGTTTCTTTAGCAATATAAGATGGCAATGTACACTAATAAAAACAGGAGAGAAGCATGCTAGGAATAGGAACGAAAGATATAATTATCATACCAACCTATTTCTTCATACAGAAGTTGGAAGTGAGACAGAAAGTAATGTGGATTCAGAGTTTGGTCGGACTCATTTTGATGATCTTGTTCCATCACCAACTTCTGAAAAGGCTTTTCTGGCACAAATCCATGCCAGGAAGCCAGGATATCTTCACAATGTAGCTGCTACTGGAACCATTCGCAGTGACCTGTGGGTATTCCATCCTGTTTTGCCTTCTCTTTGATTTCTATCTTTTTCTTGTCTTCAATAAACAAAGTTTGAGAAATTAAGTTTCCATTTAATATTAGGATGCTTTTTAAAGTAAAGATTAAGCCAAGTATAGCAATAAAGAGTGACTTTTGAACTACAATATGAAACTCTCATAAGATTTTGGTGAGAAAAACAATTTGCAATGTTTTTTATATTTGAACTCAGGATGAAAGTTGTTGATAATTAATATATACCAAAGAACAGCCAAGTCTCTTTTAGGAACATCATTTGAATCCATTCAAAGGGGCATTTCAGAAAATATGCCAAAATTGGGTGTAGTTTTTTTTTATTTCCTTTGAGAAGAATGGACAATTTTCTGCTGAAGATGAGGATACTGCTTTAGATGGAAATTTAGAAACTAAGTGTATTATCTATCTATGTACAAAATTACATAGTGGTGATCAGAGGTTTCTCCCAGTTCGGCCCGGATTAGGCGAATTGGTAGTAGCAGTAGCGGGACGCTCTGCCCACCCATCAGGGTGCTTCTGCGCATGTGTAGAAGTGTCGTGCGCGGGAATGTGCCTAAACCAATAGTAGAAAAATTGGCAACCCATCTCTGGTGGTGATCCTATAATTATACCCATCTACTCAGACACCTTTTACAAGATGGCGAGATCTTGAAAAGATCTTGATCCAAAGCAGAACATTATAGCAAAAGACCAAATGAAATTCAAGTATCTGTTGAAGTCATTGCTTCAGATATTAACATGATTCAGATGAGTTTGTTCTGCATGTTTATTTAGATAAAATATTAAGAGATGCTTTTACAGGATGTAAAAGGGTATAATTCTCAGTTCTGGGCACCAAACATTCTGGTATTCACCACAACATACCAAACTGGTAGTCCACCATATAATTCATACCTTTCTGAAATACAGAGTTCTGCATATTACTATTATTATGTAATTGATTTATATGGCTGCCCATCTCATCTAAGCCATTCTGAGAGGCTCATAAGAAAAAAAAAACCAAGTTAAATAATATACAAAATATGAAAGCTACCATATTTGGTATAAAATCACAATCAGCATCAGAAGTCATTCTATGGGAACTCACAAAAGCCAGTATAGGAGCTCCCTACCACATCCCTGAATCTTCATAGTGCCCTGAGCTTTCTACCACTTTCATTCTATACTGGTTTTCAAAAATGCCCTCCTAGGCAATCTGTTCTACAAAAGTTAAATTATGAAAAAGGGTACTGGATTTTTCTAAACCCACATTCCACAATATAAATGACTTGGTGTGGGTTGTATACTCTGTTTCCCCACCATCACTTCTGCAAATTTAGACTAACATAAGATGGAACTTACTGCTTTTACATAGAAGCATCTGAATACGAAGTAGGTCAGGCAGTAATTGCACAACCCTATTTATTAATAATTGTGTTTAGGGTTACAGAGGATGGAGAGTCTTACGTTAGAGCTGATGATGAGAACTATGAAAATGATTCTGTCTGTCAACTAGAAAATGAACTCAAGATGGAGGAGTATTTGAAGCAGAAAATGCAAGATGAAGCTTATCAGGTAAAAATAAGATAAGAACTCAACAAAATTGCGCAGCGGAAAGAAATTTTACTGTCCTAGATTTTGTTTTTTTGAAGAATATGTGATAAGAGTATAGATTCCAAATAATAGTGAGATGCATTCATATTTCTGTGAATCAGGAAGTACTTTTTGTACTGAAATTAAAAGGCTGACATTAACCTTCACAAGCTGTTAGTTGGTGCATCACAAATACTAGTAACATACTCTGTCAACAGTGTGCTGTTCTATTTTGACAAAATAACTTTGAGAGTAGGTGGGTGTTCACACATGCATTCTTGGCACTTTTATACTGTGAAAGAAAGTGGTAATTTGCATGTGTGAATGAGCCATCAAGACTTAATCTCCAAAGATAGAACTTTCATCTTACTCAAAATCATCTCAAATACAGTGTCTTTTCTTCAGCAAAATAAATAATTTCAAATTAAAACCTAATTATCTACCATCCATGCAAATAAGCAAACAAAGCTAGTCCAATTTTATAGCCCACTAAAGAAAGCTGCCACTAGTGTACATTGATAATAGTAGGAATCTTATGCTCTCTCAACATAGGCAGACATTATAAAAAAACCCAGTAATTCAGTTCACAAAGTCCCTAGAAACTACATCAGATACTAGTACTAACATAAGTACTGACAGTGCTAAAACCATGTAGAAGATATGAGTCACTGATAGCACAATTGCTCTGATGCAATTATAGAGACTATTTCACAAATATGTTAACAACAGTGTGTAATCACAGCTGCCAGGTCTTTAACTGCTACTAGCCATCATATTGACCAATATCTTCTCAAGATCTTAGGATGTCATAAACTATCAGCATAGTATATGTGTGGGTCCAAGCAGCAAAATATTTTTTTCTAGTAATTTTCTAGTATTTTAAAATTTTCTAGCAATTTAAAAAGATAGCAATATCTTCCTGCCGTAATTTTGGCATTATAGAAATCAGTCTAAAATCTAAAATTCTTGGTATATGTTGAAATGTTACTTCTAAGTAAACCAGCAGATAATCTGCCTATATTATGCTTATTTATTGGGAATATGGATTATATCTACAAGAAATATTAAAAAGATCAAAGCACTGAATAATATAAGAATGTGTTTTCTGTTTCACTATATGTAAGGAATACTGATTAATGAGAAACTTAACTCTATCTTAGGAAGTACTTTTAAATGTTGAAAATTTGTACTTTTAGGACCATTTGTACATATCCTTATAAAAAATGAGTATATTGTAAAAGTTACAAATACAAATGAGAAATGATTGCCTATAACTGCCTAAAGTATTTAGAAATAAGAGTTACAAGATAATCTTCTTTCTCTTTTTTGGTTGGGCCTTGTAGCAAATGCAACAAATTGAACAAATTGAATCTTCATCCTTTCTAGCATTTTCTGCAGCAACAACCTTCTCACAGTTTCTTCTTGCATGCTAACCTCTTCATTTGGTGTGTACTATTCTTGCATGCCCATATGACACCTCTCACTCCTGTTGAGTCCCTTTGTCTTTAGAATGGTGCACTGATCTGGCTGCTCACATTTTCTGTTTTCACTTTCTTTTTTACAGGTCAGCTTACAAGGATGAGTAACCATCCTTGTATCACTCTCCTCTCAAGTAAGTTTTAAGTTGGTTTAAAACTGATATCAATCACTTTCATTCAGTAATTATCCTGATTGGAGTGCAAGATGGGAGGGGGAGAGGCAAAGAAGTTGGCCACATTTTTCTCTTCACCAATACATTATAATATACTGTAATTATTTTGCAATACTGTAATCATTTTGCAATTCTAACTGTAATTGTCAAATGAGAATAAGTTCCTATTCTGTAGCAGTGGAAAAGCTATTGAGAGGAGTGTAGGCTATGTGATTTGTTTTTATGGGCCTGTTAATATGAAACACTGTTTGCTACTGGATGGAATGAATACCATCTTTGGAAAGAATGATATGAAACATAACTCCCCAAACTAGAATTTAGTGATTTAGCTTATACATCTGCTTTCTGGATGCAAATGAGTTGCATGTGGGTTATCATGTATCATAATTAGTGTCTACACTTTTCAAAGCAATATTTTGTAGCACAGCATAAGAATGTTTTGAATCAATATTATTACAGAATCAGGCAGATGTTTAGACTGGATTTGGCATCTTTGTCCACCTATCAAGACCTTTCCAAAGACCTGGGATAGACAGGGATGGCCTGCTTTGTGGGAGTGGCTTGCTGGCCATGTGACTGGGTGGGCATGGCCAACTTCTAAAATGTGGTGAAACTCACTTAACAATACTCTTGCTTAGCAACCAAAATGTTAGCTCAGGAACTCTGGCATTTGAAGCATGCAAGTCTTAAAGCTGTCAAGTACAAGATCCTTGCACCCCTAACCCTTTACTTGAGAGACCGCCTTCTGCCGATTACCTCCCTCCGACCGATAAGATCGCACAGACTGGGCCTCCTCCGAATTCCATCTGCCAGTCAATGCTGACTGGCGACTACACGGAGGAGAGCCTTTTCTGTTGCAGCTCCGACCCTGTGGAACGATCTCCCCGTCGAGATACGCACCCTCACCACCGTCCAGGCCTTCCGCGCAGCCCTTAAGACCTGGCTATCCCAACAGGCCTGGGGATAAGTCTTCGATTTGCCCCACCCGAGTGTGAATGTTGAATGCAAGTTGTGTTTTTATTACTTTATTTATTTTGTGCACATATTGTTTGTTTTGAATTTCACCCCCCCCCCTAATGATTGTAAGCCGCCCTGAGTCCCCTCAGGGAAAAGGGCGGCCTATAAATCCAAATAAACTAAACTAAACTAAACTTTAGAAAAAAAACCCAGGAGTGTTCAAGCTTGACAGTATTAAGACTTTTGGACTTCAACTCCCAGAATTCCTCCTCTCGCTCTTCATCTTGATGATGTGCAGACCGGCGGGGGGAGGGAGCTGGAACCGGTTCTAAATGGCACTGTAGATTTGTGGAACCTCCTCTATAGAAGAGGGTAGAACTGGCAGGAACCCACCCCTGGATCATGATTTTGTCAGTGTCAATGGTATTCAAATGTTTCTAATTTGTTTTAAACAATTCATGTGTTAAAAATTATGAAGTGAAATCTAAGACATTAGCCATTCAAAGAATTACAGATGAAAATGCTTTTGAGTTTGTTAAAAAAACAATAAGTAATTTTGAATATTAATACTTTGTATTTGGATATTAGTACAGAAGGTTGAATAGAATTATTCTAGTCCTTCTTAAATGCTGTGGAAGATCCTTCAATGCAAGTGTAAAATTATTTAAAAAATACTTAATCTCACATAATTGAACTATAAATATTTTTCAGATTCTACTAAATTAATATAGTTTTTAAAGGCCAGAATTCTTCATGGCAGCTTTCTCCCAAGAGATACTTATCATATGGAGTGAGTTTCAATTTTGTCTCTGTCCCAAATTATATCACCAAGCCACACAAGACACCTATTCTTGTTCCCTGGTTTAGAAGCTACTAAGGTTTTTATATTTTTATTAATAATGCTTGGAGTTTTGTCATATAAAAAATATCACCAACCTGATATTTTCCAGGTATATTACCATACTAATATTACCCCAAATTTCTCACCAGAATGTACTGGAAGTGGTAATATTGTAATATTGAGGAAGGCTAGTTTCCAAGATTTAAACTCCAAATCCATAATGATGTTTTCTAGATAGATAATATGACTTTTGTCCTGCTATTACTTTTCCATCTTCCCATGGCTTTCAACTTTATCAATCATAATATTTATGGAGCAACTTTCTCATAATTTGGGGCCTAAGTTTAATTCATGACATGATACATCTTTTCTCAAATGATGTCCTTCCTAAACAAACAAAATCTGGCTACCATAATCTATATGTACTGTTAACATTCTGTTGTTCTATTACCATTTATTGTTTGTGGATATTTTTTAAAGAACCGGGAAATGTTGCCAAAAAGATGCATGCGCTCTATATACTATACATGTGTGCAATAGAATACAGTATTACTGTAGAGCTGATAGATTTTTGTTGACTTGCTAATAGGGAAGATGGATATACCAATTTGATGATACAGAGCTGTTTTGGGATAAGGGTTAAAGGCACGAGATGAGAAATTAGAAGACCATTCTAATCCTGCCTTAAATACAAAGCCAGTTGGGTAATTTTGGATAAGTTACTCTCTTTCAGTGCTAAAAAGAAGATAATGGCAAACCACTTCTCAAAAATTCTGCTAAGAAAAATGCACAGATCAGGAGTCAAGACTCACTCATAGCACACATACACACAAAATTTTAATGATAATATTATTCCGGTATTATATGATTTTGAACAGTCATCACACAAATCTTATCAGTAACTCTATTCTCCTACCAATGATGCTTAACTGTGTATTCAGAATAGAAAGTCTACACCTATCCTTAAAGATAGCATATGCAGAACTGAAAATGTAAAAGTAAAGAGTAGAGTAAAATGTGACTAAGACAAGTCCAATCAGGTGTCTAAAGGAAGCTAGCCTAATTCAAGTAACAGTGAGGAGTGGGCTTATCAGGAATGTTCACATGGTGCGTATTCCACATTTGCACACTGGCTAAATAGGGCTGGTATGTTTCTATGACATGTGATAAATAGTACTATTAAAACATTTCTTGACAGGAAAGCTGCAGTCAAATGGATAATGAAAGTGATGTAAGAACTGAGGAGGAGAAAGAGAAGGAGGAAGAGGAAAAAGAGGAAGAAGAAGAAGACAACACTCCGATCAATGACAAAGATAGCCTAGCTGCCAGCTTCAATGAAGAAGTGAAAAATCAAGTGCAGCCTCTCTAACCAACTAGGTCTCCAGACTGTAGCACAATTATTTTGTATGCCAAGTTCTAGTTTGTAGGTGTTTTATTTTTGAAGATTAAAAAACCATGATTTTTATTTAAAGTTAAATTATATCAGCTACATCATGTGTAACATGGCTTATTATTGATGAAGAACACTGGCTGTACTAACAAAATATAAACCCTTTGCACTTTCAAACCTGTTCAGTTTACAATGACAGTACTGTTTATCTTAGGAGTTTGATTTCTGAATAATTTGAGGTTTTAGAACACTTTCCTACACACTGTACATTATTCTTCCATAGAGGAAATTTTAAAAGTATAATGATGCATTTATCATTGAATAAATATACTCCTGTGTGTACATATTTATAGCCCAAAAATGAACTATAGTTGCAATACTAAACCCAACCACACTTGCAGAATTCTCACAGATATTACTAGGAATTGCACACATGTTGATATTACAATATTGCATCTTTGGATAGCAATTTGTTTTTAATATTTCTGCAAAATAAATAAATGAAAATTTAAAAACAAACTTGTACAAAATGCACTAAGAAGTATCTCTATGACTTAGGGCTACTACATAACGAATGTTTTCTTTCAAAATATAATCTAACAAATCAGCCATAGAACTTAGTGTAAATATTTTCTTTCCAAATAGAAATGATATACAAAAGACAACATTCAAATTATATAGAATCTAGTTTTTAAAATCAGTACAGATCTTCTTAAAACTGTGAACTATGTTTTGAAATACTCATTACTAAAGCTGTTTATAAACCACAGGTGCCATAAAATCCCTAAACTAATTGTATAATCTTCATTTTATTATTTTGTTGCAGTTTTAGAACTTTCTTTCACATTATCTCCATCTTTCATATCTTGTTGGTTGAGGCCTTCAGCTTTAAATGTACAGGCTTTAAAAGATTGCTTGCAATTACTTTCGTTTCTTATTGAATGTGCATTGCCTTAGTCAACCATTAGTTGTTTTGTGTGCATTCTTGGAAATGGGCCAGGGGTATCTGCAGGGTATTGTAAAAAAAAGAAAATCAAGATTGCTGCCATGCACATCTTGCAATGTATATAAATAGGCAGAGCTTTTATCACATTATCATGGCTGCCCTCTTGCTTTTTTTTTAATCTTACCCTCTGGACACTCCTGGAATGAGTAGAGAGACTTTCTTCAGGGGCTGAATGGGGTAATCTGCTAAATATGAAAAGCACATGGAGGGGAGGTGTGTCCTTTCTAAAAAGAAAAAAGAATATATTATGTAATTACAACAATATCTCTTTTGAGTTAATCTTAATATGCTATTTAAAAAAATAATAGAGAGGAGGCTGCTTCCCTGAGGATTATATTTGGAAAAGATACTTCACAATCTTATTTTCCCTATATAGTAAATTAGTTACAAGCAAATTTTAGCCCTAAGGAAAACAGCAAATTATTTAGAAATTGTTAAGCGTAATGGCAATGTTTTATTAATGTTGCAACAACTCTAACATTAAGCACGAATTTAGAAAAGCTGAAATATATAAATCCAAAGTTATTGTTAAAAAAATAATAGCTCCTTAAACTTGCTTACATATTTCATTGTCCAAATGAAAAGATGAATCTTTCTGTTGATTCTACAAGGGACATGCTTCAGATCAAAGATGTATAAATTAAATAACTCTAGGTACTTTCTCACTCATGAACAAAATAATTCCTGACATCTTCCTTCTTGTGTCTTTCTCAACATTGTCTCTATGTACTCAAATCACAGAATTTAGAGAACTGAAGAAAATATTTTTTAAAAATGTATACATAGAGACACCCCAGAAACCTCGCAATAATTACTCTTTACTCCTGTAGTGTCTACCATCTTCACATGGTGGATACATAACTTTTGACAATTTACCTCTCCTATGCCCTTCTCTCAGGAACTGGTTACTCTCTACTAGTGCCTAGCACACATCAGTTAGTACTAGACAGTATATTGGCAATTCTTGCTGACAACTCAGGACTCCAGCCAAGTATTTCCTAAAGAGAAGCAAAATTGTATTAAAAAGATCGAAATCCAGCTAGATACCTGCAGTTAGAATAGGGATTGTGTTTCTCTGATATAGTCCTTAATTTACACACCCAGATTGCATGTAAAGCTCATGCACGAGTCTAAACTTTGGGAAATCTGTGCAACACTTATTGTCTTCACAACATATGCACCATTCTCTCAGTCTGGTTTCAGCACAGATTCTCCAAAGCAGAGCTCTAGGTGGCCTCTTATACTTTGGAAGTCCAAGTTAAAGCACTTTTTCATTTGCCACCAAAACCAAACGTTGCTACATCAACCAGTGTTAAGTTGACAGTGGCTCAGTATGGACAATACTTTCCCCTGATTTCTATCTAGCATCTGGAAACCAAAAGTGTCATCTTCTAACACAGAACTCAACCTCCTAGGCCATAATGTTGTTAGTATAAAGTTATGCTTGCATAAAACTCCACTAGCAAAGTCCTTAATCAGATTACCTGTTTCTGTATTTTGTCTGGGATGTCATATAAAAACCTAATGGAATAGGATATAATGTGGATGTCCTTATTCAGATGAACATTAACTTGCATGCCTAAGGAATCCAGGCCCAAAGCTAATGTTACAGACATACGTTTCCATGCACAATGAAACAAGCATGTAGAGGAAGTTGAGTGAGAGTTTTGTCCCAAATGTGCCAATGTTTTAGCCCATACAGTCTTTGTTTGCTAAACATGTTTGGACGGCGAACCTCAAAGTTGCTGGAATGGTTGAAATAGCCATTTATCATTTTTCATGGCTGTTTACTATAGCCCAAAACTCCTTGTGGTTTGTTAATGGAAAGATCATTAAGAGGCAGGAATTAGAATGTGAAGATAGCAGGATTCTTGAATGTTGAAAGAAAAGAGAGGATAGAATCTCTGTAAGTAGTAATGTTAACTTTAAAACTGCATTAAAAGGTGTGTGGCCTTTGTTGTGATAATATGTATTTTCTTATATGCATGAGACAAAATGTTGCATCATTATTTAGCACAGATGTCTGCCTTTTACTTTAGCCACTTTCCTCCATTTTTATGAGTTCCTTGGAATTGCTGTAGATATATCTTGTAAATACCACAACTGCGGGTTGCAGCAGTTAGGTTGGTTCAATTCAGTGCCAGAGCTTGAATGACAGGACAGGAATTTATCTGTGAACCCAAAAAAGTATGAAGAATTACATCTTGAAACTACTAACTGTCTGATGTTTTTAACTACTGTTATTTCACACCAGTCTGAACGGACACACACTGCAAATTTTACATTATCCATTGGTATTGTAAACAGAATTATTATTGTATGGGTTTTTTTTGTATTGCTGTTAAGTATTGTGTGTGTGTGTGTGTGTGTCTGTTAAGCCTATTGGGGACATATTTTGAAGTGATTAAACTATTTAATTGTGTGTCTATATTTTGGAATGGAATTATTTCTTCATTAAAAAAGAATTTTTAAAAGTAATTCATGTAGTCTCCCTTGTTGTTTACACTGAATCCAAGATACATTTTCCCCTCTTCCAGACGAATTCTTTCTTAGATTTGTTAAAAAAAAAGAGGGGAGCATGAAAGTACATATGTGTTTTAATAATAATATCTAAGACTGCTAACATCAGAATGACATGATTATCACAAAAGGGATGCTCACGAGCAACAGTATTGACAGATGTAATGACCTTCCAATCAGACTGAAAAAGCCTCTTAGAACTGAAACATTTACAGAGAATTAATAAACAGGGAATTCTATAATTTGAATATTATGATAAAAAAAGATCTACTATAAAAATATCAGCATGGGTGGATGATGGTGATGAGGAGGAGAGTCTGGATTTCTTACAGATACAGAGGAAAAATTACAAATTCCATTGGCAATCTGTTAGCATAAAATTACCAGATTTTTCCTTTCATTTTTATCATCAGCGTTCAAATTCACAAGTGAATATATGCTCCTAATTCTTCAGGATCTAATTTGGAGTAGACAAGTAATGCTACTAAGATTCTTTTCAGATGTGTGGAATTAATAGCCTGCCAGATTATATTAAATTACAATTTTAACACCTAGCCAGTATAGCCAATGGGGAGAGATACAGCAATTTTACTTCAGCCAAATTTAGCCAATTGGTTATATAATTTCTTACTTTCTTTAAATTTTAAATTTAAATTTTCAAATTTTATTTGAAATATGTTACTGGCTTTGATAAGAAAAAACTCTTGTTTTTCATTTGTTATTTAAAAAACGTGCATACATTCAGTCATGCAGAATAGAGGTCATGGCATCTGATAGAATAAGCTCTGTTTTGTCAAAGCATATACTGTGATGCATGTCGTATTCTTAAAAGACATGTCAATCCTATTTTTGCAATCAGATTGCTGGATTAAATGGACTATGAAACTCATCTGATAATGGTCCTTTAGATTAGATTAGATTAGATTAGATTAAGAGAGTTGGAAGGGATCTTGTAGGTCATCTAGTCCAATCCCTAGTATCCTAGTATTTTTTGAATTTTTATCAAGATACTGTAGTGGAAAAAACGTTACCTGCCTCGATGGCTGATTTGCAAAATTGGTCAGTTCAGATAATATTACCCCTACTTCTCCAAATAATGTTTTTAAATGGCTTGCTGGATAATTAAGGCGTCAGATCTTGTATTTGTCTGTTTCCAAATGCCGTGTCAACTAGATTTCTTCACTCTGCAACTTTTGTTTCATCATCTTCTAGATAAGAGATAGCATAAGGTGACCAGACGTCCCGCTTTTGGCGGGATAGTCATGCTTTTTCACAATTTTTCCCACGTCCCGGTTTTTTTTTTAAAAGTCCTGATTTTTTTTAAAGTTACAAAAAAGCCTTCAGCCGCCGAGGCTCTCCTAGCAACTGGGAGCGTATATTCTTCTTCGAGACGAGCGCATTCCCGCCCGCACGTCCCTGGGAGCTATTGCCAGTGGCTGAGGGAGGAGAAGACTTACTCCATGTGAAGACCGCGGACTTCCCTCATGGATTTTTTCTTTTTCTGTTGCTTTGAGCAGCCCCTCCCTCCCCCCTCTCTTCCTCTCTCTCGCGGAGCTAGCTAGCAACTGCCTCCGAGGCTGTCCAAGCTCAGCCTCTCCCCCGCCCCCACCCCGGACTGCTGCTTCGCCTCGGCTGCTCAGGGCTTCTAAATTGGCATTGTGTGTTATTTGAGGAGGGGATTACTGTGCCATAGAAACACAGCGTATGTCTCACGTGGCTGATAACCTTGTCTCTACAGAAGAGGTAATTTTAAAAACTTCGGAGCGAATCCAGAAAGAGGGGAGAAAGAGAGAGAGAGAAAGAGGGAGTGTGTGTACGGAGGGGGGGATTTTCTAAACCCCATTGAATCCAGAGGAAAGGGGAGAGAGAGAGAGAGAGAAAGAGGGAGTGCGTGCACGGAGGGGAGATTTTCTAAACCCCATTGAATCCAGAGAAGGGGAGAGAGAGAGGGGGGGGAGTGTGTGTACGGAGGGGGGGATTTTCTAAACCCCATTGAATCCAGAGGAGGGGAGAGAGAGAAAGAGGGAGTGTGTGCACAGAGGAGGGAAACGTCCCATTGAATCCAGAGGAGGAGAGAGAGAGAGAGAAAGAGAAAGAGGGAGTGTGTGCACGGAGGGGAGATTTTCTAAACCCCATTGAATCCAGAGGAGGGGAGAGAGAGAGAAAGAGAGAGTGTGTACGGAAGGGGGGATTTTCTAAACCCCATTGAATCCAGAGGAGGGGAGAGAGAGAGAGAAAGAGGGAGTGTGTGCACGGAGGGGGGAAACGTCCCATTGAATCCAGAGGAGGGGGGAAAGAGAGAGAGAAAGAGAGAGTGTGTGCACGGAGGCAGGATTTTCTAAACCCATTGAATCCAGAGGAGAGAGAGAGAGAGAGTGCGCACAGGAGGGGGGATTTTCTAAAAGTCTCATTGAATCCAGAGGAGGAGTGTGTGTGTGTGTGTGTGTGTGAGAGAGAGAGAGAGAGAGAGAGACTATCACTAAATGTAGCTTATGATTCTTGATGAATGTATTCTATTTTTTTTTATGTACACCGAAGACAAATTCCTTGTATGTCCAATCACACTTGGCTAATAAACTACTCTACTCTACTCTACTCTACTCTACTCTACTCTACTCTACTCTACTCTACTCTACTCATTTCTATTTCTATTTCTATTCTAATAAGGAGTTTAGCTTCTCTCTCTTGAAAATGTAAGCTAGCATAAGGCATTATAATGCAAGCTAGCTTTAGCTTTCAAACAGTTCATTTAGTGACCAAAGTTACAGTGGCATTGAAAAAAGTGACATGACCATTTTTCACACTTTGCGACCATTTTTTACACTTAGCAACCGTTGCAGCATCCTCATGGTCACGTGATCAAAATTTTGATGTTTGGCAACAGATTCATATTTATGATGCTTTCAGTGTCCTGGGGTCATGTAATCGCCTTTTGACAAAATATAAAATTTTTAATCAAGCCCCCACCCCCGGTCAATGGTGTCCCTCTTTACCAATCTGAAAATCTGGTCACCTTAAGATAGCAGGCATTTCTCCCTTATTGGTTAAATGGCTAGTTACTTTTGTGTTGCCACTCTCCTCAACTCACTTCAGGCTTGGGCAACAAGCGAGTTGATCAATTCCTGTCACAACCAGTGGATCAATGTTGGTTGATATGAAAAAAGCAAACTTGAGTTTACAGGAAAACACTAGGTAGAAAAAAATCTTGCTGTATACTGAAAAAGTTTAACATCTTCCTGATTGTGACAATTGCCTGCATGCTCAATAGTACCCTTTTAATTTGTAAATTGGTATTAAGTTTTTAAAAAACTTGCTCATGGCCTAGCTTCAAACTTAAGCCTTTGAATGAGATGCAGAGACGTAAGCAGTAGAAGATTTTATAGTCTTATGGTTAAAATAAACATGCAACTCAAAGAGGAATTAATAGAATTGAAACAATTGCAGACAATTAATTAAATTCAGCCAAATTGTAGAATAAATATATTTTTGACTGAAATCTAGATGAATGTCTGGGGCTTAAGAAAAAGATAATTATTAAGAGAATTAGAGCAAGCTGAAAGTGCTCAACATGTTTCTTGTTTTTGGTCTTTGCTTTTACTACTCTTGCTCTCTACTTCGTTATTCAACAGCGGCATTAGGGCTTAAGTGTTTTCTTCAATATAGAGTAGAAAGGATATTGAAAGTAGCTTTCCCTTTATATGTATCTCTTATTTATAGTTCTGTAAAGGCAGGAGTATTTTTTTCTGTACTCATTCCTTCCAAAGACCAACAAATCATCCTGTATAGCAATAGCAGTTAGACTTATATACCGCTTCATAGGGCTTTCAGCCCTCTCTAAGTGGTTTACAGAGTCAGCATATTGCCCCCAACAACAATCCAGGTCCTCATTTTACACACCTCAGAAGGATGGAAGGCTGAGTCAACCCTGAGCCGGTGAGATTTGAACAGCCGAACTGCAGAACTGCAGTCAGCTGAAGTAGCCTGCAGTGCTGCATTTAACCACTGCGCCACCTCGGCTCATATAACCAGGCAAGCAGCATAATTAATGCTCAAGGGACTTTGCTGCTAGGAAATTCCCTCTATAGTTCTTTTTAAAAGGGATGTTTATGTCATATAAAGAAACATAGGTAAGGGAAAAAATTTATAGAAGGCTATTGAAGATTTTAAATTATTTGGTTTTTGAAAATGATATACAAATAATACACAGGAATTTACTCTTAGTAATGCAAAACTTTGCAGCAATGTGTATAGCATATAATATTCAATTTATAAGTTCACTAAGAAGCACACAAGAAGTACCCTTTTTTGTCTTTTATCAGAAATTCTAAGAGTAAATACAATTGGAATGATTAAAGATAATAATAGCATTTTATTCCTTACATTTACTGGGCAAGAGCCCTTGAGTTCTTTAGGTTTAATACACTTATTATGCTGTAGCCTTATGTAGATTAGCACCTACTTTTTCTGATATATGTATAGAAAACAAGTTTGTATACCCTGGTATATAGCATGACAAATCAAACTGATTGAAAAAAAAATCTTGTCTCCAACAATGTAGGATCAAAATGTATCCACCTTCCTTTTGCATATGGAAGATGACACGGTTGGCAGCTGAATTTTATTTACTTTGCTGGTCTTTGTGGGGGCTAGGGCACCAGATAATGGTCTGAAAATAGCAAAAAATCAGGCTGTTCTTCAGGTTTTTGGCGCTCTGACTTGCGCACATGCGCACACATGCACACACGTTCTGGTTTGGGCACTTGGTGCCAAAAAAGTTCACCATCACTGCTATAGTTTATTTTCTTAATCACCCCACAATACTTGTTCCCCATACTTAAAGGACTTTGGATATTAAAATATCTCAAGAATGATAGGTTGTGAATTTGCAAATACAGAAACTAACAGAAAAAGTTCAGGAGGGTAAAGTGCAAGAAACAAAGAATGACGTAGTTACAATATTTTCAGAATACTAGTTATGTAGATCCTGGATAGCTCTATCCATACTCCACCCTACTTTAATTTTATTACTAGAATATCCTCTAATGAAAAAGAAAGCAGCACAGTGTAAGACTGGAAAACCTGCTGTGAATAATGCTATTTTTTAAAAAGTCTCAATTTAATGCAACAATGTTATATCAAGAACTCACCTTTTGAGCCCTGGTGCAATTTATGGAGCATCTATTTTTACATCTTTGTAGCAGCCAACTAGTGGCTTTTCCAAAGTAGATTGAGCATTGCAACTAAAGAGCATTAGAGATCATTAATGTTACCATAAATCCAAAAAAAAGGAGGAGGAGGAGGAGGAGGAGGAGGAGGAGGAGGAGGAGGAGGAGGAGGAGGAGGAGGAGGAGGAGGAGGAGGAGGAGGAGGAGGAGGAGGAGGAGAAAATCTGAACTGTCAAGCATTAAATCTAACCTCCTCCAGGCAAATATTAAAGGTGTTGAGAGGGAACATTTAATCTTGTATTCATTCTTATGCCTCCTTTCAACTTTATAACTTTACAGCTTTTCAACTTTCTGCCTTTAGAGGAGTAAACATGATGTCAGCAAGATTGTACCTTTGCTCAAGTTAGTGAGGAAACAATTGCAATCTCAATAAATAGCATTTTTAGTTTAAACTTCATATATTATATACTGGTTAGCATGAAATTTGTTTTAAGTATTATTTCTTATGCTGTTGATATATTAATTTTGATGCTTATTAATATGAGAATTTATGAGATTGAAAGACTATTATCTCTGTTCAAGAACATGCCATCTTCCTTTTGGCATTTTGGAAAGAGAGATTTGTGCTTGACATTTACAGTACAAAAGATTCTTGCTTGAAGAAACAAACTGGCTTGTTTTCTCTCTTGTATATGAGGGGGGGAAATTCTTTATCAGAGTTCTTCACATCAGAAATACCGGAAGATGAACTAATCTTTAAAAAATCTTACTAAGAATTACTAAGAATTTTTTTAAAAATAAACATACATATCATTCCACCCAACTTGTATAAAGTTATCTCAAATACTATTTCAGAGGAATTACTTTATTAAGACTATCTAAAGATTACAAAACAATGAACAAACTTTTACCTAAACAAGTCAAAAATATTCAAGCAACTAATAAAAAGCTTAAGGTGACTTAATCTCTGTAAGGGGAAGAATATAGTTCAGAGAACCATCTGAAGGACTGCTATGAGGACTGTTCAAGGTATCTGTTGGATAAAGTCACTTGGATTCACTATGATTTGGATTCCAGCTATGCAGTCTGATGAAGTGATTGGTACGGTCTAACTGGGCCAGTGATGGCTAACTTTTTTGGCTCCCATGCCAAAAGTGGAGGGAGTGCAGGCGGGTCGTGCACAGGAGGGCGAAAAACAGCCCTAGGGTTAACCCAGAAGTTTGGGAATGGTGATTTCTGTTTTGTCTGCAGGGCCGTTTTTCGACCTCCGGAGGCTTCAGGAGGCTTCCCTGAAGGCTTGCCCGTAGGGCCAGTGTTTTGCTCCGAAACACCGAAAAATGGCCTCAAAATGGCCAGTGCATGCATACAAGCTGGAGCTGACAGGGCAACGCCTCACGTGCCCTAACAAATGGTTCCGCATAGGTTCGCCATCACGGAACTAGGCTATTTGGAAAGAGTTGGCATTTGTTGGGCCTGAGGAAATGTACAGGGTTCTTGAAACAGTTAGTACAGCTATCTGTGAATTAAGAGCCATGGTGGTGCAGTGGTTAGAATGCAGTGTTTCAGGCTAATTCTGCCAACTGCCACTAGTTCGATCCTAACCAGATCAAGTTTGATTCAGCCTTCCATCCTTCTTAGATCAGTAAAATCAGGAGCCAGATTGTTGGAGGCAATATGTTGACTCTAAATCACTTAGAAAGAGTTGTAAAGCACTGCAAAGAGGTATATAAGTCTAAGAGCTACTGCTGTTGCTATTAACTAATCTAGCTGAAGCTGATCCATTTTGCTTTTCTATTTACTTTTATTTTAAAAGTTTGTGCTTTTCTTGCACTTTCTCTGAGCCACATTATATTATTCTTCCTGGTCTGTCAATGCCTCTTGGGAAACAATATGCAGGTGGGACCAAGTGGTAATAAATGGAGGGACGGGGTAGTTACACCTCAACTTAAGGATGAATTAAAGAAGCAGTTGCCTGTCACTTCCTTAAGAAGCCATCAATGATATTGAATAATTTCTGTTGCATCTCCAACCTTCCCTATTGAGAAGATAATTGTTTTGCTTCTTCACAAGGAAGAAATGGATTATCCGGACCCCTTCAGTCATGTTGAGGTTTAGGCCAGAGGTGGGATTCAGTCAATTTGCACCACTTTGGGAGAATTGGTTGTTAAGTTTCTGAGCAGTTTGGTGAACTGATTGTTGGAAGAAATCATTAGGGCAGAGAACTTGTTACATTATTTGAATCCCACCACTAGTTTAGGCACTGTATTGAAACAGTGTTGAGATATGATGTTACTTATGGGTTACTGTTGTCTTTGTATGCCATCCTGAGTCATATGTCAGTTGGGTGTCTATATAAATTGAGAAAAGAAATGAATAAATAAAGTCCAGCATAAGAATTATGAAATAATTGGGGGAAATGTTTTATAAAATGGAGGAAATTAATTTCAGTTCTCAGTGACTTGGTACAGATTTAGCTGAGTTTAGAATAGATGGACAAAAATAATGTAGAATAAAATATGACTAAGACAAATCCAACTAACAGACCAGAGTTCAAAGGTTTTTGACTTCAAAGTTCAGTAAAGGGCATTTTTTCTTTTACTCCGTTTCCTTAGTTAACTAAGAACTTGAAGGAATTGTCTTTTGTGCAGAGATCAGAGCAACCTGGGCTAACTTTTCCCACTCACCCTATCCTATCCTATCCTATCCTATCCTATCCAATCCAATCTTAATGAACCAGTTTTGATTCATTTATTTTTATTATGTATAACATTTCTATATCAACCCAATGCTAAAATAAATTCCTCAGAGAATTCACAAAAAAGGCACAAAAGTCAATTACATAAAAAATAAAATAAAAAGGGAACAAAACATCTGTAAAATTTAAAAAGTCCAAATTCATAACTGCACAATTAACCACATACAGAATAGGAGTTGCAGATCAGGGCGATGACTTTAAGATGGGTTTGATACAAGTACCAGTAGTTAACTTTTGCCCTCAATGCTTTTTCTTCAAGGTAAGCACTGGGCTGAAACAGCAATTTCCAGAATTCAAGATGCTCTATTGGTGCAAAGAAAGGGCCGGAACCTCAGCAATAAAACATGGGGATAAGACTCCATCTGCGTATCCGGATTGGGCCAGCTGTGATTTCAAAGCTACAGTGACTTGGCAATTAAAATCCACCGTCATTCTCCTCCCCAGAAAAGTACGTGGCCCGCGCGCCCCTCTGCTCTTGCTGCAGCTGAGGTGGCCTCAGCTGCTCAGGCCTCGCTGAGTGAGGAGAACGCCCAGCCAGGTTTGCTCGGAGAGTCGCAGGCGTGACAGAGCTTTTTTGCCTCCCTGGCAGCCCCACAGACGCTTGAAGCATCCCGCCTCCGGGTTGAGTTGTGGGCATTGGCCTCACTCCCTGTTGCCGCTTCTGCCGCCGCCGCCGCCGCGCACGGGGACCGCCCTTCTCCAGAGCAGCCCAGCTTGCCTGCACGGCTGACTCACGTGGCACTCGGGCGCAGCAGCGAGCGTTGCGGAGGCTGGGGAAGGAGGAGAAAACAAAAGGGAGCTGTCAGCGCCGAGAGCTGCACGCCCGGTAGCTCGGTAAGAGCAGGTGAGTAACGGGCAGACGGGCGAAGGAGGCGCTTCTCTATGAAGGGGCAGAGAAGTAAGCGAGGGGCAAAATGGGACCTTTCTTCGACAGCCCCCCCCTTCCCCAGGCGCCCCCCAAAATTGCTAAGGCAACAGCCCGGTCTCTGGCCGCCTGGAATCGGGTTGGTGTTCAGAGCCCGAGGCGAGGAAACGGAAGCGTTCCGCCGGACGCTGTTGGATGGGCGGGAGAAGGGTTCGCCCCGCTGGTACCACCGAGGCTCTGGGAAGGCTTCCCGCGCAGAGGAGACGCGCTCCTGGTCATAGGGGAGCCGGAGGTTGGGGGGTGGGATTCCCAGAAAAACCTGAAGTTCGAATGAAGGAAGAGTTGAGTTGGGAGGGACGGAGGGAGGGAGGGAGGAGGAGGTTGCTTAGTAGGCAGGAACTGGTAGGTAGGCACGGGGGGAAAACCCTGTTTGTGGAAGGAGCTGAAGCTGCTGCTGCTACCAGCAGCAGGGAGAAGCTTCTACAAAGCAAGCTGCTTGAGGTGTCTTGGAACGAACCTCCCTGGGTGGCCAGCCGGCTGAAATTCAAACAATAAATAGCTCAGGAGATAGAGGTAGAAGTGAGTTATTGACATCTGGGCTAAGTTGGGATGCCCAGAGGTCTTGATGAGTTTCTGTAAATGGTGTGGACTTCTGATCCTGGGATTGAGTTGAAAATGCGGTTATTTCACCAACCCTGGGCTCAAAAATACAAAGCTTGTTTTATCTGGAATGAATATTCTGATCATTTTATGTGCTGTAAAAAATGTTGAAAGTAGGTCATTAAGCATAACTTTTGTGGGATGTGAGCAATGGTAGTTGTTGAGCCTGTTGAGGCATTTTGTCATAGATTTGTACTTACCTACTTAAGAACTCTTGGCTTTGCCAAAATTTATTTCTGCTTTCTAAACCTGCCATCAATCCTTTGGCAGCCCTGCTGGCTTCATAAGAATTTCTCAGTCAGGGAACCAATCCAATTCTGATTTTAGAAGACTATTAATTCAGGAAATCATGGTGTCAGGCTGAACAACCATCCTTTGTTTTGAACACTAATGTGATAGTGACAGGCAGTCTGAAGTGGGGCCTTGTACTGGTTTTCTGATGAAAAGTTTCCTTTCTGTTCTTCTTGTACACAAAATGGCAAGGATGGGAGAATTGGCATAACCCCCATTCTGAATCAGCAATCCATCCTGGTTTAGAGAATTGTTATTGCTTTTTTTGCAAAGTAAAAAAGGCCAAGTTATTCATACAAGCAAGCAGGAACAGTTGCAATAGACATTCTGGTACTTAGTAGAGTAATTTTGATTTCTGCTGTGGTTAGGTCTCTGTTGCTGGAGCAAATGTGTCCCTGGTTTTGTTAATTTCAGACAAACACTTGCACACACAAAAACATCTACACAAACATCCGGCAGAGCAGATGGAACATGTTATAAGTTAAACTGGAGATTCGCAATTAGGTGCATATAGCAATATCAAAATAGTTTTTAAAAATAAAATACAGTAGCTGAAATAGCTAGATAGCCAAATCTTTCACGTTCTCTACATTGTCATAGCCAACTTTGAGAGATTTTAGACCTTTTGTAATTTTTTAATTTGTGTCAGTATCCTCCACATTGTGTGAGTGGTGCATCCATCTGAATAGTTGGTGAAGCTTGATTTATGTCACAAGAACTTAGTTTCAGTGATGGCAGGGTCTGGATACAGGAGTTCAGGTGCTGTTTATTTAGATGAGCAGGAAAGTTTTCATACGTGCTATATTTTATAGTATATTTTAACATATTTTGAATCTTTTTTTTACCATTTGTTGAGGGCAGAGTGTAAAACGATTACATCTAGCATCTAAAATAATCTGACTTCTTTCGGTAGGAGTGTTTATCCATTTACAAATAAACTTGGCAAGTGTGTGTGTGTAGGCATGGTGGTATTTAGTTTTCCAGGGCATAAGCAATTACTTGTCAAGAGGTATCTATTTTAAGGTGACCTTTGCTCGAGATACAGCAACATCCTACTTCATGCTGAACCTATTAATTGTGATTTGAAAACAGAAAATATAAACTTTATGTTTCCCAAATATATAACAGAATCAATCCTGTCTTATTACTATAACTGGCCTGCAACTTTTCAAAAATAGTGCCAGTTAATTTGCTTCCTCCCACACCAAGTGACGAAACTCCCCATCCAACAGTGGGCTGCACTGAGAGTGCCATTGAAGTGCTGTCCAGTGCTTTGTGCCTTTGTGGTCTGGATGGAAAGAAACAGGCTGAACAACCAAAACAAGACAAGTTTGCTGTTCATCCAACAAGGCTCTGATGTTTCACTTAAAGAAGTGGCATTGAATCTGAAGGAGCAAGTCCATACTTTTGGTATCCTGGTTCGCTGCAGCTGGTAACTAGGAGGGCATTTGCCCAACTGAAAAATCATTACAGCTGCAACTTGAGTTGAAAGATCTTGCAACAATAAGACAGGCTCTCTTCATTTCTTGGATAGAGTACTGCAATGCTGTCTGCATGATGTTATCTGCAATTGGTTCAAATGCAGAGCCTGTATATTAAAATGGCATTATCTGCCATTAGCACTCGTGGTCAGCATGGCTACAGATACTTTCTGAATGTAAAAGTGCTGTTTTTGACTTGGTGCCAAGGTATATTCAGGAGTGTCTTTAGGTATAATTAATAGATACATCTAAAAAAATGGGGGCTGTTCTTTTCTACTATGACATCAGGGCAGAGATTAGGAGGAGGTGTTTTTTCATGATAGTCCTCTTATCATGCTTTTCCTGCTAAGTTAAATTACACCCTATTGGCCTTACAGAAGCAAGTTAAGAGGAAGTTCTGTGGGAGACTCCTTTCAATTAGTTGAGAACCTGACAGGAATGTTTATATAGTTCCTCCAATTATACTGCTGGTTTTATTTTTGGCATAATTGTTAAAATTATACCTAGGTGTTTTATGCTCTGTACACAACTGAGTCATATGGTTGCAACAGCTACAAATAAAATACATTCTGTCTCTATCCTTGTGAAAATCTGAACTATATTGTTTCTAATTTCTGCATTTAGAATATACTGTAAAAACTGTATACTGTACTAATATTTTTATCACTAATCTATTTCTAAAACAGAAAATATCAGAGTAACAGGAAAAATTGCTTGGTTGTTCATCCACAGGAATATTACCTGCAAACATGGCCAGCAGAATCAGAAGAAATGGTTTGAAGTTTCTGCCTCCACTTTCATTAACACTGTTGTTGCTCTTGTAATAATCTGCTGGTATGCTTGAATTAAAAATAAATTTCATGTCTGATTTACAGGATTTAGCATATCAGTACATCAGTCACTCCCACAGCCATGGCAGAAAATAGATTGTACTATTGTACTAATGGGTATAGTATATTCTTCATATGCCTAGACGCTTGCAAACATTATAAGTAAAAAATTGCGAAATGTTCATAAATGTCCAGGCCCACAGCCTGGAGTTCAAGCCTGATAGGGTTCAAGATTGACTTAGCGTCCCATCCTTCCAAGATTGGTAAAATGAAGACCCAGGTTGTTGGGAGCAATATGCTGACATTGTAAACTGCTCAGAGTGCTGTAAAGCATTGTGGAACAATATATAAGTGTTATTGCTCTAACTAGATGTGCTTACAATCTTTTTTTTATTGAGTACTCTGGGAGGGAGGGATGTTTTCCCAATTAATGGTAGGGTTTGTAACAGTCATAAATTTATTTAGGAGAATAAAGTTTGAAATAAATGGAGATTTTGCTTGAAAACCTTGAACTCTATAACCCAGTATTATAGCTGGGGCTAAATATATTGTATTTTAAAACACACCTCATTTTAAATATATAGCAAATCATTTATAAGGGAGGAAATATTTTTTAAAGAAAGGAATTAGTTTCAAAGCATAAACAAACTTTGAGGAAAGCCCAGTAGATATGGAGAAAGGAATGCCAAGACATTTCTATTTAATGTACCATATTTCTCATATTTGTTTTAGAAACAGTATTGTTACATGAATTACAAGTCATAAAGTAGTTCAAATCTTTTTTTACATATGTAGTCATTTCAAAAACTGCTTAGTATTCTGTATTCCATTTTTGGATCTTTTTTAATAACTTTTATAGCTATTGTTCCCTTATTTATATTGCAGTTAGTCATAACAATATAGTTTTACTAACAGCATAGAGAAATTAGCATCAAGTGAATTTTTTCAAATGTGAGGTTTGAATTTACCACTCAGCTGATGTGAATGCTTCAGATAAAATTTAAATTTAAAGACAGAAAAAAGACAATTACAGATCCTAGAAAGGTTATTTTAATGTTTCACAGAAAGAATGTTTGCAGTTCTGCCCTTCCTATTGTATCATCTGTTTTCAATGAAACCCCTTTTGGTGGTTGAATATATTTTTGAATTATGTGGATTGAGGTGTGGGAAGATGGAATATACATACAGTATCTGTCCAGAATAAACTCCTATTGAATTCAATAAAGAGCCCAGGTAGCACAGTTGTTAAAGTGCAGTATTGCAGGCAAACTCCGACCATAGCCTGGAGTTTGATCTTGATGGGGCTAAAGGTTGATTCAGCCTTCGATTCTGAGAATGCTTACATTGTAAACCACCCAGAGAGTGCTGCAAAGCTATATGAAGTTGTATATAAGTCTAAATGCTATTGCTAGAAGGCTTACTTTTGGTTAAGTGTAGAGGTTTGCAACCTTAGTGAAGTTAATGGGGTATGTATTGTCCATTCTGTTATTTCTCCCAAAGCTGTTATTCCCTCTCAGAAGATCTCCAGTAGCTCTTAAGACAGAATTTTTGTGGAGGAATGGGATGCAGGAAAACTGCAGATGGAGGGACCTACCTATGTATATTCAAAAGGAATATAACCCCTCCCTATATTCCAAAGGAATATTAATTGTAAATTAGACAGAAATAAGGCATTAGATTAGGCAAAATTAAACCCTTTCTGAGATTTACTCTGGTAGTATTTTATGCTTTGATTTTAGAAGTTTAGTGAAATAGTCTTGTAATAGGAGATAAGGTGCTGTTTGATGTACTGTTGTGCTGTGCCAGAAAGGCATATAGATTGCAACAGTAATACTCAAAAGAAATCCACCTAGGTGTGATTGGAATACAGTTCTTCTTCTAAATTGCTGTGCTTTATAAACTCTGGCTGAGTTACCACTTTTCTTTCCAGCATGAGTAATACAGGAGTCTGATGTTAAAATGCATGTTAAAAATATTTTATTTTTATAGTCAACCATCTGTCTGTTGCTTGTGCTGTTTAAGGTTAGGTTATTATTAGTAATTCATCAACAGAGTGTGCTAGACATTCTACAGAATGCAGAACTGAAACAGGGTGCCTGCTCAGTAGATTTTTAAACTAAGCAGAGAATGACCGTAGGAAAGGTCTGGATTTGATTATGAAGTAAATGAACTAATCGACTAGAAATAAATCCAGAATAGATAAATCAGAGTGGAGTCAGGAAAACTATTGAAGAAAGATTGAAGAGGAGGGAAACAACTTATTGGATAAATGTGGAAAAACATTGTTCTGCACAGGGACAGACGGCAATATTGTTGAAGGATAATCCAGTGTTACTCTATCTCTTTGTTAATTCTTAAGACCTATCAGTGGAGACGTGCAGAATATGTAGAGTATATGGAAAGGGAAAGTTATAAGTGCCTATGTTAATTCTGAGCATGAATAAATACTGTGGGAAATTCTGAAAAGAAGATAAGAGGCAGAACACCAGAGAAGTTTCAATAGCATGTCAAATGTTCTTGTTTGCAGTTTAATAAACTTCAGGACAGCTGGATTTTTCATAAGGATTCTTGTGTATTGGGATAATTGGAAACAAAGGGACTAGCGTTTTTCCTCTAAACTGGCTTGCTTTGATATTTGAGGTGTCTTGCAATTAAATAATAATAATAGTAAAGATTATAAACTTGAAAAGTTTACAACCATATAGAATGGTACCTGAAGATAATGCAGAGGAATAAAAGAATAATCAAAATTGACATTTTTAAAGTAGAGATCATTGATTTGCTAGTTAGTTTTTCCAACACTTTAATTACACATTTAATTGCATCAATAAAAATTGCATTTGCTATTAACCTTATTTTATCTGATATATATTCTTCTCATTGTAGTTTAGGTAATTTTAACTTTTATTTTGAAAAGGCATTATTTCAAATGTCTTAACCCCTAAGTAATGCAAACTGTCTTCTTTTAATCATATTTCTTTCATATGAATCAACGTAGATGATTGTAGATCAGTTTGTGGTTACAGAGTAAGAGAAAAATTGGTGCTCCACCCAATAAACAAAATAAATGCTGCTTTAAGAGTCCTTAACAATTTATCTCTCAATAGATTATGAGTAGTGTGAATAGTTGGTCTTTAATTAGGATGACACTAAAACCACATGACCAAAGTTTTGCATTTGACTTAAACAGGCTATATCAGTGATGGCAAACCTATGGCATGTGTGCCGCAGGTGGCACAAGGAGCCATTTGTCAGGGTACTCGCGCTGGCCAGCTGAGTTCACCCTTTTTTAAAGCCATTTTCGCCCTCCCCAGGCTCCAGAGGCTTTATAGGAGCCTGGGGAGGGCAAAAAAGAGCCTCCCCTGCCCCCCCCCGGAGGCCCTCCGGAGGCTTCATGAGCTTCCCTGAAGCCTCCGGAGGGCAAAAAAATGGCCCTACGGGCAAACCAGAAGTTCAGGAATGGACTTCCGGTTTGCTCGGAGGGTCATTTTGACTGCTCCGGAGGCTTCAGGGAAGCTGCCTGAAGGTCCCTGAAGCCTTCAGGGTGCTTAAAACGACCCTCCAAACAAACCAGAAGTGACTTCTGCTTTGCTTGGAGGGTCATTTTGACTGCTCTGGAGGCTTCAGGGAAGCCTCCTGAAGGTCCCTGAAGCCTTCGGAGGGCTTCCGGGGGGGAGGCTGTTTTCGCCCTCCCCAGGCTCCTATAAAGCATCTGGGGCCTGGGGAGGGCAAAAAAAGCATGGAAAAAATGGGTTGTTGCGCCTGTAATGTGCACATGCGCATTTGGGGGGGTGTCATGCATTGCATTATGGGTACAGCACGCCCACACATGCCCCCTCCTGCGCTCCCCCCATTTATGGCACATGAGCCAAAAAAGGTTCACCATTGGTGGGCTATATCATCCTTCTCAATGGAGTGCCATCCAAATCATTTGAAATGCAACTCCTTGAAATCACAGCCACCATACAGCAAAATCCATTTTATGTGGAAGTAAGAGTTGCTATATCAACTCATTCATTAAGGTACTAAGTGATTTAAAGAGAGTAAACATTCTCACTTTAAAAGGACGAAAGAAGGACCCAGGGAATTTTTAAACCAGTCAGTTTGACATCAATATCAGGGAATATTCCAAAGCAGATCATAAGCAGATTGATCTGTAAACATCTTTAAAACATTAATCACCAGAAGTTACTATGGATATGAAAAGAACAGATCTTGACAGACTATGTCACATTTTTTGATCAAGTAGCTTCCTATGCAATATATTGTGTTAATACTATATATATAAAAATCGCTTGATTTCAGAAAAAACATTTGGCAAATGTTAGTAAGGAAATGCTTTGCCATTTGGATCTGATTATCTTTGGAGGGACTTAAAAACTTCATCCCCTTCAATAATACATAGAAAGTGGACCAGTTTTTGTAGTACTCGCACTTGGAACCACTTGCCTTCCTTAGGTACAAGTAAGCACAATCCTGTTAGCATGTTGTAAAGTAAACTGTATTCTTTCAATGAAGATTCAGCTCCAGTTGATTTGATAAAAGTTGCCTCTGTTACAGCTATTTTTATTGTGGATTCTTATTGTTATATTTAACTTATACATTTTGTCCTTTCTGTTATGTTATGTGCTATCAGAGTTATCTGCAAAAAGGCAAATGCAATTTTAGGGTGCATCAAGAGAAATACACAGAGATGGTGAATATAGGAAGTTTTCATGCAGATAATGGGCAGTAATTGGGAGCATTAGGTATTTAGAGTGATATCAATAAAATAGAATGTTGTGGGTGGAAAAAAGAGTCTGCTTTAAGTCAAGCTCCATTCCTGGTAACCTTGACATGTCCAAGTGCTTTCTTGCTAAGTTTGTTTGACCCATTTTTATCCCAACTTCCTTCTGCAGCTCAAAATGGCTTTTGTAGCATGCTGTCTACCATTTTTTCACCACCATAAGATAAAGTGTATGATAAAGTGAATTGATAGACAGTGCTTAGCTCAGTCATTTAGTGAGCATGCATAACTAAGGATGAAGTTCATACTGGTTCACCACTGCCTTTTTCAATAAAGATTTTTTTGAGTAGCTTCAGTCCTAGGATTCCTATACTATCACTTACAAATACTAACCAGTCCTGATCCCACTATACTGCTCTATACTGTGCAAGCTCAGCCACGTTCTGCCAGCTATTGGAAAATATTTTATGTTAAATATAACTGGGAACTGGTTTATAGTTTCATGTGTTAACTAAATCAAAATGTCTTTTCAAGAATACCCAATAGTGATAACTATTTCTAACTAGTTATCTAGATAACTAGTTGCATAATTTCTTCCAAGACAAATTTGATGAAGTGCCATGCAATTTATGAATGTTTGTGTATTTTTGTTAATTTCCAAGGCACCACAATATTTTTGTCATTAAAACTGCATAGCATGACTAGAGATCTGCAAAAGTTATTATATTTTTCTCTAGAAGCATTGTAGCCGAGTATTATATGATCCTATCACTATCAGCTGCTGTGTGGTCTTGCTCATGGAGCAAACCTTTGGCCTGAAAGAGAAATGCAAAATGCAAAGTTATACCAAATAGGAGCCAAAATATTTGAGAGCTGGGGTTATTTAGATTCAAGTCTTCTAGTCTTCTTAACTTTGCATATATATCCTTTTTTAAAAAAAAAAAGATGGATTCTGGTGCTGCAAGGTTTGGTGACCTTTGCATGGGAGAGGGGAAAGAAAGTCCTTTATCTTATCTGTGCCCCCAGCTCTAAACTGGTAGTAATTTAAGACTCTTTTCTAGGTTGTCTATAAAAAGATTATTCCCCATAAATGCTTAAATTTCAAAATTGCACATTGATCTCCTTGCAATTTTGCTATATAAAATCCAATGCATGTTTTATGAGCTAACTGGAATCTGTCATGCAAGAGAAGGAGAACACAGCTTGGTTGTTACATGATCCATAATGATTGCTTGCTCTCTGGTGGTTCCAATTGACATAGAAACCACATGAAAGGATCTCCTGGGAAAACAATGTAAATTGTTCATCTTTTTGTGGTCTCTAAAAGGAACATCCTTCCTCCATGCAACTGTCACATTTATTCCCTTCTTATTCCTAAATTCCTGTGATATTAGAATACTCTTTGAAGAAATGGTAGATGAGTGCCATCCATGTTGCTTTCATTATATAACAACCAATTATAACACGGGGTAAATAATGTTATGATGCAACACAAAATGAAAAAGAGGTTAGCATTTGGCAGAAAAAACATGTGGAGAACTTGTTTTATGTATGTTTGTTTATTTTTATCCTGCCTTTTTATATTTAATAAATAACTTAAGGTGGCGAACATACCTAGTATTCCTTCCTCCTCCTATTTCCCTCCCAACAACTACCCAGTGAGATGAGTTGAGCTAATGATTATATCTGATGATTATTTCTAATGTTTTTCCTTTTCAGTGATGTATCCAACTTTTCATTATTTTTCATTTAATGTAATCATCCTTTCCTTTCAGTTTGAGCCCAGTTAGTCCTTTATTGGTCAAAAGATATAATACTTACTTGGGCTATATTCTTACATAAATTTAGTGTTGTCCTCTATCTTTTTCATCAAATCTTTTTTAGTCAAATCCATTTATTTAATATATTCTTTCCATGGTTACTTGAGGAAAATGTTTTTCTGTTTTAGATTTTGTGCATCACAAAGAAGAATATTAATCACTAAAATATTTTTCTTAACACTCCGTTCATTTTACATTAGCATGTCCTGCATATCTATGTGTTGAAAAACGAGCATTGGGGAAAAAATGTCCATACCTGAACAAGGATTTGCAAGTGGTGAAATATCAGTTCAAATAATGTATTGAAACAAACATAAATTGTATGAATAGACATGTGAAATATAACTTCAATTCCCTTGGCAAATTTCCAAACTGTATTCAGAAAGGAGAAGGAACTGCTTTACTATAAGTCAGAAATTTGTATCTAGAGTCAGAAGCTCCCAGATAGGCACAATGCTTGTAGAATGCCATTTTCTTAGAGCATCCAGAAAGCGATTGAACCAAATTAAACAGTGTACAAATAAAATGATATGTAAAACTGGATACTGTTATAATAGATTGCTCTACTGTCCATATATTAAGATGGAAATAATATATTTCTATATTATAGCTATTATAATTATATGAATTTTTCTAGTATACAGTTAGCTTTAATTGATTCATCTCCAGTCCATAGTGAGAAACCATACTTAAACAACAATTTGGCTGATTTCAATTCAGTACAGATAGTACAACTCTTAGAAATTAATTATGACATATCAATTTACATATTGCAGCATCATAAATACAGTATATTTTTGTCTATTGATGCATAGTGCATCAGTTGTGTTTAAACTCTGAGCCATTTGTTCACTATGTTGGGAGTTGCCATTGGGTGGAAACAAAATGCATGTGACAACTGAGAAAGATAATTTTCCTTGCTGTTGTGTAACAATTAAACCTCAAATTAGAGGTTCAGCTGGTGGAAAATGAAAACACATGTTTATTATGTGGAACATATACGTCAGAGGTGGGTTGCTACCGGTACTGGAAATTGGGACTGGGTCGGCAAAATGGTAGGGACAGCAAGCTGGCCATGCCCTCAAACCAGTTTCCCCGGTCGCTGCTGCCATTGCTGGCTTGGTTTTTAGTCAGGTTTTTATGTTCTGCACTTGCGCAGAACAATTTACACTCAACTGTGCACGTGTGTGCAGCATGACCTTGAAGCAACGCCGGCAGCAACCAACCCCTGATATACTTACAATATACATTTAATATACATTCTCTTAATGAATCAGAATAGAGCTGGAAGCGACTTCAAAGGTCTTCTAGTCCACCTCTCTGCTCAAGTAGGAGACCCTATTTCACACAAGTGACTGTCCAGTCTCTTCTTAAAAACTTCCAGTCATGAAGCACCCACAACTTCTGAAGGCAAGCTGTTCCACTGGTTTATTGTTCTCACTGTTAGGAAGTTTCTCTTTAATTCCTGGTTGCTTCTCTGATTGTTTTCCATCCATTGGTTCTTGTCTTGCCTTCTGTTGCTTTGGAAAATAAGTTCATCCCCTCTTCTTTGTGGCAGCCCCTCAAATACTGGAATACTGCTATCATGTCACCCCTAGTCCTTCTTTTTTCTAGACTAGACATTCCCTGTTCCTGCAACCATTTCTCTCTCTCCCTCTCTCTCTCTCTCTCTCTCTCTCTCTCCCCCTCCCTCCCTCCCTCCCTCTCTCTCTCTCTCTCTCCCTCCCTCCCTCCCTCCCTCCCTCTCTCTCTCTCTCTCTCTCTCTCTCTCTCTCTCGCAGTCCCTCAAGGACTACAATAGAACTCAGCCATCCAAACCAACATAATAATGACTTAATATGTTAACCTACATATCTTCTTAGCACAGTGATGGAGAACCTTTTTGGCACCGAGTGGCCAAACCGAAATGCACGCATGTGCATGTGTATGCATGTGCGTGCTCATGCACACGCCGGAGTGCTGGAAACCCAAAGACCAGCTGGCCGGTGTACATGCAGAGTCCTCTCTGTGGGCACTTACACTGTCACCAGCTGATCTTCTGGTTTCTGGCATGTGCATGTACGCCAGACAGCTGGTCTTCAGATTTATAGTGCTCCGGCACCCGCGAAGACCAGCTGTCCAGCAGGCATGCAGGTGCCAGAAACCAGAAGAGCATCTGGTGACGGCATGCGTGCCCACAGAGAGAACTCTGTGTACCACCTCTGGCACGTGTGCCATAGGTTCACCATCACGGTCTTAGCAGCATTGTATTGATATGAATTAATGCTGGGAGGGCCATGTTTGCGTGGGTTTTTTTTGAGGGGGGGGTTAATTTTACTATTCCTGAGAGCCTTTTCCAACCTGGGGCCTCCTAGAGGTGTTCAAATATAATTACCACAATTCTGCAGCCTACATAAGCATTGGAAAATTCTGGGAACTGCAGCCCTAGTATCTGACTGTAGGAATGGATGGCTGAGAGAATGTTCCCACGTGTTTTTAAATTTAAATTTTTTAAACTTTTTATTCTGTATTATTGGTGGGGTATGTGTGCGGAGAATGTCTGGTCGGTATGTATGTGGGGATCGAGAGTGCGGCCTGGTGCCACCTCCACTGAGTGCAGAAGCAGAAGTGGATGGGGGCCCGGTCCCGCCTCTCGTCCCAGAGTATGTGATACGAATGGCCTGCTGGGGAGAACGGGGGATGTGGGAGGGGAGGGGGTGTCTAGAGCGATGGGGATGGGTCGGAGCATTTCGGTCATGGTTGGGAGAGGCAGGTATGACGGGAGTTTCAGGGCTAGCCATTACCGGGGAAGGAGGGCTCACTATGTTACAGCGATCCCTCGTTCCAGCCCTGAAAACTCAACCCTAGGACCAGGTGGCAAGAGAAGCCAGGGCCCTGGCCTCAGGTTGCTGCTGCTAAATGCCAGGTCTGTGATTCAGAAAGCTTCCCTCGTATGGGACTTAATATTAGACAAGGGGGCAGATCTGGCATGTATTACTGAGACCTGGCTGGGCCATGAGGGAGGAGTCCCCTCTCAGAAATGTGTCCAGAAGGGTTTCAGGTGCTGCACCAACCACAACACCAGAGAAGGGGGGGAGTGGCAGTTGTCATCCGGAAATCATTAGCACCTCGTGGGATCCCTGCTCCGGAGACTGTCGGGTGTGAGTCCCTGCTTGTGAAGCTGGACCTCGGGAGTCAAGTGGCCTTGTTGTTAACGTACCTACCTCCCAGCTGCGTTGCAACAGCCCTGCCTTCGCTCCTGGAGTCAGTAGCCGGATTGGTGGTTGAGTTCCCCAGACTTACAGTACTGGGGAACTTTAACCTGCCATCTCTCAGCGAATGCTCCGATGGAGCACAGGAGTTTATGGCTTCCATTACAGCCATGGACTTGACCCAGGTAATTCAAGGTCCGACTCATACAGCAGGACACACTCTTGACCTTGTGTTTCTCTCGGGGCAGTGGAGATGTGATCTGGAATTGAAGGGCATAAAGACCTTGCCCTTGTCATGGTCAGATCACTTCCTATTGAGGCTTGATTTTCTGAAACTACTCCCCCACTGCAGGGAGGTGGAGCCGATTAAATGTTCCGCCCCAGGCGCCTCATGGATCCCTTGAGATTTCAGACGGAGCTTGGGGAGATACCTGACTCCCTTGTCCACAGTCTGACGGAGGCCTTGGTCGCTGCCTGGAACAGAACGGCGGCTGGGGCTCTTGATCGGATTGCGCCTTTGTGGCCTCTCCATGGCAGTGGATCCAGGAGGGCCCCTTAGTTTACCAAGGAACTCCAGGAGATGAAGCGCCAAAAGAGACGCCTAGAGCGACGCTGGAGGGCCAGTAAATCCGAATCTGACCGAACACAATCAAGATCCTTTATTAGGGCTTTTTTTTTCTGCTGCAAACGAGGGGGGGGGGTTGTTTTAAGCTGAGTCATCTCCGGCCAGATTTCTCTGCTGTATTAACGGCACAAGGCGAAGAACCCCCTCTTAGGACAAATTATTGAAATTATTTTTTTTTAATGAAATTAATACAAGCAGAGCTCATATTTGAGAATTTTACGTCTGTTTTTTTAGGAAAACTCAAGCTTCAGTGTTAAAAAGTTTTCAAGATGGCGATTCTCCAGCTTTTGTATTTGCAATGATGGTATATTTTGGCAGCCTTTCACGATCTAATTAGCCTTATTCCCTTTGAAGACTCTCCCTTATCTAATTAAAAGTTCTCAAAGGCTCTTTGTTGACATAGAGACATTCCAAACTGGGCTTTTCTCTGTTTTTTGTTTTGTTTTGCTGAACTGTTTTGGCGTAATGCCAGCCCTTTGAAATCCTCCGTAAAATTCTTGGCAAAAAAGGGAGAATTTTTTTTTCTTTTCTCTTCTTGGCATAGTGGTTTGATTGTGCTTGAAGCAAAGATATTATGGCTTCTAAATCGAATCCTGCGAAATTACTTCCTAAATCTGCCTCTCCCATACCTGGCACAAAGTCGCAGCCCCAACCTTCTATGCCCCCTAGTGGAGATGTATTAACAAAAGAATTTTTGTTGGAAATGTTTAGAGAATCAAGGGAACAGAATTTGGAAGCTCTCAGAGAGTTCAGAGATAAAATAAGGAAAGAGATAAGCAATGAGATAAAAGTCTCATATGATAAATTTGATACCAAGATTACCAAAATGAATGATGATATGATGGAAATTGTAAACGTACTGACAGAATATATTTCTGGAATGGAAGAGAACTTAGAAATTCTCAATGAAGCTAAAACTAATTTGACATCTAAAACCGAAGAGGTGGAACGAAAAGTTGAAAATGCTGAAAAACAAATGATTATGATACAGTATAACCAGATGGAACTTGCATTAAGAGTTAGGGGGCTGCGCGAAGAGAGACAGGAGAACTTAAAGCAGATGTTTTCTGAGGCCTTTGACTGTCTGGTGGGAAGACCGGGATCCAATTTTGATTGGCAGATTGATAAAATTTGTCGCGTCAATTCCTGGGCGGCAAAACAAAAGCAACTCCCCCGAGACGTGGTAATATATTTTGTTACAAGAGAATCCAGAAATAAGATATTACAAGAGTCCTACAATACCAAGCTTCAAATTGGCGGACAGGATTTGATGGTTTTTAAAGAGATACCACCTCAAATGCTAAGAGCCAGAAGAGATTATGCTTTTTTGGTGGAAGAGCTCAGAAAGCGCCAGATACAGTACAGATGGGATGCCCCGTTTGGCATTATAGTTACATTTGATAAGCAAAGATATCGCCTCAACTCTGTATGGAAAGCTCGAGATTTCTATCATAAGATTTTGAAAGTGGGGCACCCTGAACCATCGGAATATGGAGAAAAACCACGAGCAGGACAAGAGAAACAGCAAACTACACAATCACCAGACAAAACGTATCATCTCCCCCTCCCGGAAGGGCAAGGGGTTAAGGAACAAAGATCTAACCATATGACCACCAGACAAACAGAAAAACAAGCCACAACGCAACAATCTCTACAATCATCGGCCATTGACCAAGGAGCTACAGCAACAAGCTCAGAAGCTGTGGGAGGAGCTAGACCCAAGGTGAGACAGGCCATGCGGGAGGCTCTAAAAAAGCTTCAGGCAACCAAAAATGACAACTAAGATTTTGACATGGAATGTTAATGGACTGAACTCTCCACAGAAGAGAAAGAAAATATTTCATTATCTTAAACAATCTAAGAACGACATAATTTGTTTGCAGGAAACTCATATCAAAATAACTGATCAAAAATATCTGTTCAATCCCAAACTTGGCCAACATTTTGTGACCTCTGCTACGGAAAAAAAAATGGTATAGTAGTATACTTAAGGAAAGACATTAAAGCTGAGCTAATTGAAGCAGATCCCTTTGGAAGATATATCGCATTAGATTTAATCTTAGAAGGGAAAAAGACATTGCTTTTGGGAATCTATGCTCCTAATCAACAACAAGATGGATTTTATAGAAATCTCCATGCTAAATTAGTACAGTGGGACTTTAAGTCGTGCATACTATTGGGTGATTGGAATGGCGTGATTGACACCAAAAGAGATAAGAAGACATCTCGCCCGAATACTAAATTCCGAGCTAAATTACCCAAATCCTTTTTTGACATGATGGACGACTTCGAACTGCGAGACGTTTGGCGTGAAAGGCATGCAGAAGAATATGACTTTACCTTCTTTTCCGACAGACATCAATCTTTTTCAAGGATCGACTTTATATTAATTACTAATGATTTACTTTCTAGGGTGAAGAAGACAAAGATTACGGCCAGAGTCCTTTCGGATCATAACCCAGTTTGGATGGAGCTGGGAAGGGTAGTTCAGGCAAGAAGGTCCTGGAGGCTGAATGAAAATTTATTCAGATATGAAAAGTATGTTAATGATTGTAAAAAATTGTTATCTGAATACTTTGTTTTTAACATGAATAAGGGTACACCTATGGAATATGTATGGGATGCAAGCAAAGCCTATATGAGAGGAGTATTGATAAATATAAACAAAATACATAGACATAAACAAGGGCAAAAACGTAAAGAATTGGAAGAGGAAATTAAAGGGAAAGAGCAGGAATTAATACTGAACCCAGGTGATACAAAGACTAAAGAAGCAATTTCCATATTAAAATCTCAATTTGATATGCTGATCTCTGACCAGGTAGCCACCAGTTTATTATATGCCAAACATAATACTTTCTGCAATGCAAATAAACCCGGTAGGTGGTTGGCTTATCAGATTAGGAAAAAAAGGAAAATTCGAAATGTATCCAAATTGTGTTACAGAGGGAAGGACGTGTTTCAACAGGAAGAGATCCAAAAGGGATTTCGAGAATTTTTTACAGAGTTGTATAAAGGGGACAAAATTAGGGACCTAGACATAAATAAATACTTAGATAAAGAGAAAATCCCCCTAGTTAGCGAAGAACATAGGTATAGGTTGAACCAACCAATAACCTCTGGGGAAATCCTGCAGGTAATCAAACAATTAAAGCTAGGGAAAGCACCAGGTACAGATGGCTTAACAGCTGTTTACTATAAAAACTTACAGTTAGAAATGGTAGAAAAAACCTCTTAGAGAATTATTTAATAAAATTCAATCGGAAGGTAAAGTGCCCCCTTCATGGAAGACAGCGTTCATATCGTTGATACCCAAAGAAGACCAAGATCTTACTCAGCCGAAAAATTATAGACCTATTTCATTACTTAATGTAGATTATAAAATTTTTACTAAAATATTAGCAAATAGATTAATGGTGGTTATCCAACAACTGATACATACTGACCAAACAGGTTTTATACAGGGCAGACAGATGAAGAGCAATGTCAGGTTAATTATTAATGCTCTAGAATACTTGGGAAAGAATAATCAAATCCCTGCCGCATTCATATTTTTGGATGCTGAGAAAGCCTTTGATCGAGTCAATTGGCAATTCTTGTTGAAGATACTGCAAAAAATGCAGATAGGAGATGGCTTTTTAAGGTCAATTGGTGCAATATATCAGCAGCAAAAAGCCCAAATTATAGTCAGTGGAAGTTTAACAGATTCCTTTCAAATAGAAAAAGGTACAAGACAGGGTTGTCCTTTGTCCCCACTATTGTTTATTATAACTTTGGAAGTATTGTTGAATAAGATACGGGGCTTGGATGCTTTAAAAGGGATCAAGATTAGACAGCAAGAATACAGAGTCCGCGCCTTTGCGGACGACTTGGTTATAATATTGAAACAACCGCAGGAATCCAGTAAGGTTTTAATGAATACGATTAATCAATATGGTCAAGTCTCTGGATTTAAAATCAATTTAGGAAAAACCAAAATATTAGCAATGAATATGAATACCAAACAGAAGGAAGAATTGGGAGTGATGTTAGGATGTGAGGTTGTTAAAAAAGTCAAATATCTTGGAGTTAATATTTTAACTTCAAATGGGAAATTATACAAGCATAATTATGAACCACTCTGGCATAGTATACAAACGGAGATGAAAAGGTGGGAGAAACTGCATTTATCTTTGCTGGGAAGGATAGCGGCAGTGAAAATGAATATTTTACCAAAATTTTTATTTTTGTTTCAAATGTTACCAATACTCAAAAGAGATGTGTAGCGCAATACTGGAAGAAGAAAGACCTGCCTACAATTCAAGAATGGACTTTGAAGGTTACAAACTTAGCCGAAATGGCAAAAATTTCAGCATATCTTAAAGAACATTCAAACGAGAGATATAAACGAGACTGGAAAAAATGGATTGATTATATACAAAGCAAATACGGGACTAAGAAACTCCAGATAGCTTATGCTTAAAATCAGTAATAACTTAAACTGTTAAAAATTTGGGTACAGCAAGAAGCTGAGTTCAATGTAGAGATATTTTAGACTGTGATTGTCAAAAAGTTATACCATGTATGGGCTCTGGGAAGTCGGGGGGAGGGAAGGGAGGTGGGGATCTAGGGGGAGGGGGGAGGGGGGAAATATAATATGTGTTAAATTTTAAAGCATGATTGCACTTGTATAATGTGGTTTTTTAATGTTAGTGTCAAAACAGAACAAACCGAATATATTGGAAGGTAATAGATACCGAAGGGAGGAGTTGAGTGAAAGAAGAAGGAGAGTAGAGAGGGTGAGAGAGAGGAAGAGGAGAAGGAAGGGAGGGAATGGATTAAGAGAGGGAGTGATAGGGTTAGGGTTAGATAGAGGGGGAGGGGAAGTAGGTGTAGAGGGGTATGAGAGAAGGAAGAATGAAAGTTGGAGGGGGATGAAAGAGGGTGTATGGTGGGCTAAGGCGGTATATTGGGTTTGTATTGTAGGGGGCATTTTCTATAAAAGTGAGGGCTGTGTTTATTACCCAATGTTATATGCCTCGGTTGCACAGTAAACATGTGATTGTATAGAATGAAATGGAAATAAAAAAGACTTGTGAATATAAGATCCTTTATTAGGACTTATCTAGTGGCGATTCGGGTGGCTAAATGTACGCATTTCTCCGCTCTCATTGCGTCCTCAGAATCACGCCCGGCCGTCCTGTTTAGGATAACCCGCTCCCTCCTGAAAGGGAGGGATGCGGGTGAACCCTTGCAGGGAAGAGCCGAGGAATTTGTTCAGTTTCTGTTGGACAAAGTCGCTCAGATTCGCACGGACCTGGACTCCACTTGGACAGTACCTGCAGAGATGCCGAGAGTAGGCCTTGATTGGATTTCTTGGAGCGAGTTCCAGCTTGTTACTCCTGAGGAAGTGGACAAGGCTATGGGAGCTGTAAGCACCTCCACCTGTTTACTGGACCCGTGTTCCTCCTGGCTGGTTTTGACCAGCAGGGAGGTGACACGAGGCTGGATCCAGAGGATTGTTAACACCTCTCTTTGTGAGGGATCTTTCCTGTTGCCCCTAAAGGATGCGGTGGTAAGACCTCTCCTTAAGAAGCCTTCTCTGGATCCAGCTATTCTTAAAAACTATCGTCCAGTCTCCAACCTCCCTTTTGTAGGGAAGGTTGTTGAGAAGGTGGTGGCCTTTCAGCTCCGACGGACCTTGGATGAAGCGGATTATCTAGATCCCTTTCAGTCGGGTTTCAGGCCTGGTTACTGCACTGAAACTGCTTTGGTCTCACTGACCGATGATCTCTTGTGGGCCAGGGATAGAGGACATTCCTCTCTCCTGGTGCTTCTTGACCTCTCAGTGGCCTTCGATACCATTGACCATGGTATCCTTCTGCGACCACTGGGAGAGGTGGGAGTGGGAGGCACCGTGTTACTGTGGTTCTCCCCTTACCTCTCGGATAGGTCACAGTCGGTGTTGGTTGGAGGACAGAGGTCGACTCCTAGGCCCCTAAAATATGGGGTGCCTCAGGGCTCGGTCCTGTCCCCCCTCCTATTTAACATCTACATGAAGCCGCTGGGTGAGATCATTCGTCGGCACGGGATCAAATATCATCAATACGCGGACGATACCCAGTTGTATCTGTCCGCCCCGTGCCAACTCAGCGAAGCGGTAGAAGTGATGTGCCAGTGCCTGGAGGCTGTTAGGGTCTGGATGGGAGTAAACAAGCTGGCTCTCAATCCATACAAGACCGAGTGGCTATTGATGTTGCCCCCGAAGAACGGACCAGATATTCCACCTCTTACCCTGGGGGGTGAAACTCTTCGCCCCTCAGAGAGGGCCCGCAACTTGGGTGTCCTCCTGGATCCTCAGCTGACATTAGAATACCAACTGTCGGCTGTGACCAGGGGGACTTTTGCCCAGGTTCGCCTGGTGCACCAGTTGTGTCCCTACCTGGACCGGGAGGCACTTCAAATGGTCACTCATGCTCTCGTCACCTCTAGGCTTGATTACTGTAACGTGCTTTACTTGGGACTGCCCCTGAAGAGTGTTCGGAGACTACAATTGGTCCAGAATGCGGCCACGCAAGCGATATCGGGTGTACCTACGTACACCCATGTTACACCTATCCTTCGTGAGCTGCACTGGCTTCCCATCGGTCTCCGAACGGGCTTCAAGGTGCTGGTCGTTACCTTTAAAGCCCTACATGGCTTGGGACCTGGATACCTACGGGACCGCCTCCTGCCACACACCTCCCAGCGACCTATAAGATCACACAGATTGGGCCTCCTTTGGGTACTGTCGACCGGACAATGCCGGTTGGCGACTACCCGGGGGAGATCTTTCTCTGTAGCTGCCCCGGCCCTGTGGAACGATCTTCCCGCAGAGATCCAGACACTTCCCACTCTCCCGGCCTTCCGTAAATCCATTAAAACCTGGCTGTTCCGGCAGGCCTGGGGCTGTTGACCCCAATATATGGTCCAGCCCCACTCAGAATGGAGTGCATGATGTGTTTTTTAAATCTATCTTTTCTTTCCTCTTCTTTTTTTTTCTAATTTATTGTATTGTTAGCCGCCCAGAGTCCCACGGGATTGGGCGGCATACAAATGTTATTAAACTTCAAACTTCAAACTCTCAAAACATTCTGGGACAGTGGTTCTCAACCTTCCCAATGCCGTGACCTTTTAATACAGTTCCTCATGTTGTGGTGACCCCCAACCATAAAATTGGTGCCTCGGTTCCTAAGACCATCAAAAATATGTGTTTTCTGATGGTCTTAGGCAACCCCTGTGAAAGGGTCGTTCGACACCCAAAGGGGTCCTGACCCACAGGTTGAGAACCACTGTTCAAGGAGAAGAATCTGCTTTTTTGTGTGTGATGGTGGTTGGACAGTTTTATGCTGCATGATGCAACATTTAAACAGATTCAATGATATGCCCTAGGGGTATTTTATTTAATAGCTTCTATAAGCTGTAGTGTAAGGATTGCACCATTGTCCTCATTATCCCGAAGGATGTGAGACCTGCTCATTGGCATGAAAAAGTAATGCTTTGTTCAAATGTTCAGATATCTTACTCAGATATGAGGATTCTAAAACAAGATTAAATGGACATCATAATCAGGATGTACAAAGGCAATGTACTGGATATTTTTTCTATTCTCTGTTAAACTAAAAATTGCTATATTTTCTTTTCTAGTATCAAATTGCAACAAGAAAGAGTTCATCTAAGCAGACACTACACGTGGATGAATATACAAAGTAAGTTCTGAATACTTGTTGCATTACTAAGCAGACAATAAATTAAATGTCATATTTATACACACCGTTCTCTTGATATGAAGTCTAAAGTACTTGACTAAAAGTATTAAACAATTATCCCAAAACATCAATATTACAATCAATGTTGATGCTTATATATCTACACAATCAATAAAGCAGTTCAGTGCTATAGTAAATTCATAATGATTAACTAATAAATATAAGATATTGCAAAAAGATAACATCAATTTAAATTACCCCATTAATAACTTCTGCATTACAGAAATTAAATGTTCAGTAAGCTGCATAAGAAGTGATATAAAGATATATCCACAAGGTGGCAATGTCTAGAAAATCTCTGAAAAAGTTATTCTTCAGCCAGAGATTCTTGGTGTTGCTATAGAAGTAGCAAGATAAACTTTGTGAGCTGCAATTCATCTCATCAGATGCCCAGATTAGCTAGTCTCATCTGATGAAGTCAGTTACAGCTCACAGAAGCTAATGCCTTTTTAATGAAATCAATTATAGGTGTTCCTCAACTTACAACCCAAAATTTCTGTTGCTAAGCAAGACAGTTAAGTGAATCTTGCCTAATTTTATGACTTTTCTTGCCACAATTGCTGAGTGAATCATTGTATTTATTATGTTAGTAACATGGTTGTTAAATGAATCTGAATCCCCATTGACTTTGCTTGTCAAAAGGTCGCAAAAGATTATCACATGACCCCAGGATGCTCTACCATCATAAATACATGCCAGTTGCCAAGCGTCCAAATTTTGATCATGTGCAATGGTTGTAAGTGTAAAAAATGGTCATGAGTCACTTTTTTCAGTGTCAATGTAATTTTGAATAATCGGTAAATGAATGGTTGTAAATCAAGGATTACCTGTAATCAATAAAAGGTATTATCAGACTTCTGGTTATTTTTGCCATCAGAGAATAGCACAGCTACAATATTTTTAATTGATAGGCTGATCTGTGAAATCATTTGTGTTTAACATACATAAAATATCAATTATTTATGGAATTTATATATAGAATTTACTATATACCCATCTCTCATAATCTGATGCTTATTGACAGTAATATTAACATTAATATCATATGTGCAAACATTTGATTTGAGCCACCAGTCCAAAAATAATTGCAAAGCGTCATGATCAATTGGATACTCTTAATTACAAATTCTTTCTTTTAATTAAAAACTTGAGGGATAGATATTTTCCCTTGATGAAAATGATAAATAAAAGTTAATTTAACTGTTTGTACATGTGTCCTGTGTCATGAAGATAAATTTGGAGCCTTTTTAAAAAGCTTTAAAATAGCCTGAACTTTTTATATAATGCACTTTTGCCTCTTTCAGCATTGATGTAACTTCTTTTTGCTTTGGTCAAATGATTATGTTTCATAAATTGCCTTGCAATATTTAGCTTTTATACAGTATGTATCTCTCTGGTTTTTCTGTGTTGCAAAATATTGATTATTCTGCTTGTTACCAACTGTTTCTTTCCTGTTTCTATGTTAATATTTATTACACCACAATTTATAATTTGGGATTTTTTAAAATATAAAAATCTCATTAGAAAGCAAATATGTTAAACATGTTAATTGTTCTCTCTTCCTTAGACCCAGACCATTGAAAGCATACATTCTAAATTGTTGTAGGAATTATAAATAATCTGTTGGAGCTGATTTTTTCAAATCTTCAAGGAAAAGATTTTCATAATTGTTTGCACAGTTACAGAGAATACATCTTAATATTTTCCATTTTTGTAAGGAGAGCACAATCTTTTGCAAGACTAGGAAGGTATGAACTGCTAAGATTCTATAATTCCTATTTTACAATACTAATATTGCTTTTGAAGCTAAATAAAAATAAAAAGTCCTTACATATCAGTATCAATTGAAGGGAAAAGACCCATTTTTGTATATATGTTGTATTGTTTCACCAGTTATTAAAACTTAATGTTGCATATATGATTCCCAAACATGTTTTGGATCTTCTGATTATCTAGTTTCCTTTGCCTCAGTCCTGGGCAATGATATTATCCAGGACTGATTCCATAGTTTAAAAAAGGGTATTGGAATCAGAAGGAAAATGATAGTGAAGTACTGGTATTGTTAAGGAATAGTTACCGTAACCCTATCTCATTCATGGACTGAGAACAAGATGAAGGCATTGTGTGGAGACATAGCAGAACCAATATGTTGCCAGAGCTTGTTTGTGTTATTGAAAAATAAAAGTGGAGAAAACCCCCAAAAGATAGCGAATCATATGGTTAGAAGTTTAGTTAATAATGACAATAGTGTTAGTATATAATATATTGGTCTTCCAGAAGGCCCTTAAATGTTTCTTCTATGATTCTATTAATTAGCTTGGGATTCCATGGTAGAGTGGAGCCTGTTAGCTGATTATATGAGTTAATGGATTGCACCCTCTGTATGTTTTCCTGCATTTTTTATTTATCTTCTTTTTATTTTAATTTATATTGATTGATTGAATGTTTTTATGTATTCTTAATTGTTTCTATGTATGCCATCCAGAATTATTATGTGAGATGGGTGGCTCTATAGATGGAGTTAAATAAATAAATATTCATTTAAAGAAGCTACAACTGCATGTTTCATATAAAGCACATTCTTTCTTCAGCTCAAGGCCTTCGACAACTTCTTTTTTGTATTATCGATCATACCAAGGTTTATAGCTTAATCTTATCTTGCAGTTCTTCTGAACTAACAGATATTTTCTAATTTTTTTAAAATAATAGGCAGCCTATTTCTATAGAACTCATATCTTCTTGAATGCTAAGCTATCTGCTTTTTAAAAAAAAATTCATTTGATACGTTCTCGTATGATCAACTGTTTGCTTGACATTTTTAGGCTTATTTAGAAAATAAGAAAATTCCTTCTAAAAATACTGCCTTTTTGGACGTCAAACTTTCCACTCTGTTTTTTACATTTATTTTTATTCTTGTTCAAGGTCATGTGTCCTTAAAGACTCCACACTAATTCATCTGAAATCAAAAGAATAAAGTCACTGGTCCTCTTCTTCTGTGATGCTGGATTTTTTCTTTTTTTCCTGGATGCAAACAGCTGTTTGCACAATGGCCACTGGTGCTGAATTATGCTAAGGAAGGAATCTTAGTAATTTTACCAGTGAGCAGATAATATCCTAGTCAGTTTCTTCTTAATTTTACAAACACATTAAAAAACAAAGATTCAAAAACCGTGCACTGGTTTTTTCCTGATCTTTTGTATAAGCAATATGCACCCAATTCTTGCTTCAATCACTTCCTAGCCCCTAAGCTGAAGCAAACCATACCTTCACATTCCTCCCTCCCTCATACAGAGGCTATGCAGCACTTACAACCACTGATAAAGCTGGTTTGAAAGTTTTTGGTTGCAAAAGAGCTGCCATGCATTCTTTAAAGCATAATGGCAACTGCAGACATTTTGATACAAATAGATGATGCTTTTACACCAAGGCACTTTTTTCGTGTAACAGCTGCTCACAGGATTTATTGAAAACCTGGATGGCAGCAGGGTGCTGGCAATTTATTTTCTTTGTGTATTTAGGTCAGCAACAGGGAGAATTCACTGGATCATATTATTCCTTATCTATTCTCATTGTTTGGAGGCTGCAGAAATGAAGATGGTTAAAGATAAACTTCAAAGGATTTGTGGTGGATTGAAAACTACACCAGTTAGAAATGTCCGAAAGCAAAGAGCGTTTTCACATTAATTAAAATTCAATTCCATAAAGCCAAAGAGCTAACATTCTAAATTAGATGATAAGAAGTGAAAATGTGGAGAGAAATTTTGTGAGGAGATAAAATTCTCAGTCATCCCTTCTTTATCTCTAGTCTTTCAAGTTAGTTCAGCTTTTGTGGCTGTCCCAACAATCTGGGGGCACTGAAAACAACAGGGACAGAAATTACCTTTCCTGCTTTCTCTTTTATTGCTGGTGTCTTTTTAGAACCTTTACCATTAAGGTTCCTTAAGAAACCTTCCCTGGACCCAGCCATCCTTAATAACTACCGTCCAGTCTCCAACCTCCCTTTTGTAGGGAAGGTTGTTGAGAAGGTGGTGGCCTTTCAACTCCGACAGACCTTGGATGAAGCAGATTATCTGGATCCCTTTCAGTCGGGTTTCAGGCCTGGTTACTGTACAGAAACTGCTTTGGTCGCGCTGACCGATGATCTCTGGCGGGCCAGGGATAGAGGACATTCCTCTATCCTGGTGCTTCTTGACCTCTCAGCGGCCTTCGATACCATCGACCATGGTATCCTTCTGCGACGATTACGGGAGGTGGGAGTGCGGATGATACTCAATTGTATCTGTCTGCTCTGTGCCAACTCAGCGAAGCAGTGGAAGTGATGTGCCAGTGCCTGGAGGCTGTCATGGTCTGGATGGGAGCGAACAAGCTTGCACTCAATCCAGACAAGACCGAGTGGCTATTGATGTTGCCTCGCAAGGATAGTCCAGACATTCCATCTCTTAGCCTGGGGGGTAAAATTTTATACCCCCTCAGAGAGGGTCCGCAACCTGGGTGTCCTCCTGGACTCACAGCTGATGTTAGAACACCACCTGTCAGCTGTGACCAGGGGGGCTTTTGCCCAGGTTCGCCTGGTGCACCAGCTGCGGCCCTACCTGGACCGGGAGGCACTTCAAATGGTCACTCATGCCCTCGTCACCTCAAGGCTTGATTACTGTAATGCGCTCTACATGGGGCTGCCCCTGAAGAGTGTTTGGAGACTACAGTTGGTCCAGAATGCAGCAAGCGATATCAGGTGTACTTAGATACACCCACATTACACCCATCCTCCACGAGCTGCACTGGCTCCCTATTGGTCTCTGAACGCGCTTCAAGGTGCTAGTCATTACTTTTAAAGCCCTACATGGCTTAGGACCTGGCTATCTGAGAGACCATCTCCTGCCACATATCTCCCAACGACCAATAAGATCTCACAGGTTGGGCCTCCTCCGGGTGCCGTCGGCCGGCCAATGCCGGTTGGCGGCCCCTCGGGGGAGGGCCTTCTCTGTAGCTGCTCCGGCCCTGTGGAACGATCTACCCATAGAGATCCGGACCCTTTCCACTCTCTCGGCCTTCCGAAAAGCCACCAAAACCTGGCTGTTCCGGCAGGCCTGGGGCTGCTGAACAATGTCCAGCCCCATCTAGACAGAATGGATGTTGTGTTATTTTTAAAAACTGTATTTTTTATTCTTAATTTTATTTTTTTATCTTGTCACTGTAAGCCGCCCAGAGTCCTACGGGATTGGGCAGCATACAAATTTTATTAAATTTCAAATTTCAATTTCAAATGAGATCTATCATAGTAGTGCTAACTTATACAACAAACTGAATGTTGATGTATGCAAGAGGCAGGAATCCTGGAGGGGGCCTGATTCTTTTGTTCTGTCCTGATGCCAATCACTTTATATATAGAGGATACATTTGTTGCGAGATCTGTTGCTCAGTAATAGAATAGGGAAGATTTATAAGGAAATGACAGTATTGTATCCTAAAAGAACAGGAAAAGTTGCACAGTGGAAATGAAACCTTCATTATTTTCAACATTTTTATTCCTGGTAGAGTTTGCTGTTATCTCTTTGCTGCTGAAATGTTTAAATCTCCCCCCCCCCACAATATCATTTCTTAAATGGCTTTAATGATCTCATCTTTCTCATAAGAAATTCAAGAGTGATAATGGTTTACATTCCTAACAACTCTGTCAAATGAGGTGAGAGAAATAATAACCATCCCAATCAACTTAATGAGTTTATTATTTATTTGACTTAGTCTCATTCTACCACTCTTGTTTATTACTCCACACTGAGATGAAGAGATACATTTCACATAATGTTTGCAACAATATGTGTGAGAGACAACAAAAGAGAGAATGGGAGCTGTGAATAGCTTTCTCAGTATTATTTGGCAGTTCATTTTTTCATCCTCCTTTTTGTTCGTGGCAACTTCAGTCTTGGGACACTTGCATCTGGATACATGGACAGTGTCTAGAGGAACAGAAGAGCCACTGTTGTTAACAAAACAATTTCAGACTAAATGTCCTTTGAGTCTCTCTCCTGTTATTTATGTGAGCATCTGATAATCATTAATGCAAAAGGAAAAGAAATGGCTGTGACATAGGAGACCCTTGAGCCAAAAAAAAAAAAAAAGATATGTATTCAGTTTGCAAGCAGATTGAAACACATTTGAATGTGTTCTCTCTCTTTCTTACACAAACAACTTTGTAGCAACAGCATGGGATGCGTATCTGTAACAATCTCAGCCATTTTTTAAAACACACAAATAATAAAATCTCCTTGTATAAAAATGCCCAAATCTCTTGGAAAACAAATTATGCTAACAAAAAATAAGTTAGTGTCTTTTAATGTTAATGCTTTATTATTTGAGTCTGGTTCTTCTGTTCTGAGTACCTGAGTAGGACAGTTTAAAACAATACCTGGAATGAGTATTATGCAGAAAGAAAGGGAAATACTGGGGTAAAGATATTTCTAAAGCATGTTTTAAAGATATTTAGCCTGTTTTTTTATATAACAAAACATTTGCACTATCCTATTTAATAAGAAATATTTTCTTTGTTTTTATTTGGTGGGAGGGAGGGTGAATGGAAAACACTCTCTTTAGGCATAGTTTCCATACCCCAAATTACTACTAATTAATTTGCTTAAAATGCATAATTAAAAATCCAAAGTGTTCTAACTACTTGCTTTCAATCTGTGATTTATATCAGTTAGTTCATAAATGTAAGTCGAGCTTTGAGGAGAATGTACAACTATAGCAGTGGGAGATGGAATCCTACTAAATGACTTAGTGTATTTGTAGCAGCTTGTGATGATGGTAAAATTAAGTACATCTGTAATGAGTGCATTGTTTCCAAGCAGTGAATGTCAGCCAAGCTAAAAAGTCTGCTATCCATATGGAACTTATATCATTTCTTCTCTCCGTTCTCAGAATAGTTCTGCCAAAATTGTAACTATAAAAAAAAGAAAAAATGTTGGCCTTTCTATACCATAATTTTACCAAACACAGTTGGAATAAAACAGCTGATATCGAGAAGTCTCCCCAGAAATATAGTTGATTTTTTCAGAACTGAAACAAATTTAACATGCAATGCTACGATGTTATTTCAGTATTTTTAGAATTTGTTGCTAAATGGGCTCAATGAAGTAGACATTGAAATTTCAATTTTTAAAATGTAGCTCAAAATATTTTTACAATATCCAGAACTATTCTCTCAGCATAGTTTCCAGGTTTTTAGATGTATCCATTAAGTTATTTTGCAATCATGTTATTTTTAATGGTGCAAGTATGTGTCAAAAGTGCATTTCACAAAGAAAGATAAAAGATTTATACAATCCAACAACTATAATGATACTTAAATATTTACTGTATATAAGGTTTGTCTAACCTGCAGCCCACAGACAGCATAAGGCCCTGGACAGCTAGTGCAGCCCTACAAGATAATAAAAAAATATATAAAAAAGGAAACTTGTTATTTATATACATTAACTATATTATATATTTTATATGTGTCCCAAGATAATTCCACTTCAGTCAATGCTGCCTAGGCAAGCCAAATGGTTAGACAACTGTGCTGTAAATTATTATTGCCTTACTGTTTACATAGCACTGTAAATATATTTAATGCTTTGCAGAGTACATGAAATACATGATATATGCCCTTGGGAAATTATAATATTATACACGCACGCACGCACACACACACACACACACACATGCAGATGCAGACATACACATGCGCATGTGTGTGCGTGTGTGAAAGGAAGCTACAGGGTTGCAGTGTCAACATTTATGGATAGACTGTAGCACAGCAGTTATCCTGATTGAGAAATTCAATTTCCAGAAAACTGCCATCACTGTCTAATGGTCTACCGTTCTAAAGTTTCTTTTAAAAAAAGAAGTATGGATGTGGAGGAATATAGTTATGGTTGGTCAATATTTTTTAAGAAATGTAATGAATTAAAGTTTATAGCACTGCTTATACCCATTACGAAATGGGTAAATAGAGCAGATTATAGAACTTTTCTGAGAATCTTTGGTTTAATTATTTGTTTGGTAAGAATACTTGGCACCTTCTCAATAAAGAGTATGTTGTGGCCTGCCAGAGGCCAGCAGAGCTGGCAGCAGACTCGGACATGAGGAGGATGGGGAGGAACATGGGCCAGTCCTAAAGTCTTGGGAAGGCTCTGATGAGTGCTCTGCATCGGAGGCAGAGATGGGGCCACAACCACTGTTCCCTCTAAGTTGCGCGGCTGCGCGGACGCGCACGTGGCAACAAAACACCACGCAGCAGTTTCCAACTGCCGCACAGTGGTTTTTGTGAGACGCCTTCCACCATAATAGGAGAGGAGAGCCAGCCTGGAGACAGCAATCAGTTCTAGATCCACAAGGCAGAAAGTAAGTAGCTCAGAGAAGGGGTGTGGGGGTTGGGATAAGGCATGGGATGGGCTCCCAGCAGCGGCTGCTCGGATTTGCCAGAGAGGGAGGGAGAGTGAGAGAGAGAGAGAGAGAGAGTATCCCTCCTTCCTTCAGCCCAACACTCTCGCTGGCATCCTGGCCAGATGAGAGGGACTGTAGAGGGTCTCCTTGAGTCTAGGGTAGCGAGTCATTCAATGGGAAAATTGCCTCTTGGAAGGAATGACCCGGATTGGCTCCTGCTTCATCTCTCCTGCTTCGTCTCTCCTGCCTCTTTGCTTCTCCGTTTGGTCTTTGGGCGGACTCTAGGAGACCCTCTGCAGTCTCTAGGAGACCCTCTGCAGTCCCTCTCATCTGGCCTGGATGCCAGCGAGAGTGTTGGGCTGAAGGAAGGAGGGATTCTCTCTCCCTCCCTCCCTCCCTCCCTCTCTCGTTAGTTGGTGGGCAGACTTAGCACTTGGTTAAGTTTGTTTCTCTGTGTGTTGTGCATAATATATACATGTCTCCATGGATGCAATTGTGAAAGCATTTTTTTTACTCTTTAAAAGAATTTTTGGATTTCTCCTCACCAAACCTTTAAGACTGAAAGAGTTAGAGTTGAAATATAAAGAGATTGTCAATTGCTATACTGTTAGATTGGTAGGCAATTATGGACTATCTTGATTATATCCTCCTTAGAAAGAATATGCTACTGTATGGTTGAGAAAAAGACCAACTTCATTCCATGGAAACCAAACAAAGTTCATATGGAGGGTTTCTTTCTACGATGGGCTTCTTGGGTCAACAGTGAATATCAGTTATCAAAAATGTAGGTAAAAAGTTAAGCAGACAATAGGCAATTACAAAAAGGGAAGACAACTTTCTGAATTCTGTTGTTTTGACTTAGTGACTTATAAATAGTAGACTAATGTTCTGAAAACGTGACCTAAATTTCTATATATTTTAAATAGCTGTAAAGCTATGCTGAAAAAGTTGTTCTCAAGGTATTGTGATAAATTCAATAAAAAGAAGGAAATTCTTGATGAACTTAAGGAGGAATGAGAGTATTGGATAGTAAATGGACAAATAAAATTACCAATCAAAGAGAATATTTGCACCTCAGGGTTGAAATGAGATGTTCTCTTCCTCTTTCCTCTCTTCTCTCTCTGTCTCTCTCATCCTCTTTCTCTTTGTCTCTCTCCTCTTTCTCTCTTTCTTTTCCATTCTTCTGTCACTTTTTCTCTCCTTCTCTCTCCTCTTTGTCTCTTTGTCTCATCCTTTCTCTTTGTCTCTCTTTCTCTCTCCTTCTTTCCCACTCTTCTGTCACTTTCTCTCTCCTTCTCTGTCTCTCTTCCCTCTTTTTTCTTCCTCTCTTCCTCTCTCCTACTCTTTTATCACTTTCTCTCTACCGCCCAACCTGTTCCCATACTTATCTTAGACTGATCATATTTGCAATAATTTATCTTCTGTTCTAAATAGGCACAGTTCCCTTACCGGATCCCTCGCTCACTCAAACACACACACACACAAACACACACACACAAACACACACACAAACACACACTCATGCACAAAACCATTTTTCTCCATTCCAATTCAGATCCTATAAATCAATTGCTCTGTGAAACATCTGTGAAAAAAATTCAGGTGCTCAGACATGAAAATGTGCTGCTCAAACACTATACTTTTCCGCACACACTGAAAAAAAATTAGAGGGAACATTGGCCACAACCGTCTGACAGTTATCAGCTACCTTCAGAGTCAGAGATGAGTGGGGTTGAAGAACAGCTGGAGCCTGTTCCCGATGTGCGCATGCGCAGAACTGTCAGGACAGGGGAACAATTAAGGAACAGAGGTTGACTCAAGAGTAAAGGCACAAGGGAACGCTGAATGGTTCCTCCCATAGGAAATAAATAGGAGCAAAAGGGAATTGGTGTTTGCAGGAGACAGTTAGTTTGTTAGTGTGAAGATTTGCTTGTCTGAGAGACTCCTTGCCAAGTATTTCCTTGTACAGTGTTGTGTCTGCAAGCTATCAACCTGGCAACTATCCAAGGATTGAAAAGGTCTGTGTTTGCAATTCACCCTTGAAAGACTGTTTGCTGGGACTTTGCTGGATGTGAATGCTAGGAATTCATATTAGCCAAATAAAAAGAGGTTTTTTGGGGATAAGGAGTCTGTTTCGTGATTTGGTGAAGCCTAGGTCAGAACAGAGTAGTTAAAGAGCCGGTCTGGTGTAGTGGTTAAAGCATCAGGAGACACTGAGTTCTAGATCCATCTTAGACACAAAGCACATTAGATGACCTTGGCCAGTCACTTTCTCTTAGTCCTACGAAGGAGAAAACAGCAAATTACTTCTGAAAAACTTTCCAAGAAAATTGCAGAACTTGTCCAGGTGGTCTTCAAGAATCAGACACAATTTGAATAGAAAAAAAATTAACATATGCTTCCCCCCCACACATCAAATATTAGGGTGGGTTTGGCTCTGCTTGTGTTAAATTTCTTTTCCATTGTTCTCAATCCCTTTGAAATCAGGCTTCCTTAAAACCATATCACAATTGAGATGGAAATAAAAGGCAATGATGCATTCTCACTGTCTTCTTCTAGGGTATTTTTCAACTTTCTAGTCCATACTATACACCTAGGATACCTTGATGATCTTCCATTCAAAGTACTATCCAGATCCAAAACTTTTTTTAAAAAAAAATCCTATTAGCCAGTGTTGCCTAGATGATGCCACCTATCTTGATATTGAAATAGATTAGATTAAAACAAATAAAGAGCCACGCTAATGGGATATAGCGATGTAGATTTTCAAAATTAGGACAAGGATCATTTTGGACAAATTACTACATACTGTAATCTATGAATGGGCAGATAGCCTTTGTTTGTCTTAAACTATTTCATACTGATTTACAATTATTTTAAATGTAGTGTAATTTATTTGGATTTTGCTTAGCACAATTTGTTAATCCAGCTCTTTGTGGTCTGTAAATCTTATTTTTTGCAAATCATTCTTGAAACAGCTCATGTACGTAATATGAACTTTACCCTAGGCAGCTTTGGAGAAAATATGGTAGGCACAGATATTAGGAATTCATAGAAAATAAATGGTAATTTTGTTTATTTGGTCCTTCTGAAATATCTAAGCCTATCAATCAGAAAAGCTCCATAGCTTTTCAACTTGCTCACATGACCTAAATTAATCTTGCAAAATCCAGTTATCTATTATTTGGAGGAATAGCTCTTCAAAAAATTGTGATTTGGGTGGATCTTTCTCTTCTCCCTGCTTAATAGATTATAAAATCAAAGCTTTATTTATTACTTTATGGTAAGTAGATGATAACAATTGTCAGGCAGGGACATTTGAGACCAAAGGAGTGCTGTTATTTGGGTACTTAACAAGATTGTTGTTAAGATCGTAACTTTACAAAACACATTTAACTGCCTTCCTGTTCATGCATATTTTGAAGGAAGAAAATCATCAAAGAGATTCAGTGAATACTCTTAGGTTTTTAAAATGCATTTAAACTTTTCAAGGTGATTTCAAAAGCCTTTAAAAAGGGGGTTTTTAGATACTCTTTTTCCTGCTGAGAGTATGTAAGAGGAAAATGAAAAATGTTTAACACAGAGAGTTTATAGTCAGATGTAAAAATTCAGCAGCACTGCTTTACTCATTTTTGTTAACAATAATAAGGAAGGTGTATTGAAGTCTGAGAAGTGATTTTATGATGAGTGATGAGGATTATACCATACAAGCACCTTATTAGGATTTATGTCCACAATTCTACTATTTAGATTAGTGATGCCACCTCAGTTTTGTACACAGTGGTTTTGATACTGCTTTCAGTCATGGGGCCAAAGATAATTTGTCAGGGTGGAGATGATAGTGGATTATGAAGCTATGAACAAAAGGCTTTCATTTTGTTTTCTAGTGTTAGAATTGTAACAAATTATTATGATTGCTAAGGAAGGAGAGAACTGGAAATGCTTCCTTGCTTGTTTCCATACTTAGGTGTGGGAAGAGCTTTTTATCATGTTCTTTCCTGAAAATAAGTCGCCTTAATGGAAAAAGCAAGAGGGAATAGTGTAATCGCCATTTCAATATAACTCTGTAGAAAACTTGCCTTTAGCCCGCCATCTCACTTGCTTTATCTATTGAGAACTACTTCCCATGCTGTGCACATTTTCCAAGCTTCATCCGGGATGATTATTTACAGTAAAGGGAACTTCCTAATTCTAAAGCTCGGCTTCATGAGCAAGTTAATCGCATGTTTTGATTATGCTACTTCGTCCTCTGTTACGATCGAGCCAATAGAGCCGAATTGCCTGAAAAAGCAGGATGATTACTGTATATTTTTACGGACAGGTGTGAGGCGTGAAAGAAAGAAAAAACCGTCTCTTTAGAGCGTGCGCAGCCGCTCTCCTTCAATGCCTCCCTTTTCCCCTTTGTATCGGCAGCCGCATTTACACAGCGCGCGGCTGGAGGGAAATCGTAGAGGAAGCGAGACTGGGGCGGGGGGGGGGGTGGGGGCGCCAAGCCGAGTGGGTTCTACGTGCCAGATGTTTTAGCCCCTCCCCTTACGCCTGTTTGGCTGCCTCCGTGTGGCCGCGCTCGAGCCCTCTGTGTGAATCGAAGTCTGATGAGTTAGCCGGTTGCTATGGTGAGGAGCTGGTCACGTGGTCTGGGTGCTGCTCCCGGCTATTTGACGTCACCGACCAGAAAGGAGGGGAAAGAAGACGGCGGCGGAGAGAGGCGGACAGAATCGGTAGTAAAGGGGAAAAAAGCAGCAGCCCAGCCCGTCCATACCTCTCCTCGCCCACAGGCACCCAGGTTTTGGGCTGCTTGCTTTTGGGAGCGTTCCAATGCCTGGTCCTACTCAAGCGCTGTCCCCAAATGGAGAGAACAACAACGACATCATCCAGGATAACGGCACCATCATCCCTTTCAGGAAGCATACAGTGCGAGGGGAGCGTTCCTACAGGTAACCCACTCTCTTTTCTCTCTCACCACCCTGTGTGCGAGTTTGGGCGTGCGCGGTGCGTGTGCGTCGTGGACACACACATACACACGCACACCCTGACCCCTTGGAGAATTGCTGCAGTGTCGGGTGGAAAAAAAGCAGGGCTGCAGGACATTGCATAATAAAAACAGCGGGGCACCAAAGCCCAATCTAGCGTGTCTCCTCGTGTAGCGGGTAGCATATTTAACTGTTTTAATGAGCTCCTTGCATTGTCTCGGTTTTAAAAAAATCTCTTGTGAATATTCTTCCCGTCATACAGAGACGTTTTCCTTTTCCTTATTTTCCAGCTTCCCTTCCTATTTTTTTTTCTTTTTTTTTTGCATGGCGAAAATAAGATACGCATTCTGGAGTGAGTGCATTTTTGTGTGTAGGTATACAAACACACCCACACACAATCAAAGGGATGTAGTATGAGTGCTGGGGTTTTTCTTCGTATTCTTTTGTAAAGCGGGCGTTTGGAAGACCGCAGAAGAGGAGGCTGTGAGAGAAGAAAGAAGCAGGCTTATATAATGGTGCACTGCCTCGGTGTGCAGGAGGGAAAATGGAATCCTCCTGGATTAAGCTGCAGTCTGTGTGATGTTAAATCACCAGATTGATGGAGCTTTGTAAGAAATGCAACCCCCTGATTGGTGGAAGCTTGACAGAGGTCAGAGTGTCAGGAATACATTAAAAATCCTCTTAATACTGGGTTTGGAAACTAGGTGGACTGTACAGTAGCTGCTAAAAGAATAGGGGACACTAAGGACATAAAGTGATATCCCTGTTTATGATATATATATATATATATATAGTGTCTCCCCTTTATTTATTTATCAGCACAAATACTATATATATATATATATATATATATATATATATATATATATATATATATATATATATATATATATACACACACACACATACATACATACACACACACACATATACATACATACACGTAATGATTATGTGTGTGTGTATAATCATTATGTTTCTTGCTTTGATAGAGGCTGTTGTCTGTTTTCTTATCTATAGTTATAAAACATTTTTAATAATAGCTTGGCATGTACCTTTGGTAAGAGGGTTCCCTCTTTCTGCTCCTTCCCCTAGACACATTAGCATATCTGACATGTTCCCCTAGATAGAGTCATTAAGATTGCTTCCATTTTCAGTAAGGATAAAAGTGTAGCTGTGAATGAGCCTCATGTTTGAGGCTTTCTTATCCCTGCATTCTGAAAATGTAACCATGATTGAATAACACAACTGGATGTATCAATATCTTTATGTTTGTTCCCCACAACCTACAATTTATCACTTTCTCTTTTTAAGAGTATCATGCTCTGGAGCAAGCTTCTGAAAATGAAATTTTGTTGACATGTTTGACAACACTGTGAAATGTAAAATCAGAAAAAAAAAGTGATCAGTTGACTATTGGATAGTGTATGAATATAGCACTGTAAAGCAGTATTGCTGCATGTCACTAACTGTAGGTTCCTATTTTGTTTATGAATGGCTGAAGTCACAAAAATGTTTTAAAATATAACACTCTGAATTATTTGTGAAATCCAAGTTCTTTTTCTTATATTTGTTAACATCCATTCAGTCTGGACTAATTTGAAAAGCACTAATTGCTTAAGCTTTTCCCTTGTATTTTATATATAGCATCTGTTAGGTGTGGCACTAATTGAACCTTGAAAATATGGAATAATTCCTGAAATTTCAAATTATTTTTGTTTAAGTCTTATTGAGAAGTTAGAATCTCTTATTTCGTATCTTCATTCATTCCACTATGTATATTTTTGTTGGAAAATTTATTTGATAAACCTTTTATTGAAAAACTGATCTGTCTAATGTTAATCTTATTAAGAACAGAACATTTCAGGTTTGTTGATAAACATATCAGAGATCTCATTGAAGATATCAGTCTTAATATTATAACATTACTACTGAAAATAATGTATTTACTTGATCAACAGTATATACTGATTTTTTTCTTAAAGAAAAAGCTTCTTTGCTTAGAAGAAAATTTTATGTTGCAAAAGTTTAGGCTACTGCAAAAATGTAACACATTATTTGGGGATAACTGCAAATATATTTCAAAGGAGCTTGGTTTAGATTAGATAATAGGCTTGTGTTTCATTTCTTCCCTTCTCCAAAATATTTTAAAGTTTTTTGAAATAAATATAGTACAGAAGCAAAATTTTCCTGCAGCACTCTAATTGCTAGATTGCTTGATAGATATTATGTTTTATTTCTGACATGTGCTAACTATATGATTACAGATAACCCATTCTATATATTTTCCCCCTCAGTGGAGAAATATGAACAAGCCAAAAACACCAAAATACAAATTTATGAATAATCCACAGACTGGCATCTGAAAGCCAAATATTATTTCGTTCATATTTCACTGAGGTGCATTCTTAACAGCCACCATGAAATTGTAATAGTTTCAGTTGGTTTGATCCTCTAAAGTATGCCAAGATCAACTGAAATGAAAGCCTCTGTATGAAAGTAAGCTGATATCTAAACAATTTCTGGTCCATAGAAGTGCCAACTATATGATTTCATATATATATTTAGTTCCAGAAGAAAAACAATCTAAGAATGTAAGTTGTGTAATTATGGTGCCACTCTGGCAATGATCTTATATTATTTTCATAGCATACTTATACAAACATAATTCCCATTGCATACAGTAGCCTTACTCCCAGCTGCATCTCCATAGTGTTGTGGTTAATATATTCTATTCTACTTGAATTAGATTAACAAAAACATAACACACTTTAAAATAAAGATTAGAATTTTCTCAAATTATTTCCTCAAGTTTTGAGTGCAAAGACAAAAATGCATTGATTCATAAAACTGAAATCATATAAGCCTCCAAATCGGAGATGTACAAATTTTGTTCTTAGGGACATATACAACCTCCTAAAAACAACAACCAACAACAAAGGCACGCCCTTCAAAAGTTGCCACATAATTGGAATTTTAATATTTCACTTTGGAAAATGTTCATATATGCGAGAAGTAATCATATTAACTTAGTATTGAATTTAAATTTAAAATTACATTTGGTCCCACCCAGATTTTTATCCTCATTCTATTACATGTAGCAGTGTTTTTCCGATGCAACACTTAAAAGACAAATTGGCGTCAGCCTCGCAAAACTTGTTCGCTTCTGCACTCTTCTGGATGCAAAGTAGGACACAAGCTGTAGGTTTGCATGCTTCTTTCTTTGATTTTGAGTGAGGTTTCTGTTTCCTGCTTAGCTTTATCTCCAGGTTGCTATTATGCCTTACATGCTGAAATGTGGTTAGTAAATGTACTTTACATATGAAACTTCTTTGGTTTTTTTAATGTTGTAAAAACCCTTTAAAATGTTCTTCAGAGTGCTTAGGTGTGGCTACTTTGGAAGCTGTTCCCAGTTATCTCTATTCATGAACAACCGTTTTGCTTTGCTGAGAAAAATACTGATCAGGAAATTGAGAGGAATGCTGCACAAAATGGGGAAGTGCGGAAATGTAAATTGTTGGGTCACTTCCACTCAAAATATTGTTTGAATTAAGACTTACTTTTTATTAACCATAATTCTTAATTGAAAATAAACATCCTTAGGACTTTCCAGAGAATTTGCCAGCATTCTCTTTTTGCTGGTATTACAACAGAGAACTGGTATCTGTCTCTTTTTGTATTGTATTTTGAAATATAAATAAACCAACTTTTGTTGGCATAATTTTTTAAAAAAGATGCTAGCATTTAGATTACAGAATTTCATTTTCCCAGACGTAAATTTAAGTTGAAGTTCTTTGGTTAATTGGGGACCTAATCCTTAATGTATACAATTTCCATTTTGGAGAGAGTTGATAAAACATACCCACTTGAAAAGCCTCAAGTAAACCAGGCTAACATTTGTTTGATACTGCTCTACAAGTTCTCTGACATTTTAAGCAAGAAACCTGCTTTCTTTTTCTTTGGTTCTACACGTGAGATATGATCATATCACTTATCTAATTTCTGGTGAATATTTCTTTACTTTGGGTTGAAAAGAAAATCGAGGATTAGCAATATTCTCTGCTGTGAGTTAATAATTGTCATTCATGCAAGTCGAGTTACTCTCATAATTAGTTTCCTGTTGAATCTTGTGTTTTCCAAATCCTCCATTCAAGAATTAAATCAGGATTTTTCTATTAATGTTAGCAATAAGATTTGTATTGGTAATTCCAATTGGCTATTTATTTGAAGTGAGATTTGAATACACTTTTATTGTCTCAACAGATACTTAAAAATATCTTTTTTACTTTTACAAAAAAATCTTTAATATGTGACCTTTAAACTAGTATGTTTTCTAATGCCAATTTCCATTAAGAAATGGCCAACAGAATTCTCCACAAGCCGTTCTGTATGATTATAATTGCATTGCATTATATAGGAAAGCAATGCATCCAGCATATTAACTCTACAAATAAATGAACTTTGACACAGTCATTATATAGACTTCTTGCAGATGTGTGATACTGTAGTTTTCTCTGAAAATATGGAATTAATATCAGATAAATAATAAAGAAGGAGCCCTTTCTCCATTATTCATTCATAATGGTATGGGTAGTCTTCAACCCACAATTACAATTAGGCCTGGAATTTTGGTTTAATTAATTGGAGTCATTTAGTGAGGTGCCTATGTGTCCGCCTCATTCAACAACCACAAGCCCGGCTCTCATAGTAGTGGTCACTACTATGAAAGAGCTGCCTGCCGAAAGAGGGCAGGCAGCTCTCCTCCATGCACAGAAGGGAAATCCTGTGCTGTGCTGGAAAAACAAAGATTTGATCCCAAAGAGCCAAATTTCATTTCTCCAGTCTACCGCAAACCTTCCCCTCTCCTCCATGTATGAAAGAGAACTGCCAGACTGGGCCAGAGAAAGGAAGCTTGGATCCTGAAGATCTGAACTGCCTTTTCCTGGGCCAGAAAGATGATTCCTCTCCCTTCATTGTGCAAAAGAAAATTTCTGTGCTGGGCTGGAGAAAGTAAGCTCTTGCCTTCTGTGTGCTAGCTTTTTTACCCTTCAGAAACTTTGCATTCTGGCTAGCAAATGCAATTTGTCTGAACAGTAAGTACACAGATCTTTTTCAGTGATGCTGACTTTCTGAGGAAGCAAGTAGAGAAGATTGCAAATGGTGGTTACTAGTCTTAAGGTTGCCAACTGCCTGAAATACTGTCATGTGGCATCCAGAGTGATGCAGCAGTAACTTCAAAGATTGGCCATAAGTAATCTTTCCTGAATCTTGTAATTTTGAACAGTCATTAGGTGATTGATAATAAATTGATAAAGGAACACTGTGGCTCAGTGGCTATGACGCTGAGTTTGTCAATCAGAATGGTCGGCAGTTCAAATCCCTAGCACCAAGTAACGAGGTGAGCTCCTGTTACTTGTCCCAGCTTCTGCCAACCTAGCAGTTTGAAAGCATGTAAAAATGCAAGTAGAAAAATAGGGACCATCTTGGTGGGAAGGTAACAGCGTTCTGTGCACCTTCGGTTTTTAGTCATGCTGGCCACATGACCCAGGAGACGACTTTGGACAGTGCTGGCTCTTCGGCTTTGAAACAGAAATGAGCACCGCCCCCTAGAGTCGGGAACAACTAGAACATATGTGTGAGGGGAACCTTTACCTTTACTAAATTTATGACTATATATATGAAATTCTTCCATCCTTCTAAAGTCTTGGACACCTTTAAATTCTGAAAAAGCTTTAACTTTTTACAGAACTAGCTAGAGAATTCCAGGTTATGAATTTAACTTTTTATGAAGTACATTCTACATATGAGAGTAATAGTAAAATTTTATTGTTTTGCTATTAGGACATATCAGAATACAACATATAAAATAGAAAATAGGAAACAACAGATCATATATTTATATTGAATAAATGAAATGCTATAAAAGAAATATAAATATGAACAGTAAGTACACAGATCTTTTTCAGTGATGCTGACTTTCTGAGGAAGCAAGTAGAGAAGATTGCAAATGGTGGTTACTAGTCTTAAGGTTGCCAACTGCCTGAAATACTGTCATGTGGCATCCAGAGTGATGCAGCAGTAACTTCAAAGATTGGCCATAAGTAATCTTTCCTGAATCTTGTAATTTTGAACAGTCATTAGGTGATTGATAATAAATTGATAAAGGAACACTGTGGCTCAGTGGCTATGACGCTGAGTTTGTCAATCAGAATGGTCGGCAGTTCAAATCCCTAGCACCAAGTAACGAGGTGAGCTCCTGTTACTTGTCCCAGCTTCTGCCAACCTAGCAGTTTGAAAGCATGTAAAAATGCAAGTAGAAAAATAGGGACCATCTTGGTGGGAAGGTAACAGCGTTCTGTGCACCTTCGGTTTTTAGTCATGCTGGCCACATGACCCAGGAGACGACTTTGGACAGTGCTGGCTCTTCGGCTTTGAAACAGAAATGAGCACCGCCCCCTAGAGTCGGGAACAACTAGAACATATGTGTGAGGGGAACCTTTACCTTTACTAAATTTATGACTATATATATGAAATTCTTCCATCCTTCTAAAGTCTTGGACACCTTTAAATTCTGAAAAAGCTTTAACTTTTTACAGAACTAGCTAGAGAATTCCAGGTTATGAATTTAACTTTTTATGAAGTACATTCTACATATGAGAGTAATAGTAAAATTTTATTGTTTTGCTATTAGGACATATCAGAATACAACATATAAAATAGAAAATAGGAAACAACAGATCATATATTTATATTGAATAAATGAAATGCTATAAAAGAAATATAAATATGGTAATTTAAGTACATATTCAGCCTTGTAGTCAGACATCTCTAAATCTTTGGGGATATGTATCTTAAGTAGTATTTCTTCAGTAGCAGTGGTCATGTACATTTCTTTGATTTTTAATAGGAAATCCAGGGGATTTTCTTATATTCCTTCATTTCATTTATTGAATTTCTAGGCCGCCCAATCCTGAAGGACTCCGGGCGGCTTACAGAAATGAAAAATATTAAAAAGAATTAAAACAATAAAACACAACAAAATTAAAAAGAAGCACAACATGCACCCAATCACAGGGGGGGTTGGACCTCAATCAAGAGGTCAACAGCCCCAGGCCTGCCGGAAAAGCCAGGTTTTAATAGCTTTACGGAATGCCATGAGAGTGGGTAGGGCCCAGATCTCTGTGGGTAGCTCGTTCCATAGGGCAGCAACAGAGAAGGCCCTACTCCGAGGCGTCGCCAGCCAGCATTGTCCCGCTGAAGTCACCCAGAGAAGGCCCATCCTATGCGATCTTATTGGTCTTAGGGAGGTATGTGGCAGAAGACGGTCTTGCAGGTATCCGGGTCCTAGGCCATGTAGGGCTTTAAAGGTGATGACCAGCACCTTGAATCGTGCTCGGAGACTAATGGGAAGCCAGTGCAGCTCGCGGAGGATATGTGTAGTATGGGTGAACCTTGGTACACCCAATATCACTTGCGCGGCTGCATTCTGGACTAATTGTAGTCTCCAAACACTTTTCAGGGGCAGCCCCAAGTACAGCGCATTACAGTAATCCTGTCTTGACATGACGAGGGCATGAGTGACTGTTTGAAGTGCCTCCCGCTCCAAATAGGGCCGCAACTGGTGCACCAGGCGAACCTGGGCAAAGGCCCCCCTGGTCACAGCTGACAGGTGATGTTCCAAAGTCAGCTGTGGGTCCAGGAGGACCCCCGGGTTGCGGACCTTCTCTGAGGGGTGTAAAATTTTACCCCCCAGGCTAAGAGATGGAATGTCTGGACTATCCTTGCAAGGCAACATCAATAGCCACTCGGTCTTGTCTGGATTGAGTGGAAGCTTGTTTGCTCCCATCCAGACCATGACAGCCTCCAGGCACTGGCACATCACTTCCACTGCTTCGCTGAGTTGGCACGGAGCAGACAGATACAATTGAGTATCATCCGCACTCCCACCTCCCGTAAACGTCGCAGAAGGATACCATGATCGATGGTATCGAAGGCCGCTGAGAGGTCAAGAAGCACCAGGATAGAGGAATGTCCTCTATCCCTGGCCCACCAGAGATCATCGGTCAACGTGACCAAAGCAGACCCTCTCTGAGGGGAGCAAATTTTCTCCTCCCAGGCTTAAGGACGGACTAGCTGGACTGTTCTTAGGGGGCAACATCCACAGCCATTCGGTCTTGTCAGGATTGAGTGCGAGTTTGTTCGCTCCCATCCAGACCCTAACAGTTTCCAGGCACTGGCACATCATTTCCACCGCTACGCTGAGTTGGCACGGGGCGGACAGATACAACTGAGTGTTGTCCGCGTACTGGTGGTATTTAATCCCGTGCCGGCGAATGATCTCACCCAGTGGCTTCATGTAGATATTAAATAGGAGGGGGGACAAGACCAACCCCTGTGGCACCCCATAATTGAGAGGTCTAGGAGTCGACCTCTGTCCTCCGACCAACACCGACTGCGACCTGTCAGAGAGGTAAGAGGAGAACCACCGTAAAACAGTGCCTCCCACTCCCACCTCTTCCAGCCATCGCAGAAGGATACCATGTTCGATGGTATTGAAGGCCGCTGAGAGGTCAAGGAGCACAAGGACAGAGGAATGCTCTCTGTCCCTGGCCCGCCAGAGATCATCGGTCAGTGCGACCAAAGCGGTTTTGGTGGAGTAACCAGGCCTGAAACCAGACTGAAAAGGGTCTAGATAATCTGCTTCATCCAAGGTCCATCGGAGTTGGAGGGCCACCACCTTCTCAACAACCTTCCCTAAAAAAGGGAGGTTGGAGACTGGGCGATAGTTTTTAAAAATAGCTGGGTCCAGAGAAGGCTTCTTGAGGAGGGGTTTCATCACCGCCTCCTCCAGAGGTTGTGGAAAAGATCTCTCCTGCAAGGAGGCGTTCGTAATTCTCTGGAACCAGCCTTGTGTTACCTCCCTGCTGGTCGAAACCAGCCAGGAGGCTCACGGATCCAGAAAACAGGTGGAGGCACTCATCGCTCCCATGGCCTTGTCTACTTCATCAGGAGTGACAAGCTGGAACTCATTCCAGAAAGTCTGAATAAAACCCTCCCTCGGCATCTCTGCTGGTTCTGTCCAAATGGACAGAATCTGAGTGATTTTGTCCAACAGAAACTGAACAAACTCCTCAGTTCGTCCCTGTAAGGCATCCCCCGTTTCCCTCCCCTTTCAGGAGGGAACAGGTTATCCTAAACAGGGCGGCTGGGCGAGATTCTGCGGACGCAATGAGAGCGGAAAAATGCACACATTTTGCCGCCCGTATCGCCACTAAATAAGTCCTAATAAAGGCTCTTAGTAGTGTTCGGTCAGATTCGGAGTTGCTAGCCCTCCAGCGTCGCTCTAGGCGTCTCTTTTGGCGCTTCATCTCCCGGAGTTCCTCAGTAAACCAAGGTGCCCTCCTGGATCAACTGCTGCGGAGAGGCCGCAAAGGTGCAATCCTATCTAGGGCCTCAGTCGCTGCTATATTCCAAGCGGCGACCAGGGACTCTGTCGGATTGTGGGCAAGAGAGTCAGGTATCTCCCCAAGCTCCTTTTGAAATCCCGACGGGTCCATCAGGTGCCTGGGGAGGAACCGCTTAATCGGTTCCACCTCCTTGCGATGGGGGAGTAGCTTCCGAAAATCAAGCCTCAACAGGAAGTGATCCGACCATGACAAGGGCGAGGTGTCTACTTCCCTTAACTCAAGATCATGTCTCCACTGCCCCAAGAGAAACACTAGGTCGAGCATGTGTCCCGCTCTATGAGTCGGACCCTGAATTACTTGGGTCAAGTCCATGGCTGTCATGGAGGCCATGAACTCCTGGGCCCCATCAGAGTGTTTGCCTAAGGATGGCAGGTTGAAGTCCCCCAGTACTAACAGTCTGGGGAACTCAACTGCCAACCCGGCTACTGACTCCAGGAGCGCAGGCAGGGCTGTTGTGATGCAGCTAGGAGGTAGGTACGTCAGAAACAAGTCCACTTCAACCCCAAGTCCAACTTCAAAAGAAGGGACTCACACCCCACAATCTCCGGAGCAGGGCTCCTGTGAGGAGCTAATGATCTTCGGATAATAATTGCCACTCCCCCACCTCTTCCCTGGTGTCGTGGTTGGTGGAGCACCTGAAACCCTTCTGGGCACATTTCGGAGAGGGGGACTCCTCCCTCATGGCCCAACCAGGTTTCAGTAATACATGCCAGGTCTTCCCCCTTGTCAAGTATTAAGTCCCGGACGAGGGGAGCTTTATGAACCGCAGACCTGGCATTTAGCAACAGCAACCTGAGACCAGGGCCCTGGCTTCTCTTGCCACCTGGTCCTTGAGTTAAGCTTACAGGGCCGGAACGAGGGATCGCTGTGACTTAGCGAGCCCTCCTTCCCCGGTATTGGCTAGCCCAGTAGCCCCCGTTGTACCTGCCCCTCCCAGGGATGAGGGGTAGGCCTGGGCCTCCCTACCACTTCTGCTTATGCACTCAGTGGGGGAGGAACCAGGCCACGCCCTCAGTCCTCTCAGATGCACTCTCAGTCACTCTCTCATACATACCCCATTAAAACATATAAAAATACAATAGTATAATAAAAAAGATAGTTAGAATTAGGTGGGTTCATTCATCAAACAATCGCACCATACACACTCCATACACAAAGGAATTGCGCAGATCTTAAAAGAAATACCACTCAAGTGGATTCGTGCAGAAATGGCGGTCGGAAACCAATAATGATGAAATGGAGGGAGAGTTCCACAGTCCCTCTCCCTCTTATAGGTCCGGAAATGCGAAAAGGGGGGGGGGCAAGGGCCCAGAGTCTGAGATGGCTGGAGTGGTTGTAGGGGGAGGGGGGGTAGACGCCAGTTGAAATAGATGGCAGGTTCACAGTCTCATCCCCCCCACCTCTCGTTGCCGACCCAGCCAAGGTGCTGTCGAAAAGGGTCCTCTTAAGGAGCAGCAGATGGCAGATAGTAGATAGAAAGAGAAAGAGAAGGAGGGGAGGAGGGAGGCCTAAAAGGACTGTGGCAGCAGCAAAGGCTAGCTGCCCAGTCCCGGCAAGCATGGTTAACCCACTCACCGCCCCTCCTCGGGGCGCCACTCCAATAACGCCAGGTCCAGAGGTCCAATAGTCCAGGTCCAGAGGTCCAATAGGCCCAGATCAATAATCTCATTTCAGCAGCGTGGCCAGAAGGCACTCGCCGCCCAAACACCGCCGCCACCACTCGCAGAACGCCGCCACCCAGGAGCCACCTGAGAGCGACCCCCTCCAGCAAAACCAGCAAGCCCAAAAGGTCTAGGAAGCCCAGCACAGATGGAAGCCTCACTCCAGCAGCTCAGCCGGGAGCCACTCGCCACCCAAGCGCCGCCGCCGCCGCCCTCAGAACGCCGCCGCCATCGTCGCCAGCCAGCATGGGGGTGAAAAAATATAGGAACGTCCAAAACGCTGTCCAGGGGCCTCCTGAAAGCGACCCTCTCCCAAAAAACTCTCCCGGCTTGCCCGATAAAAGTCTCTCGTGGGGGACTCCTCCTTTCCACAGTCCGGCAGCTCCGTCCCCAGAAATTTCCTGTTTTTTACTCCTCGCAAGCCCAAGCGTTCAGCTCGGGCAGCCATATTCCATCCTGCACATTCTTCTCTTCCTTTTTTTTCTTTTTCAAGTAGAAAAAGTTTTGCAGCTGATTTTTTTCATTAACATGCAAATGTACAACTTTTTAGTTAGAAATGAAATATCTTGCATGGATAAATAAAAGTAGAATGGAGTAGGAATGTAACTCTTAGTTTTAGTTACAGTATTTCTTCTTCTAATTGATTAATATTTTTATTTAAGCTAGATGCTTTAATGCCTGTATTCAGTTATTTCAAAAATAAACATTCCAGTTCTGTTGAGTACTACTCTAGAGAAATAAACGTAAGTTTTGATCAAACACTGTTAGGCAGATTATTTCAAAAAATTATATGTGTTATTATCTCTAATTTAAAAAATCCCTAGAAATATATCCTGGTGCTTCATGTAAAAAATATCAACTTGCAGGAAAATTGTGGAATATTTTTTAGTCTACTTGAAATATTATTCTCGTGGTAACCTTAAAACATTGCCTGAGTATTTTCTGTTTCCCAGGTTTTGTTGAGAATTTGAAAAGAAATTCTTTAGCATGTTTAAGCATATATTTTATAGCATCTTTAATAAAAAGAAGCAATGACGGCCTACTATTGCTGCAAAAATAAGAGATTTGGTAGCATCTCAGATTAAAATATCTACCCGTATTTTTCAGAGTATAAGACGCACCAAGGTTTTGAAGAGGCAAATTAAAAAAAAAGTAGGTAGGTAGATAGAGGGATAGAGAGGGAGAGAAAGAGAGAGAAATACAGTAGGGAGGTAGGGAGAGAAAGAGAGTAGGTAGGTAGGTAGGTAGGTAGGTAGGTAGGTAGGTAGGTAGGTAGGTAGGTAGGTAGATAAACGGGGAGATAGAGAGAGAGAGAGAGAGAGAGAGAGAGAGAGAGAGAGAGAGAGAAATAGAAAGAGAAAGAGATGCAGTAGATAGGTAGGGAAAAAGAGTAGTTAGGTAGGTAGATAGGTAGATAAAGGGATAGAGAGAGAAACAGAGATAGAGAGATGGAGACATACAGTAGGTAGGTAGGGTGAGAGAATGTGTGTGTAGGTAGGTAGGTAGATAAGTAGAGGGATAGAGGGAGAGAAATAGAGAAATACAGTAGATAGCTAGGTGTTTCTGCTGGCACAGCACTTGATCAATGTAATTCTCATCAATCAGTTAAAGAGCTTTCCAAAAGGAAAAAAAAGTTTTTGCTCTCTGAAAACCTCCCCAAAACACCCACCCCCTTTTTTTTCAAAAAAAAAAAAGGCATGGATAGCCTTGGGGGGGCTTGCAGAGTGCTCCGGGGGGGGGGGGAAACGAGCAAAAAATGTTTTTGTCAAAAATTTTTGCATGCATAGCCTTATGGAGGCTTATAGAGTGCTGCTGGGGGGCGCAAAAAATGGGCCGTTTGTCGCTCATTTCTGCCCTCCCCAGGCCCCAGGAGCGCTGTGAAAGCCTCCATAAGGCTATGCATGGCCATTTTGGTGAAGGGGCGGGGCTTTGGGAGGCAAAAAATGCTGTATTCAGTGTATAAGGCTCACACAGATTTTCAGCCTCTTTTTTGAAGAAAAAAGGTGCGTCTTATACTCCAAAAATACGGTATTATGACGTACTTTGGAATCCAGTTTATTAAATCACAAAAAATTATCTTGGCAGGTATTAGTTTTAATTGGAGTCTTTAAGCAATGAAGTTGGAGAAAAATAAAATGTAACATAACACAGACTTAGAGTCTCTAAAAAAGAATAGGATATAGTATAGTTTTTGAATGGAAAAAGAAGTTATTGATTCCTTTCAGTGCTCAGAAGTTGTAACAAAACTTAAACTTTGTAACAAAACTTAAAAGGCAATATTGTTTTGTCATCTTCAAAGCTAACTTTAAAATACCAATTTGTCCATAGCTTGAGGTTCTATAAACAGATAGTGTATGTTCTTCATTTCAGAAAACCCCATTGCTTAGATAAAATATATTGGTGTATTAGAAACATTCCCAGTTTTTTTAATGAGATAATTTATGGTGCAATTATTCTCCATGAATGAACTCTATAGAAGTGGAAGTTGTGTGTGAGAACTGTAACCCAAGGAAGGCAAGACAGGGAAGAGAAGAGATCCACATGTAATATTGCATGACATTTATTAATTATGGATAAAATGGCAGTTCTGGGACTTAGAATCTTAACACACTCGAAGGGAACAGATTGAGCAGTGATGATTACTAAGCTGAATGAATCATACAGGGGCAAAAAATAGTAAGTAGTCACTTGAAGAGTCCAGGCAAAAATCGTAACTTCTGTAACTGAATTTAAGTCCAGTAATCAACATGTGCTTGTGGATATATTTCTTTATGACAATTATTTCCCCAAATTATATGATTCATACTAAGGTTTAGGTTTAGGTTTTATTCAACTTGTATACCACCCTATTCCCGAGGGACTCAGGGCGGCTAACAAAACCAAGGGAAGGGGGGGGGGGACAATACAAAAGGGAAGGCAACAGAAACAAACAACAATACAAAACAATTTAAAAGGTCTCAACAAGCACACCAATTTGAGTGGGGATGGAACTCAACAGCCCCAGGCCTGCTGGAACAGCCAGGTCTTAACGGCTTTATGGAAAGCCTGAAGGGTGGTGAGGGTTCGAATCTCCACGGGGAGATTGTTCCAGAGGGCCGGAGCAGCCACAGAGAAGGCCCTCCTCCGGGTGGTTGACAGCCGGCATTGGCCGGCGGATGGAATTCGGAGGAGGCCTAATCTGTGGGATCTAATGGGTCTTTGGGAGGTAATCGGCAGGAGGCGGTCTCTCAAGTACCCAGGTCCAATACCATGTAGGGCTTTATAAGTGACGACTAGCACCTTGAAGCGTATCCGGAGACCAATAGGCAACCAGTGCAGCTCGCGGAGGATAGGTGTAACGTGGGTGTACCGAGGCGCACCCACAATCGCTCTTGCGGCTGCATTCTGGACCAGCGGAAGTCTCCGAACACTCTTCAAGGGCTGCCCCATGTGGAGCGCGTTGCAGTAGTCCAGTCTTGAGGTCACAAGGGCGTGAGTGACTGTTGTGAGAGCCTCCCGGTTCAGGTAGGGCCGCAATTGGTGCACCAGGCGAACCTGGGCAAATGCCCCCCCTGGTCACAGCCGACAAATGCTGATCTAAAGTCAGCTGTGGATCCAGGAGGACTCCCAAATTGCGAACCCTGTCTGAGGGGCGTATAATTTCACCCCCCAGCCTGAGAGTTGGAGAACATGGCCAATTATTGGGAGGGGAAAACACAAGCCACTCGGTCTTGTCAGGATTGAGAGCAAGTTTGTTTACTCCCATCCAGACCCTGACAGCCTCCAGGCACTGACACATCATGTCAACCGCTTCACTGAGTTGGCACGGGGCAGACAGATACAATTGAGTATCGTCCGCATACTGGTGATATTTTATCCCGTGCCGCCGAATGATCTCACCCAGCGGCTTCATGTAGATGTTAAACAGGAGGGGGGACAGGACCAAACCCTGTGGCACCCTGCATTTAAGGGTCCTAGGGCTCGACCTCTGCCCTCCAACCAACACCGACTACGACCTGTCCGAGAGGTAGGAGGAGAACCACTGAAGAACGGTGCCTCCCACCCCCACCTCTCGTAACCGTCGCCGGATACCATGGTCGATGGTATTGAAGGCCGTTGAGAGGTCAAGGAGCACTAGGACGGAGGCATGGCCCCCGTCTCTGGCTCTCCAGAGATCATCGGTCAGTGCGACCAAAGCAGTTTCCGTGCTGTAGCCAGGCCTGAATGCAGACTGAAAGGAGTCTAGATAATCGGTTTCATCCAAGGACCGCCAGAACTGAGAGGCCACCACTTTCTCAACAACTTTCCCAACAAAGGGGAGGTTGGAGACTGGACGATAGTTATTTAAAATGGCTGAATCCAAAGATGGCCTTTTCAAGAGGGGTCTCACCACCGCTGCCTTTAGGGGGGCGGAAAGAACCCCGCCCGAAGGGAGGCAGTAACTATCGCCTGGATCCAGCTCCGTGTCACCTCCCTGCTGTTCGCGACCAGCCAGGAGGGGAACAGGTCCAGTACACACGTGGAGGCACTCACTGCTCCGATGGCCTTGTCCACTTCCTCAGGAGTAACAGACTGAAAGTCAATCCAAAGATGTCGTTCAAGACCTTCTCCGGTACCTCGGCTGGCTCTGCACAATTGGAGTCCAGGTTTGTCCGAAGCCGAGCAACTTTATCCGCGAGGAATTGGACAAACTCCTCAGCTCTGCCTTGTAAAGGATTGCCCGCATCCCTCCCTTTTGGGTTATCCTGAACAAGGCGGCTGGGCGTGACTCAACGGATGCAATCAGAGCGGCAATGTATGTATTTTTTGAAGTCTGAATTGCCAGAAGGTAGGCTCTGATGCAAGCTTTTAACAGTGCTCGGTCTGACTCAGACTTACTGGACTCTTTTGGTGCTTCATCTCCCGGAGTTCCTCAGTGAACCAAGGAGCCCTCCTGGATCTGCTGCCTCGGATAGGCCGTAAAGGCCGTAAAGGCGCAATCCGATTAAGAGCCTCTGCCGCTGCCGAGTTGATAGTTCATACTAATAAGTTGAAAGTTCATACTAATCTCGCTTTTCTAATATAATACCTTTCAGATAATTTAAACTATGCTTGTAGTCAGAAGTGGCAATAGCAGTTGCTATATAAAATTTGTGGAGGATACCACATTAGGAAAGGTTGTTGATGCATTCTCATCAAGTGTGGGAGTCTTGGAAGGAACCAATAAAACCCATTTCCTGTCAGGAAAGATATTCATAAACAAAACTGATCTTTCCTTTCTTAGAGCTGAGTGATTCTCCCTGTTCTGGTTCTGCTCTCCCAGCTGAGCTTCTCCCCTCTCCCCAATTGAAAGTTGAGAGCAGACAGGTTGCTTCGCCCACACCGTTCCTTTGATTTGTACATTTTCACTTCTTCCAATAGAATAAATATATAGCAGTATTTTTATTTTGTTTTATTCTTACTGCTTCGTTTTTGGATTCTAATGGGAATATGTAGCCTCAGTTTGGCACAAACTCAACTGTATGATCTGGGGCAGCAGGAGAGGCACCTAAGTTATCAAATGGATAAATTAAATCTGTCCTGCAATTCTTGCAATTTTGCAGTGGACCAATTACCGTATATACTCGAGTATAGGCCGACCCGAATATAAGCCGAGGCACCTAATTTTACCACAAAAAACTGGAAAAGTTATTGACTCGAGTATAAGCCTAGGGTGGGAAATGCAGCAGCTACCGGTAAATTTCAAAAATAAAAATAGATACCAATAATGTTTTTGAATATTTATTTCAAAGAAAAACAGTAAACTAGCGGTGTATTCAATGAAATACTTCACTCACCTCATGATGCTGATGTCCCGCTGTGATGATGATGTCCCGTGCAGCCGCGGGAGCGATGTCCCGCCTCCTATGACACACGGCACAGTGATTCCTATCATTGGATCACTGTACCAGAGGAGGTGGGACATCGCTATGTGGCTGCTTGCCATAACAAGGAGGAGGTGGGACATCGTTGCAGAGCGGCAGGAGGGGGAGGAAGGGGAATCGTAAGACAGCCCTGCATTACATTAGAACGTGAGGAGGGGGGATGGTGCGGTGCGCGCTGCGCGGCAAACTGACACAGAGGGAGGGGAAACTCACAGGGGCACTGGGCCATTCACGAGTGTCACCCAGCGGCATGGCCCCGCCCCCTTTTCTCCTCCATTTCGGGCAAATTTTTCACTGACTCGAGTATAAGCCGAGGCGGCTTTTTTCAGCCCAAAAAGTGGGCTGAAAAACTAGGCTTATACTCGAGTATATACAGTAAATGAACCTGAGTGGTAATACTTGTGGAAGATTTATTTTGTGAAATGCAGTTTTTTCTACTACAGATATCTATTGTCATAGTTGCAGGTTTCTTAAGTACTGAAATGTAGAGCAATCCAATTGTAGTCTGCTATAGAAATCTATTATATAGCTATCTATCCTATATTTCTGCAGCAAGAAACTGTTCAGTTTTATCTTTTGAAATTTTACAGAATCTAAGAATGCTCTCATTGTCTTGCCTGGACACGGATAGCCAAAACAATCAAAAGCCAAGCACTGTGACTGATTATTTTCTGTTTCTTTTGTTGTAACAGGAGTAGTAATCAAAAATTCCTAAATGTCCCAAGTCCCAGTTGTACACAGTATGAAATACTGTAAATCTTCCATAAGGAAGATTTATAGTTTGGGGCTTTTCAGCCAATGATAAAGTGGATGCTTATAATACTTTCTTTTTTAAAAAAAAAACTACCTCTTTTACCAAGGAAAAGATTGCTTATTGCCAAAGCAAAATCAACTAAGAAACATGAAAAAACATTAATGCCTATTTCTGCTTAATAGACATTGGACCATAGGCAAATCTCCCAGAACCTTCCAGTACTTGCTGCATTCCCTACCCTCCAAGTTATAAATATTAATAAATGTGGATTTTCATACTTTTATAATACAAACCATATATCATCACTTCAAATAATCAAGAAGCAAAAACCTATGTCTTGGTCAAGTATGATTCTTGGAACTTGTAATTGCTCCTCTTTTCCTCTAAACATCAAATTTCCAACAAGAAACATCTGTACATAATTAAATAATTTAATGTAAAGGTGGCTTTGTGGGTTGTTTTGTGATTTTGTGCAAAGAGGATTGGAAGTTAAAAAAAATCATGCACTCACTGACTGCAAAGTATTTCTAGGAAGATCCAAGAATGAGAACTCATTGGAGAGAAATAGTTTATCCACACATTCCCATTAGAAATTTTATAAAACGTAGTTACATCAGGCAAAGTGGTACAAGATACATTGTTCTGTCCTGGAAGCCATTGTTTTTCAGTCTCATTGAATTTAAAAGCCACATTCTATAAATCGTATTTTCTTAGGACTTTTCCTTCTGGGATTGCCTGACTATTTGCATATTAAGCAGGCCAAATGCATCTGGATAAATTTACTTTGGCAATGATACATTACATCCTGACACTATGAAAGCAGAAAAGTCTGCTTTTAAAATTGGTATAGTCATCTGGACATTTTTTCCCCTGTAGAAATAAAAATGATAATAGAGACGGTAGGTTCCAGTGCTAAGTTCTTGGTTTTCTTTCTGGAATGAGTGGTGGGGGTTGTGGAATTTAATCCATTTCTTCTCACCTGTCTTCAAGCTTTTTTTTTCTTTTGAAAAGGTTGCTTGGTTTAGTACTTTAGCAGTTATAAAATGCCAACTTAAGAGCTCATGGTTTTTCAAATCCAGAGCTGTTGCTCTTCTAACAGTCAATCCATTCTTTTCAAGGACACTTAACATGGAAATTTGATAGTTTTGAACAGTAGAATAACATTCCCTACCCATCATAATTAAATTGTTAGTGCTCCAGTGGTATCATGTGGTTAGAAGACGACTTTATTGGATTGAAACCCAGGGAAACTCACTAAATCTAACTTTCTTATCCTGAATAACAACATTCAATGTTGAAATTAAGAATGAATATTTCATAAACTTCAAAGTTCAATATTCTTGTTGCATTGCTGTTATGCTTCTTATGGCACAGTTCATTATTTGATTTTCAGTTTTTTCTTTTAACTCTCTTATTATGGGCTCTCCCCTCTCCCACCTTTTATTTTTAGTGAGTGACTTGATGTGTAAATGAAGATAAAAGGTATTTAGTTATTAACGCTAGTATCTAAGAATAGTTTTTCTCATTTTTCTCCCAGAAAATCAATCTGAATTACTAATCCTATTGTCCCTTATAGTACAATTAAATTTGGTTTCAATATGTTTTTGAAAGCAAGGGAGGACTGCTATGAAATTCAAAATTATTCTTATGTAGATAGGTTGTTTAAACAAATAACAATTGATATTGATACTGATTATTTGTTTTCCAGAAGTATGTCATTGTTTCATTCTGTTAAACAAAATTTATGAGATGACTTAATACAAGAATAATTTTTACCCCTGGCCTTTGGAATAAATTATAATTACAATCATATTACAATTTATTTCATTTGTTAAAACTGTCTTATCTTACGGCAAAATTTTTAATAATATATGTACTTTGTTACATGAGCTTTTTGTCTGTAAATAAATATTATTTACACACACAGACACACGCACGCACACACACACACACACACACACACACACACAGAGACAATCTGTTTTCCAATTACTACCTGGGTGAGAATAATGAGAGATGTTATTCGTAACATACTTAGAGGCATTAGATTGGGGAAGATTGAGCTATACAGATACTGATTGTTTGATTACGCACTGTATATCAGTTGCAGAGATTGCCAGACATATAATTTCAACTGAAGGAGGGTATTTTCATTTTAAGACACTTCTTTCTTTAAAAGCTTGACATATTTATCTTGTAAATACAATAGATGGGGGAAGTAACACTTCATAAGTTTAGTGATCTAGTGAACCAAAGGCCAGATTCAGTGATATGTGATGCTTCTTTGCCTTAGTACCTTTAGCCATTTCAGTGGGACAAAGATGAAATCTCTGGAAAAGCATGTGAGAACATTTCAAGGGTTTCCAACTTTTTACCAATCCAGTCTAAGGATTTATGCTTTTTTAAACGGTATCATTCTGCTCCTTTCTGCTATGCATCTTCCTTCTCTTAAAATATAGGGAGTATGTTATTTTTGTTCTAAAAGTTACTTTATATAAAGGCTTTGCTTAAAGTTGTTTATGTCCTAGTCATCTCCAGATTGGACTATTGAAATGCAATCTACATGGAGTGGCTCTTGAAAAGTGTCTGGAAGCTTCAGCTGGAACAGAATCAGCAACAATTATGTGCTCCCTAGAACAGCATGTGACATCTCTGCTCCATGAACTGCATTGGTTGCCAGTTTGTTTCTGGGAACAGTTTAAGGCCTTGGTTTTAATCTTTAAAGCCCTTCATGGCACAAGACTAGACTTGTCTGTGGGACTGCCACTTCCCAATTACATTAGCCTGCCCCATTAGATCTGGCAAAGAAGGCATACTGCAGCTATAATCAGCTGGGGACCTACGTTTCCCAGATATGCTGTGGTATTCACCTTATGAAATATTTTCCTGTCCTCCCAAGATTAGATTAGTTCCATCCTTTTTCACATTCCATAATTCCCTCATGTCCTGGTTAAGTTATCAGGCCTGGGGCTCCCAGGGAACCAGAGACATTCTTAGAGGTAGCAATTTTTATCCCCTCTTTGCCTAGGATTTGCATATTTGTTTTTATTGTATTTATCTTTTAATGTGGACTTTCTATTTCTTTCTATTGTTATTTTAATACTTATTTGATGTACGTGTCAGCACCTCTCCATTAATTAATTAGGAAAGAAAGACCACGAGACTCCATGTGTGGAAATCAAGTGTACTTTTACTAATTAAAAATGATTAAAGGTATAGCGAAGCGAAATCTGAATATTTAGGCGCGAAAGCGATTGATATATAGAATAGCCCATTCCCCACCCCTTGGCATCACAGTTACAGTCCAATCATAATTCTCCCAAGTGTCAGGTGCGAGATAACTTCAAAAGGCATCACGAAGATGGAATGTCGGTGCCGTTAGTCCTGGCGGGAAACTCCCATGCATGTGTAGTCCGATCAACCGGTGAACTCCAGAACCTTCCTCCAGCACAATGAGTAACCCCTCCCAAATACCATGCCCTCCCTCCCCGTTTCATGGCAGCTGAAGCAACAGCAAAGCAGAGGCTGACATCACGACTCCAGAGTCACTTTTTGTGAGATGGGTGACTATGCAAATATGATTGTTTATTCTAACCCTTTCTATTATTAGTTTTTTCCACCTGATTAATAGTTTGCTTGGTACATTATTTTACATATTTTTTAAACATGGAAGATGATTTAAATAAAATATTTTAAAATAATATTTCAAAAATATGAAAAACATAAAATTGGGATTTTAATTGCTGTAATACTGTGTTTTTAGTCTTGCTGATATTCTTGTTGATATTTTTAAAATGAACGTTAAGTTAAATTAAAAGTGGGGATATGTATCTATAAATAAATAAATACTCATTTCTCTTCACAGAATAAGCAACAGGTGATTTTATATGATCTTAATTCATGTCATAGGCATTAATAATAGAAAACACACTCCTCTGGTAAAATATAACTAGCTCTTAGTATACTTTCAAGAAGAGCAAGTCTGATTATTCCCCAAGTTGGTTAAAATACTTGTGATATATAATTTACTAAACTGAATTTACTGCCAAGTATTGTCTTCTGTTAAACCCAGAGTACATTAAGTACATTTTGAACTTGAGAGATAAGAAGTTAATGGAGTGAAAAATTTTTACAGGTTAAAATAGAGGAACTCATTCCCTTTCCTCGTACTGTACTATTCAGAGTATTGGTTTTTTTATATATATATGTATGTATGTATGTATGTATGTATGTATGTATGTATGTATGTATGTATGTATGTATGAAATATCACTCATGCATCATTACAAAATTTCCAGAACCGTAAAGCCTACAAATTTGAAATTTGGCATGTATGTTCTTCTTGGCTTCTAGGTGCTCACTAAGAAAGGATTTTTTTAAATGATCATTAGATCATTAGTATTTCTTATATTATTAACACACTCTGCTAAGGAGTTAGACATTCTTCTCCTCCTTCCCACCTGAAAAGAACTCTGTTCCAACTGCCGCGTGGGCGTGGCCAGCACCTGACTCATCCAGTTTGCAGGCTGGGAGTTTAGACATTCTACTCCCCATCCTGAGGGAGAGAAGGGGATAACATAGGAGAGGATCAATGGGTCCAGCCTGAGGGAGAGAAGGGGATAAGATAGAAGAGACTTAATGGGGCCAGCCTGAGGGAGAGAAGGGGATAAGATAGAAGAGACTTCTGTGGGACAAGCCTGAGGGAGAGAAGGGGAGAGAGGCCAATTGTAACTACTCATTAATGTTCAAGCTTTAATTGTCAATTTATTAAGCTGGATCACATAGTTCTGTAGCGAAACACGGGTAGCCAACTGACTAATTAAAGGATGCATATCCAGTTCATAAGAAAAGCTAAATCATAATATAATAATGATCTTTTGGCATAACATACATACTTTTCCATGCTACTCACTGATATAAACAATGATTGTTTGATTTTCAGAATTAAGCTATCCTGATATATACAGTTCCCAAATGAACAGATAACATACTAAAACAAGTTAGTTATTGAACAGAATTTATCCTAAAATGTAATCCAACACATTTACAAACACTATATTGGGAGTTGCTATATATTAATACAAGTTAAGCTTCCAACTGTTGAGAAAGTAAAAACTTTAAAAATATACTTCTAAGGACACAAAATCTGAGACTAGTAGATTTATTGCAGAAAAGCTTTGAAGACATGAATTCTAGTGACTACTGTGTTTCAAATGCATACTGTATTTATCATAATTAAATCAATTTCAAATTTTTAGGACTTTCTTACATCCACGCAATGCAAAGGTCTCAAAGCTACCCTGTTTCAGATTGGACTTTTGACCATATGAGAACTTGTTCTCATATTTCCATGGATGTATTAATAATACATGGTCTTGTAAATATTGTACCATCACTGATGTTTTAGGAGAGAATTTAAGATAAGAATGACCAGTCTTCATAAAAGTATGCTGTTTCTTTTTTATTAACAGGAAAAGTCAGATAACAGTGAATCCCCGAAATGCATTGGACTTCAGCTCCTTTAATTATTTCTTTGCCATCTATATTTGGATATTAATATACTAAGAGAGGATTATAGGGGTTACAGATCAATAAATATGGCTTGAGATTGAAAAACTGAATACTGGTAATGAATATATTTTGGAAATACTGGAGTTTTTTTTCACTGTTATGTATGTGTTATATAGATATTGGATTCAGAATGGCAAATGTTCTGATACCAAACTTATCTATGCATATCTGATTTTGCAGTTGGGGAATGGCGGTCAACGTGTATTCTACCTCTATAACCCAAGAGACTATGAGCAGACATGACATCATTGCATGGGTGAATGATATTGTAGCTTTAAACTACACAAAAGTTGAACAACTGTGTTCAGGTAAGTTTTTTTTAAAAAAAATTACAATTGGGTATTATAAAGCATAGCAATGACCAAAAGTGTTGAAATTTTTTATTCTATTATTTATTCAGAAGTATATGATACCTTTACTAAAATGTTGCTTTCTTAAAAAGATTCTTTATCTGTTCAGAAAATAAATACCATAGAACTTTTAGAGTAAATTAAAAATGATCTTCTGTGCTGACTTTCAAGCTCAAATTATTTTTCTTCTGTTTGCAGTTGGTTAGCTAGCTACTCATCATTAGTCTTAATTCAGGATGACTCTTTATTTTCCTAATTGTTCTGGAAATACTTGCAGGTAGGAAGAAACTCATTGATTTGGGAGAGGAATGTTTTAATAACTTTGGAACATTATATTCTCCCAGACCATGCCAAATCTCTCCACATCATGACATTTAAGATGGTCAAGCAATTTCTGGAAGTAGATCATATGAACCAAAAGTTGTTCACACTCTAGGTGATGGTCTGATCTTAAAACTGGCCTGTTTTGCCTTGGCTTGGACAATTCCCTAACTTGGAAGCTTCCAAGTCAGGGAAAGCACGAAATACTTGCAGTTCAAAGAATTTGCTGAACTAGAATAAAGGAAAAATGGTGTCGACAGTTTACAGGGGAAACAGAATGGTACTAGAATATTCTGTTCCCAAATTTGTGAGTATGCACAACCCCGTTGTATAAAATAACCATTTACTTCTGTAATGTATATATTTATATATTTTGTTTATGAGAGATAGCAAATCTAATTACAGCAAGAGAGGCTTTTGGGACAGATTCTGTAATTTCATGATTTTGTTGTTTCCAAATGATGGAAGACTGAATGTGGATTGCTAAATATTTAAAAACCTGAAAGTATTCAGTTTGGATGGCACTGATTTTACAATCATAGTAGTAGTTGGCACTTCTTTTGTTTTAAATAAATAAATTTCTAATATTACATTATGGCTGAATGTTGCTAATGCCTAAGCCTTCCACCAATCTGAACTAGGAAAAGAAAAGAATGGCAGTATTGTTAACATATAGCAAGATGGAGATGGGTTTATTATCTACTGACAGTAATGGATGGATAGAACATACATTTTGAGAACACCTATACTATAGAATCAACATAAAAATTAATTGGAGGCAAGTTTGGCACTTTTACAATAAAAATGAAGAAATATACATGATTACAATTGCTTCTATGATGTTTCCACATAAGTCATGTCTAGATTTGAAGTACTTTGGTAATTTATTTAACAATCACTTTAGACAGCCATGTCTGAGCTTGGTTAAGCACATCTTGGAATCACACAGGCAAGAGACTTTGCAATTTTTAAAATACTTGAAAGAAACAACAATAGTTGTGACAACAAGGCTGTTAAAATGAATCTATCTATCTATCTATCTATCTATCTATCTATCTATCTATCTATCTATCTATCTATCTATCTATCTATCTATCATCTGTCCAGTTTGATATAATTAAAGAAAAACATTTAAATTGGTATCATGAATCACCTATGTATGCAACAGGTTCTAAAAGAACTCCGAGGGAGAAGTGTAGGTGTAAGTAACTGCAACTGCAAGGGGAAAGATATAAAATGGTGTTGTTCTTAATGTATATTGTTTAATCTAGTTAATGTTAGTTAATGCCATTGTTTATTGTTCAATCTTTCTCTATTTTTTTTGTTCCAGTGCAATGTATGTTTTTATCCACTGCAATGTGTTATCAAAGAGTCATTGTAAGATTCTGATAACAGATGAATAGTAATATAGGTGCAATAAGACTTAAGCACATGTTGCATAACTTTTAATATGTTTAGTCTAGTCTTTATAGCTATTGTACATTAATATCTACAGTGAGCATATTCAGATAATTATCAATAAATTACAAATAATGCTCAATGAATATAATTGTATTAGTTTGAGGGGAGTTGAGGATTGTGGAAGATAGAGATGACTGTGGCTTTGAAGGGAGTATAATAATATAGGATATTGCAAGCTGACACAATTTTGTGCTTGTGAATATGCTAGCAATGTTCTTTAATGTGATTTTCCACTCTGAGGTTTGAATTTGTTGGTAGGTTGGTTGAACTTCTTAAGAGTGGACAGGAAATCAATTAGTTAAATCTCATATTTGGCATTTATCTTGATAAATGCATTGCAATTAAGAACTTTGTTAATCTACCTCTTATACCTGAGTGTTTGATTTTCAAGATAATTCTGTATATTAGAAAGTCGTGATCGTTTTAATAGATTGGCTGGAATCCTGGTAAAGTGATACATCAACTTGTTTTGTCTTGATCACAGGTGCTAATTTTACCTTTCTGATTCACTATCCATGCTTCATTGATAAGGATTTGAAAACATCCCAGAAGTGATGTAATATCATTCCAGTGTTTCTTGCAATTTTAATTGCATAGTGTTTTATACTAACTATTGAAATTTCTCATTCATATTTGTGACACTTTTAGACATAAATTTTAAAGAAACATTCCCCTCTGTATGCCTATGTGACACTGCAAATTGATTCTGTAGTTGTGCTTTTAATATTTCTTGTTGCTCAACAGTGAGATGGGCAACATATAAATTAATGAACAGTCATTTTTAATAAGGAAACTCTTGGGAAATGATTAAGGTATATAAACTGATTTTATGTTTATACTGAATCACCATTCCATCTGTTTACAGGCAGGAAACAAAGGACAACTTTAGAAGCTCTTATAAATCTTATAAATCTAACTATTCTTAAACGAAGCTTGATTCTTAGTAATGCATCACTAGCTTCATGCAGCTTTCATAGGAAGTGGTTTGCCACTGTCTTAATTGGTTCACATATGAGAGGAATTGGTTCTGGAATTACCCAATTATTTTAGCTATATTACACTCAGTTATTGAAGCTGTAAAAGTATTATCAGAATACTTTCCGAGATCCTGAGTATGAAAGTATAGCAAGGTGTGGTTTTTTGGGCCTGGAAACATTATAATTATATATACACCTAAAAGGCAAATAGTAATTGCCTTTTTAGAAAGTGATAACATACAATTCTTCAGTTATTCTAAGGATAAAATGTTTCTTTGAAAAAAAATAAACTTTTTAGATGGACAAGTAAACTAATAAGGGATATAAAATAAAGAGGTATAAAAATTGGAAGCTTCATTTTATATAAAATGATGGCCATCAGTACCACCATTGCTTTCCAGTTCTTATTGAATACAACACATTGTTGACTATAAAGCTGAGACTGGGAAATTTAAGTTCTGCAGTATCTGGCAGGTTGCTCTCCCTTTCAGGTGCAGCTGTTGCACCTGCCACCTCTAATTTTTTCTTGTTTTTTCCTGCATTTTTCTACCTTTACAATATACTTTTTGAAGTTCAGTGAGAAAAAATGCAGAGTGATATCTATCTACCTTGTTTTCAGTTATTTTATTCAGTAGTTTTATTAATTGGAAAGTCAAACAGAAGAATTCATACATTATTAGTGATCAGACTATAATTTCAGTGTTTAGTGTATTCATATGGGCATTTGACTGTCCTTCCTTTGACATTTACAAAAAAAAAAGAATGAAGGAAGAATAAATTAATTTGATACCAAAATAAGTTTTATAGTTCTGTTGCACTGAAGCAAATGAGAATCTTATTTTGTATGCCAATTATTCTATTGAATAATTTTGCTCTTGTTATGCTCCAGTTGTATATGGATGATTCTTTTGAAATCCATGGTTGATTTCATGTTTGCAAGAATAACAGTAGTTATTTAGCTTGTGTTTTTCTCTATTCATTTTTTGACCTTTCATGATACATGCCAATATGGCAATATTTGAGCATATGTAGAAGAAGTATCTTCACAGCATTATATCAGGATATCATAAACTGTGATTTTGGAAGTTGAGTATCATGATTGCATACTCTTTTCTCCCCTTAGCTTCTTTTTCTTATTTGAGAAATGACTTTCTCCAACCATTCAGTGGATGGCGTGAAGTACTTCAAACATGGTAGAGATTGAGGTATGGATACTGGTCCCACATTTATCTTCCTGATGCCCATATAGTCAACTAAAAGTCTTAGTAGAAACTATATCTACATTTTTGTGAATATATACAGACATATACAGACACATACATCTTTCACTGTGCAGTCTAGTACCTCTTAAATGCATGAAGAGTTGAACTCAAATACATGAGAGAAGTACAGATTTTTTACTTAATATGTGGTGGCTGAGAGAGTAAAGAAGGGCTCTACACAAAGCTCATTCTCCAGCCATCTATAATTTTTTTTTGCGGGGGGGGGGGGTTAGCTGAATTCTGAAGCAACTTCAAAATTTTACACTAATTTGAATAGTATGGAATTTTGATTTAATGCTAATCAGTATCTATAGTCAATGAATGAGGGAGACAGATGACCATGGCTTCATAAACCATAATTTATAGTAGAAGGACTGTTTATGCCAAATGTAAATGTAATAGTGACAAAGTATCATATAGACAGGTAGGATTAATCAAACTATAGGCTTCAGTTAATGGTTTCCTTATGACTTAGACATATAGTTAAGCAAGTGCATTAATCAGATGGCTTGTGACAGAGATTTTGCTTCAAAATTTGCATCCTGTTTTGCAATCTCATGAGACTATTTTAATAGTAAAGATTATCTGAACTGTATATATTGTGGCTTTCTCATTCAAGTGCATAAATTCACAGAACTAAACTATTTTTTCTAGAATCCTCACAATTCATTTCCTGTTGAAAACATGTATACAGCCAGAATTGAAACTGTTAGGCCTCTTGTCTGCATGGACGATTGCAGCTTCACAAAAATGACATTAGTAGGACTTCAGTCTAAATTTAGACACTACAGAACTGGCATCATCTGATACATTACAGCAGGCTATCAGAAAGCACAAGGGAACAAACCTGTGCTGCACTCTGATTGCTTACTAGTGAATATTAACATACACAAAAGGTTTTTTTTTTAAGTTCTCCCCCTCCCCCCCATAATTTTTTCACTCAAGCTGTGTTTAGTTATATGGCACTCTCGAGTGGTTCATTGTAAAAAAATAATAATTACATCATACTAGTTAACATTCAGCTTCTATATCCAAGAAAGAATCTTAGTTTTCTAACTTGGGAACAAAATACCAATGCAACCCCATTGCTGTTAGATAAATATGGATCATACAGTGGCTTAGAATTTTTCACTGTGAAACACATTGTTTTGGTTTTCATAAACAGCAGAAGATAGATCAGTCACAAAACAATATAGGTATAATTACATAGCAATTAATTTCTGATAATTGCTTTTTGCAGAACCATTTTGATGCCCTCCCTTCAGTTCTGCTGGTGGGAAGATTTCATGGGACTTCTTATTTACAGAGACTTTGCCCTTGAATATTCAGGGAGATAAAAACACTTGCCCATGTCCTCATATGGTTTTTTCCCCCTTTTATGATGGTCCGATGTGCGTTGATTCCTAATCATCTCTAATTTTGAGAGTTATATTGATACTTTTACATTTATCATTTGTATGGGATGCTAACATTATATGTAAATTATGTAAATTTAAGCACCTGGTCAAATGCTTCTCACCCCTGAAATATGTGATTAATTCATGTTGTCAATATTGCAGTGATAAGATATTCAAACTGATTTTGGCCTTAGTGAAAACTGTTATTGGGAAAAAATGATAGATATAATTTTCTCTCTCTCATTTTGTAGTTATTTGATTAGAATCAGCCATAGTTAGCCTGCCATGTCTCTTGTCTTTCAGTCTGTCCATTGGTTTATCCTTTTTATGATATTATTTGTAAACTTAATAAATCAAACTATCATTTCTGTCTTTTTTGTTGTACAGTTGCGAGATCTGTATGACAGCTAGTGTATCTGCCTTCTGTTCAATTCTAAGCAAAGTACAGCATTTCTATAGTGTAATTAGAGCAAAAGAATTTTTGAAAACCATAGCCCACTTTAAAAATATAATGAATATTGACCACTGAATCAATACTCCAAAGAAAATTAAATCTTTAGTTTAAAAAAAAACATTATTTCTAGAAATAGGTAAAAGCAATGAATATTTTAATGTTGCCAATTTTATTTATGGTTCCTTGTAGGTGCAGGTTGTGCCTTTCGAAACATTTATTTTAAAGTTATCTTTCATTCTACAAGTTATGCAATATAAATATATAAAGAATATCATTAAATAGCTGCACAATTCTATGACTTTCCTGAAGGAACAAGCTTTCTCTAAATACTATGGATGGATAATGTCTTTCATATGGAAACATATAAGCCTAATATTTTGACAAATCTGAGCCAAATCACAGCTGAATTGAAATGTTTCTACAAGGAAAATGTATACCTACTCCCCAAAATAACAAACAAATATATTAATGTTTGTATTTCATTATCCTATTTCCCTGAAAATAAGGCTTCCCCAGATAATAAGCCCAATTGGGCTTTTGAGCACTTACAGTCAAATAAGCCCTCTCTTGAAAATAAGCCCTCCCCCAAAAATCGCAATGAACACGCTTGCTGCCTCCTGCAGCTCAAAAGTAATAAGACCTCCTCAAAAATAAGGTCAAGCGCTTATTTCTGGGATCAAAAGAAAATAAGGCCCTGTCTTATTTTTGGGGAAACAGGGTACTTATTAATAGTGTGCAAATTAGCAATTATAACATCCTCTGGAAAAAAGTGTTTTTATCCCTGAAATCGAGTTACATTCTTTCAGCCTCTTTGATACATACATGGATTTATATTCTGAACTACAGCCTATAGATATCCATAGCAAGCCACAATATTGTGTTATTTGTACCATGACATACATTTTCTTATCAATTTCCTTCCTCAGAAAACACCTAGGTTAGGGTCTAGTAGACTCTAGAAATAATAATCTCCATCCTGGCATCCAAAATTGATATAAAACCATGTATGCTCATTTCTGAATAATAACATTTCTACTATCATTTAAGCTGCCGTAGGTTTTTATCTGCTTTAATCAACTACATTTGTGGCTTTCAAGTATTGAAGATCTATGTTGATTATATGTCATCAAGTGGTGTTTACTGTTAGCAATGACATAGATAGACTTTCTCCATGACAGTCTGTCCATTACTTACGTGGTCCTTTAAAAGTTCACCCATTACACTGTAACTGACTCCATGCACTTTGCTGCTGGTCATTCTCTTTTACTTTTCCTAGCATTTGACCATTCTCCCAAAAAAACTAAATTTCCACATAATGTGCCTGAAGTAGGACACCTTAACCTTGCTTATTTTTGCATTGAATTCTGATTTGCTTTGCTTGATGATCCATTTGTTTGCTTTCTTGGCTGTTCATGATAATTTCAAGAATCTTCTCTAACATTAAAGTTCAAACCCATCAGTTCTCTTTCTAGTCTGATCTTTGTAGATATAGATATATGGCATCTTAACTACCTCTCCTGAACCTTCGTCGCTACTTTACCAAGTGCTAGGCTGCAGGCTATTTCTTAACTATTTGTTCTGCTACTTGATGGTTGATTCTAAAAAGCAGAAGTTGCCCACCATTATATCCATTATTAATTCTAAGATTGGCTATTTCCCTAAAATAAACCTCTCATCAATTCAACAATAATTCAGATTAGATTACAATGTGACAGCTCAGTCAGCATATTCTGTATTTTGGAGAGGGCAGCTTGAAATTAACTATTATTGTTCCCAGTGTTTTTTGGATCCCAAAACACTAATTTTTAATTACATTATATGTCTCATGACAACTAAATCAGTAGGATGGTTGCGCCTCAGGCAGGGCAAGTTTTCTGTTTTCCATAATGTGAGTCTGTTTATTTGTGACATCTTTTCATTTCAGTAATTTTAGTAACAGGTTCTGTTAACCTAGGAGGGTATATTGATTTTGCATTAATTCCTGCCTTTATTTTAAGTAAATTAATCACAGCTATTTTCAGGAAGAGTCCTAAATAAAAGCGTTTCTGGATTTAAATAAGGATATATATTCATTCATTCATTCATTCAACTTCTATAGCTACCGAACTCAACTAAGTAATTAAGTAACCCTAAGTAACTAAGTGGCTTACAATTATAAAACCAAACGCTTAAAAACATTAAAAGAACAAAAAAACTTTCACAAAATAAGGCCAAACAGCAGCCAATCAACTAATAGTAATGTCAGTAAAGGCTTCAACCTCAACACATTCTGGGATCCATGCCCATTACATAGCCAATTTTTTAAAGAGAATATTCCCTAAGGCAGGGGCTTTAACAAAAATAAAGAGAGCCTGTCTTCCAGTTTTGACCACTCAACTCAAATTTGGTTGATGGGATGTGCAACATGGCTAAGCTGTTGGATCAAGTTGGATGGGTAGAAGTCTTGGGAAAAGATGATCCCTTGGGTAACCTGATCCCAAGTCACACAGGGTGACAACCAGCATTTTGAATTGTACCCAGAAAGACACCGCCAGCTAATGAATAATGGTATTACATGTTCTCTGAACCTGGCACCATTTATTAGACATGCAGCTGCATTTGCACCAGTTGAAGTTTCCAAATGCTCTTCCAAGGGCAGCCCCTTGTAGAGTGCATTGCAGTAATCTAAGCGGGAGATTACAAGAGCATGGTAAGCAGGGCCTCCTGTTCCAGGAATGGGCGCAACTGGTGCACTATCCCAAAGGTGTGCAAAGGCTCTCCTAGCCCAAGCTGCCACCTGCTCTTCAAACAGGAGCTTTGAGTCTAGGACAGGGGTGTCAAATTCAAGGTCAGGGGCCCTTGAAATTGATCCATAGGATGCTTAGATCTGGCCCATGGGGCCACCCTGGAAACAGTGAATGACTGGCCCACGGTACTTCTACCAGTGAAAACCGAGCTCAGGAGGGCTGCACACAGCCTTCCCGAGCTCCTTTTTTGCTGGCAGGGGGTTTCAGGAGGCCGAAAATAGAGCTCAGAAGCCCATTTTTGCTGGCAGAGGGTTGCAGGAGGCCGTTGCAGTTGAAAACGGAACTTGGAGCCCATTTTCGCTGGCAGAGCGTTTGTGCCACTACAAGCACCTCCAACTTGAGTGACGTTGAGCTAGTCATGCCCAACTTTTGCCACCCCCCCCCCCCAAGATCAAACACAACTCTGATGAGGCCCTCAAAGAAATAGAGTTTGATACCCCTGGCCTAGGAAAATCTCCAGATTGTGCACCAGGTCTGTTCCCATTCAAAACTAGAGATGAAAGAACCTTGTTTTTGGAAGGTCCATATACCCACAGCTACTCCAGTTGAGCCTGTTTCTCCCCATTCAGACCCGAACAGCCTCCAGACCTTGGGATAAGACATCCACAGAGTCACTTAAAGGGATTAGAGATACTGTGTAAAGCTGGGTATCATCTGCATATTGATGATAATCTCACCCCAAACTGATGAAGCACCTCACTGAAGAAAGAGAACTCGAGGTACTACACAAAATAGGGGGCACAATCTGACTCTCCCCATCTATCAACACCAACTGAAGCCAATCCAGAGGAAGGAGGAGAACTAGTACAACCCAGTAACACTCACTTCCAATTCCTGGAACTAGCCCAGGAGGATATCATCATTGATGGTATCAAATGCACCGAGAGGTCAAGAAGAGGCAGAATGAATACTCCACCTCTTGCCTGCTCTTTTGTAGCATTCCTGTGATCATGTGATAAAAACTCAGACACTTGGCAACTGGTTGATATTTATGACCGTTGCTGTGTCCCAGGGTCATGTGATTCCCTTTTGTGACTTTCGGACAAGCAAAGCCCATGGGAAAGCCAGATTCACTTAATAACCATGCTACTAAATTATCTACTGCTGTGATTCACTTAACATCTGTGGCAAGAAAAGTCATAAAATGGGGCATAACTCATTTAACAAATGTTGCACTTAACAACAGAAATGTTGGGCTGAATTGTGATAATAAATCAAGGACTACCTATATACAAGTAGCTGAATTGGCAGCTGAGAGGACTTTGTTCACTTCCTCCTGTTCCACAGGCTCAAACTTCCCTGGTTACCTTGCAAGATGTCATTAAAAATCATTAAGATTAAATGCATCAACAGTTATGTATGTGGCAAAAGGGAACCAACTTGGTCTAATAGTTAAGGTGCCAGGGTAGAAAACAAGAGACCACGCTCTAGTATTTTAGATATGAAAGCTAGTTGGATGACCTTGGGCCAGTCACTCTCAGATAAACTCAGTGGGGAGAATAGGAGGAGGAAGATGTATTGGATATGTTCGCCACCTTGAGTTATTTGTAAAAATAATAAAAGCAGGATACAAATAAATAAAATAAAAAATATGACAATATGTTGTTACATACTGATAGTAGTGGAAAAATACTGATGGAGTAAACTCCATAGAATCAGCTGGAGGGGACCTTGAAGGGCTTCCAGTCTAACCTCTTGTCGAAGGTAGGAGTCCTTATACCATGCCAGAGAAATGATTATCCAATCTTTTCTTGAACACTTCCAGCAATGGAACACCAACAATTCTGGTAGGCAAACTGTTCTATTGATGTTGACAAGATGTTCCACTGATAATACCAGTTCATGTACAGTATATCTGATAATGCTTCCATTGAGATTAATTGACAAAATATTGATCACAGAACAGTCTTCTGCTCAGTATTCTGTTGTAGACTAAGGGAGGAAAATCTAATGTTTTGGTTGCTTTTTTCATTTCAGGACATTTAGAAGAGTTTTAGGTTAAATATTAATTCATCATCAGAAAACAAAGTGATTTATTCATAGTTTTCCTATCATATCAGATACAATGCCCCATTATATTTTAGGGTCTATTAAGGCAAATGTTGATAAATCAAATGAATCTGGCTGAAAGACAAAGCATCAATTTAGCTTCTGTAGTAAAAGACAGATGCTGTCCCTTAACAGCATGTATATTTGTGCAGGATTTCACCAATATTTACTGGATTAGAAATCTGATTCTTTGCCATCATTGAATTGAATTATAATCTGCTAGATTAATGTTAAGTGAGGCTGCTCTTGCCTACACCACTATTAATTGACAACATTACTGATTAATTTAACATTGTCAACTAATTAGGTAGCATAAGCTAATGTTTGTGGTACTCTTCAGGATGAACACCATATTAGATTGCCAGAATTAATTAGTCTTTCTTCCTCTTACTGAAATCTTCCTGCAACTGACAAACTTTTGCTATTTTTTTCCCACTCAGAATTCTGGCTTGTTTCTCTGAAATTGTTCTTGTGGCTTTCAAGCTATGGCAGCTTATTTTTTCTTGACTTAATGTCAGCAATTTATGAGCTATCTAAAGTTTTTACCCAGACTATAGGTACTATTCTGTGAACAAAATACAATATTGTTATAATTTTGGTGAGAAATCTAAGCATATAGAGAGCCATTTTGGTCTAGTGCAGGAGTGTCAAATTCAAGGCCCGCGGGCCAGATATGGGTGACTAGATGTGGCCCACGGGGCCGCCCTGGAAACAGTGAAGGACTGGCCCGCAGTGCCTCTGCCAGTAAAAATGGAGCTGGGGGGGCACCCATTTTTGCTGCAGAGCGCTGCAGGAGGCTGTTCCAGCTGAAAATGGAGCCGGGGGGCCCTCCCGGGACACCACAGGTGACATGAGTGACATTGAGCTGGACATGCCCACTCTGGCCACACCCACCTGGCCACACCCCCTAGGTCAAACACAACCCGGATGCGGCCCTCAATGAAATCGAGTTTGACACCCCTGGTCTAGTGGTTAAGGTACCAAGCTAGAAAGCCAGGAGATTGAGTTCTAGTCCCACCTTAATAAAAAAAAAGTCAGCTAGGTGAGTTTGGGCTAGTCACTTTCTTGAAGCCCAACTCGCCTCATAGAGTTGTTGTGAGGAAAATAGGAGGAAGAAGGCATATTAGATATGGTCACCACTTTGAGTTGTTTATAAAAAAATAACAAAGCTGGGGTATACCAGTAGGCAAAATAATAATTAAATATTAAAAAGTAAATGCTTTGAAAATCAATGGTTCTTAAAAGTCAGTTAAGCACTTTTAATTTTTAAGATAAGGCCAACATGCTAGTTTGTCTTGCGTATTCTGTAGAGACTTTTTGTACTGCATTTACTGGAATGTTTCTTGGTAATATTCTAATGATGCACATTTGTTACAATTCTAATGTTGCAGGTGCTTGGAAAAGCAGTCACATACTAAAATTAAATGTACATATTGCTTCCATCTGATATTAAGATAGAAGTTTAATATTTAATCCTATTGTTGCAAATGGAATAAGTAAGTCTTAATAAAAGAGAATATTTGTAATTGAGGATTGAAATGAGGGGTCTTTAGCTTGCTTGTTCTCCTGTGCAATGCTTGGAGAGTCCAAGCAATGGTTATTTCAGTCTGCTTGCCCTGGACTGAGAAGTCTTTTCCCTGGCCACGCCTCCTTGCGTAGCTACATTCTCCAGAAAAAATTCTCAGTACAGCCCGATCGGATTGAATTCTGTGAGCTCCAGCTACTTGGTTTTTTTCCCTTTGGCTTGGACTCTCCATTCTGGTCTTTTCCCTCTTTAAATCTTTTTGCCTTTCTTCCTCTTTCTTCCTCGTCCCCGAGCAGCCTGGATTTCTGCATTTGAGCCTCTCAGAGGCTGGGAGGCAGACGGGTGAGTGGGGGAGGGCTCTCCAGGCCGCCTTTTTGCAGCCGGCTTCGGAGGCCTGCCGCTTGCCTTGTAAGGGCGCGGCGATCGGCGGTGAGGCTTCTAGGACACGCAGCGAGGCTGCGCTTGCCATTCTTTGTTGTTTTATCGCAGTTTCTTCGTTTCTGGCCCCAGCGAAGGTTCAGTCTGCCGTGGAGGCGAGCGAGACTGGCGGTTTTAGCCGCATTCGTCCCACGCTTGTCCTCCCCTCCTCCCACGCTGTTGCGGCGGCTATTTTGGGCGAAGAGGTTTCGCGCCCTTTTAGGCCCAGGCCTACCGCTTCAGCCCCATCTCATCGGGCAGCCGCTGGGTGAACAGGGGGTACAGCGGGGGCCCACAACTATCCCTCAACTGTCCCTCTGCCATCCTCATCAATCGCCATGCGGCGCTAGCGCCAGTGCCGTCTGTGGCCTGCGCTCTGGCACAGAGAGGCCCCGGGGCCTGCATGATTGGCAATTTAAATTTCCCCCTCTTTTTCTTGTTCCTGTGTATCCCTCTGGTTCCCCGATTGATCTTGCTTTTATACCGCAGATTCCTTGGCCTCTACCCTCTCTGCTCTATCTCTGGCACTCTCTCTCTGTCCCATGTATTCACGTTTATTGTGGTTTTGGATCATTTGTGTGCTTCAACTTATGTTTCCTCTTTGTTCCTTTGTTGCAGAGTAGCCAGTCAGAGCTTCCTATTCTCCTGTCACCTCCCTGCACTTGCCTGATCTCCCTGTGTGATCATTCACCATGGATCCCTCTACTTCAGGTTCCTTCGCTGGTAGACAGGGTCCCCCGCAGGTTCCAAGCGAGGCTCCCCCCCCCTGCTATGGAGGAAGGTTCAGGCAGGGTTAGGGTGGTCAGCCAGGGTAAACACCCCAAGACCCCCTCTGTGGCCGAGGCTAGGGATGCTGAAAGGCACCAGAGGGCCCTTGACAAGCAGTTTGAGGGGGCCAGGCGCCTGGTGGAGAAGGATATTCCTCCATCTTCTACTCCTGGGGGATCCTCAGCCCTGCCCCCTTCCAGAGAGCGCCCGCAGTCTTGTTGACCGAGGAGGTTGGGTCGCAGGAGTTATCTCCTGGCAGATCCTTGGCTTCTTCTTCCCCAACTCCTTCCTGGTCCTATGACCAGGGGCAAGCCCCTGTGGAGCCTTCCAGATCTATCCCTCCTGCAGGTTCTTTTCCTCTTCAAGGGGAGCCTGCTGATCTGGATATGGATTCGGATTCCGAGTTATCCCCTCGCATGCAAGGGGTGGTGGCCCGGGCCATTGCAAAGGGCATCGAGGCTGCCATGCGGAAGCACGAACTTCTGTCCTCAGGCCCTCCTCAGCCCGCTCAGACTGGCCCTCCCCTGCCAAAGCGTGTGCGCCACCCCTCTCTTGAGTGTTCCGTGGTCAGTGAGGCCTCTGCCCTTGAGGACCCTGGCCAGGATCTCCTTCAGATGTCTGATGATGAGGACCTCCCTTCCGACGCCCCAGCCTTTTCAGGCCTTTTCAAGCCCAGCCTATTCAAATCAATCCTACAAAAGGTGAAGGTGGCTACCGGAGAAGAGGTTAAACCCATGCCAGCTCCAGCCCCTCCAGGGGCTGCTCCGGTGAATCCCAATGCAGCCATGTTTAAGATTCCTCCTTCCCACCAGCAGTTGGTGCCAATTCCCGAACTTTTCCTTGACCTTATACAACGTCAATGGAGTCAACCAGCCACTTCATCCTCCCCCAGTGGGGTGGATAAACAGCTGTATACAATGGAGCCCGCCCTGGAGGACCTCTTGGTCCTGCCAGAAGTGGACCCTACTATCACGGCTCTCACCTCTAACACGCCCCTCCCTGCGGACCTTTTAGAAGGGCTCAAAGTGAAGGACAAAAAGGCGAAGAAGGCCTGCCACAAGACCCATCTTGCGGCGGCCTGGGCCATTAGAGCGGCCTCCTCCGACTCATTCTTTAATAGAGCTGTTGTGATCTGGCTGCAGGAACTCCAATGCAAACTCCCGGTTGATGATGCTCGTCTTCACCAGGACGTGGCTAAGACGGTTGCAGTGGCCCAGTATGCCGCGGACGCCTCGCTTAATGCCACCAAATTTGCGTCCAGGGCCCTAGCGTCGAATGTCACCTCCTGACACCTCATTTGGCTCCGCCACTGGCAGGCGGACCAAAAACACAAATGGAAGCTGGCCACGGTGCCCTTCAAGGGTGCCAAGCTGTTCGGGGAGGTGTTGGACCCCTTCCTCATAGAGTCCAAGGACAAGAGGAAGGTCTTGCCCTCTACTTCCAAAAAGCAGGACCGAAAATCCTCCCACTACCGTAGAAGGCAGTCCTTTCGTGCCTCCGAGCCCTCCACATCTGCTGCCTTTAATCCTTCCAACAGCACTGGAGGTTCCTACACTTCTTCTATGCCGGCTGACACTTTCAATATGGGGCCCTTCCATTCGTCCTGTCGTCGGCTCCCAGGACCTTCACAAAGGTCCTGGTGGTAGTGGCTGCCTGCCTCCGGCGCAGGCCCATATGGCTCCAGTGGTAGCTGGACGACATCATCATTCAGTCGTCCAGGCCGCAGGCCATGCGGGACCTACGCATCACCATGAGGACCCTCAGAAACCACTGCTTCTCTCTCAATTTGGAGAAAAGCCACCTTACTCCTTCCACCAGAATCAACCACCTGGGGGAGGTGATAGATTCCTCTTCATGCAGGGTGTTCCTATCCCAAGACAGGGTAGAGGCTCTAAGGTCCTTGACACATAAGGTGATCCATGCAAGGCAGGCTCAGATGGTTCTCTTGTTGCAGTTGCTGGGGAAGATGATTTCGTGCCTATTGATTGTCCCCTAGGCCCGGCTCCACTCAAGGGCTCTGCAGTGGCTACTTCTGCCCCACCAGAGGGCCAACAGGAGCAACTTGAGCATGCTGATTCCCGTTCCTCCGACCGTGAAGAGGTCCCTCCGATGGTGGACGTCGCCTGCGATCCTCAAGGACACCTCTTCAGGGAGCCCGACAGGGTGGTCGTCACCACTGATTCCAGTCTCTCCAGCTGGGGAGCGCATCTGGGCCAACTCGTGGTCCAAGGCAAATGGTCCGCGTCGGAATCCTGCTGCAGCATCAATCTTCTAGAGCTGAGGGCGGTGAGGTTGGCCCTTCGTCATTTCCATCTGTCAGTTCATTGACGTCACGTCCTCCTGATGACGGACAATATGGCCACCAAGGTGTGGTCCCAGGGTCTGCTCTACGCTTTCCCTCCGCTTCTTCTCCTGCCACAAGTCCTATCCAAGATCATTGTGGAGGAGGCGGAGGTGATTCTCGTGGCTCCCCATTGGCCCCGGAGATCGTGGTTCGCCGACCTGGTCAGCCTGTCGGTGTTCCCTCCGTGGCGGATCCCTGCGAGTCAGGTCTCCCTCTGCCAGGGGGTCCATCCGGATCCCCAGTGGCTGTAGTTGGCCATCTGGCACTTGAGGGGGACCTGCTGAGGAACGAAGGTCTCTCGGAGGAGGTGGTACGCACCATACAAGCTGTTCGGCATCCCTCCACGATGAGAATTTACGATGCCATGTGGGCCTCCTTCGCCAGATGGTGTGAGGACTGTTTCATGGATCCAGTTACTGTGCCTGTGTGCCGCATTTTGGACTTCTTGCAAGGGGGCCTTGAGAAGGGGTTGTCCCCCAATACGCTGTGATGCCAGGTGGCGGCCTTGTCTACTGTCTGGGCCGAGGATCCTTCCTTGTCTCTCAGCAAGGTCCCCAGGGAACGTTGTTTCCTGAAGGGCTCCTTGAACCTACGTTATCCACCATCCATCGATACCCCACCTGGCAGCTGTCCGTGGTGCTCCAGGCGCTCACTGCTCCACCTTTCAAGCCTCTGCATTCCGTTTCTCTTCGTCACATCATGCTGAAGACGGCCTTCCTTATAGCCATCACCTCTGCCTGCCGCATCTCCGAGTTGGCGGCCTTGTCGGTTCGTCAGGACCTTTGCATTGTTCATCCCGACAGGGTCGTCTTGTGACTTGATCCGTCCTTCATTCCGAAGGTTAACACCCACTTTCATAGGGCGCAAGAAGTCATCTTGCCGAGTTTCTGCCCATGCCCTTCCCACGCACGCAAGCGCTCTTGGCACACACTAGATGTTCGGCAAGCCCTGAAGGTCTACCTCCACCGGACCTCGGACTTCCGGCAGTGTGAGGCCTTGTTCATATCTTTCCAGCCTGGTTCTCTGGGCAAGAAGGTCACCTCCACCACCGTGGGAAGATGGTTGAGGGCATGCATCGCCTCCGCCTACGAAGGCCAGGCTCGAGTAGTTCCATGTAACATCACTGGCCACTCTACGAGGAACGCCACCACCTCGGCAGCCTGGACCACCCAGGCTTCGATCGAGGAGATCTGTTGAGCGGCCACGTGGTCTTCATCTTCTCCTTTTGTCAGACATTACAAGCTTGATGTATTTGCCTCGGCTGAGGCGGCCTTCGGCAGGAGAGTACTCCAGGCGGTTGTTCATGTGAATGAGCCCTGGGATCTTCTCTCTGCCCGCCCCGATGGACAGTAACTTGGGTATGTCCCATTGCTTGGATTCTCCAAGCGGTGCACAGGAGAAAGACCATTGGCTTACCTGAAGGGTCCTTCTCTGTGCACCACAGTAGAGTCCAACCCGCCCAGTTGTCCCGGGATATGTGGTGACATTGTCTACTGACTTGAACTTGATCTCCTTTATGACATCCTCACAGACTAGACTATTCTATTTTTTCTGGAGAACGTCACCACGCAAGGAGGCGTGGTCAGGGAAAAGACTTCTCAGTCCTGGGCAAGCAGACTGAAATAACCATTGCTTGGACTCTCCCGTGGTGCACAGAGAAGGACCCTTCAGGTAAGCCAATGGTCTTTTTCTTGCAAATGATTCATTACCCAAACTAGATAACATCATCAGTGCAGTTTGCTGTCAGTTTATATTTTAGCTGCTTGCTTGTTACTGTTGGTGGGGGTGATCTTAGAGATTTTTGATTGGGCTGTTTGCTTCTTTAGCAGTTTCTTGATTGGGGTGTTGTTTACTTGATTGTTGGTCTGATGTTAACCTTGGAGTTAATCTATGCTGATCTGGGTGCTGATAAATGGTGGAGGTGTGCTTGGGCTGGGGAATAAGTAAGTCTATTTACTTTCTTTCTTGTGACCCTTGGCTAGCTTATTTGTTTGCACTGCAACTAATATGCCTCTGTTCTCTTGTTCTAGGAGCAGCTTACTGCCAGTTCATGGATATGTTGTTCCCAGGGTGTATTAGTTTGAAGAAAGTAAAATTTCAAGCAAAGCTTGAACATGAGTATATTCATAACTTCAAACTTCTGCAAGCATCATTTAAAAGAATGAATGTGGATAAGGTAAAGATTCCAGTTTATGCAGAGCTGTCTATACTACTATTCAATTATCTATTTAATAGAAAAAGGATGTTTTGAAATTGATGAATGATATAAGTGATGGCTCCTTTTATAATAGCTAAAATAAATGTGATATTTTATTGGCTAGGTAGTCTTATAAATAGATATGCTCAAAAGGGAATTTGTTCTCTAATGTTTTAAAAAGCATTGAGAACATGCAATATATTACATTTCTTATAGAAATTATGTAGATGATATCAACAAGGACTACAATTTTGGAAGGAGGAGCACAAAATTTTGTATTGTAATTTTTGTTATTACATATACTATTTGGTATTACACTGTTGTTATTAGTATTTGGAAACATTTTTTATTGAAATTCTTCTGCTGGCATTTTAAATCACTGATCTGCCTTGTTTTGTCATATAGGTCATTCCAGTGGAGAAATTAGTAAAGGGACGCTTCCAAGATAACCTTGATTTCATACAGTGGTTTAAGAAATTTTTTGATGCTAACTATGATGGGAAAGAATATGATCCAGTAGAGGCTCGGCAAGGACAAGATGCAATTCCACCACCTGATCCTGGGGAACAGATTTTTAATCTGCCAAAAAAGTCTCATCATGCAAACTCTCCTACAGCAGGTATTTATCCACGATTGTGAACTATTGCTATTTACAGTTGTAATTTTTGAATAATATGTTAAAAATACAACTTTGTTACTAACTTTAAAAGACAATGGCTTTTTTCCTCACACCACATCCTACAACATACTGTGATTTATGGGGGGTATGATGTCCTCTAGAAATATATAAAATGTGATAGTGCAGTTCCCAAATAGAGTTTATATACAACTGTCTCTTTGGCCAGAAGAGTAAATTTATCCCAATAATGTTCTCTTTTAGGATGAGTCGTGTTAGGTTTTCCTCTTGCCAAAACTTGATTTCCATCTTCCTTCAGTGTTGTGGCTCAGCAGTTCTGCTGAGAGTTTTTTCGGGATACAAAATTCAGTATGCAGCTGGGGCTTGTGGGAGGAAGTTTGGAGATAAAAGGAGGGATGCTGCCATGCCCCAGTCGCTGGAGTCAACGTTCCTTCGTATGTTCTGTGTTTGGTAAAACATTGTTTGATTACTAATCATGATTTATGTCTGTTACACTTGGATAAGTGCTTCGGTGTTTCATGTAAACCTGATCCATGGAGACGGTGGAAGAACTGCAGCATTTGTAAGAGCTTTTGTTTTGAATTCTTGTCGGAGATTTGTGTTTATGTTATTTTTTGGGCTCGAAGCCAGTTTGAACTGTGAACTGATAAAGAAAAGTCCTTTTAAGTTTGCCTGCCTGCGTTTGTTAACGAGCCGGGAAGAGGGGGACAGAACAGATTGACTCCAGCCCAAACAAGTCTTAATCTCAGTAATTATGGAGCAGCTCATGGCGGAAAGTAGATTAATGGCGCAGCAGATATCAATGTTGTCGGACCAAATTCAGCAGTTGCAGACAGCTGCAACCCCCCACCCCCAGCCAAGGAGGAAGTGCCCAGTTGCCATGCCAGATAAATATGATGGAAGTTTGGCTATGTTTACCGTGTTTCTGGGACAATGCCAGCTGTTCCTGAGCCTGAGAGTGGAGGACTTTCCCACTGACCGAACAAAGGTGTGATTCATTATCAGCTTGCTCTCAGGCACAGCTGCCCGCTGGGCCACGCCCTTGTTAGTGCAACAGAGCCTTCTGTTGGATGACTTTCAGGGCTTCTGCCAGCATTTCAAACGGATGTTTGAAGATCCGATCAAAGGGGAAACAGCTGCCAGAAGTTTGAAATCCTTGCAGCAGGGTACTGGGTCCTTGCAAGAATATGTGTCTGAATTCAGGCTACGTAGCCAAGATTCCACATGGAATGAACCAGCTTTAATGAACACATTCCAAGATGGATTGTCTGAGGCCTTGCAGGATGAACTGGCGAGGGTGGACAGGTCACCGATGTTGGACGCCTTGGTCCACCTGTGCCTCCGGATAGATGCCCGGCTGCAGAGGCGAAGGCCTCGCCGGGTATTCCAGGAAACCACCAGCATGCCAGTTCAGCAAGAGACTGCAGTGGACTGGGAGGATCCCATGGAGTTGGGTGCTGTCCGACCTCGGGTGTCACGGACAGAGATGGACAGAAGACGTGCGGAGAGATTGTGTTTTTACTGTGGGGATCTTGGACACTTGGCAGGGAGCTGCCCCAAGAAGAACAGGATTAGGATTTAGGATTTTACTTTATTTGTATGCCGCCCTTTTCCTATGCGCTGCTTGGAAAGTCCAAGCATGGGTTATCCTCTGTCTATTTGGTCAGAGACTGAGGAGTTAAAAGCTTTGGCCATGCCACTTCCTTTTGATGATTCTTCAGTTTTTTTCCTCAGTCTGGCTAGCGAGACTAGTTTATTTCTTCTCCGTGTTTGGATTCTTCAAATTAGAAAAGCAAAATAATAGAGCCAGTTGAAAACAGTGCAGTTCTGTGAGTTGAAGCATTTTTCAGCAGATATATTGGTTTTCTCAGTGTGAAGGTTCATTCTCTGAGCTTGTGGGTTGGTTGCCTAGTGTTTTGTTACCAGGCTAGGTAACATCTTCAGTGGAGTTTAGTGGATGTCAGTGTCAGTGTTCTTCTGTTTGTAGGGGCTTCAGGTGGGGGGGGGGTGTCAAGTGAGGGTCTTGACATTTGATAATATTTTTTAACAGAATGTATTTATATATAATGCATTCTTAGATGGCTTCTGTAACATTTAATTGTTATCCACATCGCTTTATTATCAGCTGAGGATTGAAAGTTATTGCATTTCAAAGGCACAATGAGGAGAAAGGCCATTCTAATTAATGTTGAATCAGATAATATGGAAGCCCCTAGGTCCGTGATGGCGAACCTATGGCACGCGTGCCACAGGTGGCAAGCAGAGACATTTGTCAGGGCATGCAAGGCTTGCCCTGTCAGCTGGCCAGTGCGCATGCATGTGCTGGTCATCTGACCTCGGCCTTCTTTCACCCTCTGGAGGCTTCAGGTGCTTCCCTGAAGCCTCTGGAGCGCGAAAAACCGCCCCTACAAGTAAGCCGGAATTTTGGGAACGGACTTCTGGTTTTCTCGTAGGGCTGGTTTTAGCCCTTCGGAGCATCAGGAGCCCTCAGGAGGCTTCTCTGAAGGCTCCGGAGGGCAAAAAATGACACTATGAGTGATTTCTGAGTTGCTCGTAGGGCCCATTTTAGCTCTCCGGAGCCTCAGGGAAGCCTCTTGAGGGCTCCTGAATGCTCCAGAGGGCGAAAATCGGTCCTACGAGCAACCCGAAAATCACTTCCGGATTCCTCGTAGTATCTTTTTTTGCCCTATGGAGCCTTCAGGGAAACTCCCTGAGGGCTCCTGAATGCTCCGGAGGACTAAAACCGGCCCTATGAGCAAACAGGAAGTCCGCTCCTGAACTTCAAGTTTGCCCACAGGGCCGGTTTTTTGCGCTCCAGCGGCTTCAGGGAAGCTCCTGAAGCCTCCGGAGGGCGGCGGGGGGCTGTTTTTGCCCTCCCCAGACTCCTCTAAAGCATCTAGAGGCTGGGGAGGGCGGAAAAACACGCCAAAATTGGGGGGAGCTCTGGTCGTGCGTGCATGTGCACTGGGGTCATGAACAAAGCATTATGGGTGTGGCACGCCTGCACATGACCCCCTGCACTCCCCTCACTTTTGGCATGCGAGCCAAAAAAGATTCGCCATCACTGCCCTAGGCATATGGAACACATTTCTAATTTGAGCTGTTTCAAATTCAAAATGCCTTGTTTTGAGTTTGAATTGCCTGTTTTGAGCAAAACATGGACTGTTTCAATCAAACTTGAATAGAACATTTTGCAATGGAAGCATTTCCAATTTGAGTACTCTTCCACACATCCTTAGAAGTTTGCCAATAGTATAGCATTGATAACTGTCCTGAATCTACTGTAAGTAGACAATTACTGAGGTCTCTACTAGATTCCATTTTTTTTCTGAACAACTTTTTAAAAATTATCTGAACAAATGATACACACATTTCAGCTACTTCAATAAGAACAAGAAAAGTGATTCTTCTAGTTCTGTGGGAGAAGAGATAAGCAAAAGTTATATAAGGGAAAATAATACCAAACAATCTGAAGGACCCTAATTGGGTCTGGAATTTCCATTTCTAAGCGAAGTGGATATTAAGTAAACTGCACCCCTTGGCAACAGCGTTTCATTTCAGTAATCCCAGTGATTGTTATGCCAAGATCATACCATTGTTAGGTGAGGATCTCAGACTTTTCCTGTCCTGCTGAGCTTGCCTCCACTTCAAGCCTCCCCAGTTGCCTATCTTCACCTCATCTCTGCACTTTAGGCAGTCTGCATTCTGCTGGGCTCTCTGCCCCTGTGCGTCCTGGCTTCAGCAGTCTCAGCTCATAATAACACATTTCCATGTGTATTCCCAATCTGCCTACCAGGATTCTGTGCACCAAATGCAGCTTGCTCTTTTCTTACAGCTGCCAGCTAAGATCTTGCAAAACAGCTGCTTGTGCTGGTGCCTCCTGGGAAGCAAGCAAAAGCAAAGTAGGTGCAGGCTGGGGATTTTGACCTGGAGTAACCTGGGCCGGCTGGCAGCTCCTTATTTAGCACAACCTTGGCATGAGTCTCTGGACCAAGTCCTTACCATATGCTTTGCCAACTTTTCAGCTGTTACATATCACATTCTTTTAAATTATAATTTAATGTGAATATTAGACCTTTTGTCCACATACTCTCCCATTGTTCAAGCATTACTGTATATCTAAAGTTCATTGCCCAGTAAATCATACAATGCTTTACATACTCATTCTCCAAATTCATCACAGTTGGTTTCTTAAATGACAGGAGTCTTGGTTCTAACTAATATTTTAAAAACTATTTTAATTTTTTTTTCAGGTGCTGCCAAATCCAGTCCTGCATCAAAACCTGGCTCCACATCATCTCGTCCATCATCAGCAAAAAAAACACCGCCAAGCAGTTCAGTGTTAAAATCTGATAAAGATTTGGAGACACAAGTCATACAGCTCAGCGAACAGGTAATATGCTTAGGCCACCAAAACGGGAAATACCTCTGCATTTGAGCAAGGCAGTAAAATGTAGTATGATTCTAAGCAGATAACCATAGCAGTTTTCAACAATTAAACACTGGTTATTGCTGACCTACTTGGAAGATCATTACATCTTCAACCAATTACCTTAGTTATTTTTATGCCAGCGGAGGAACCTGGGATGATAACATGCTTTGTAAACATTTAGTCAAGTGATATCTCATTATATCATTATAGTAATTGTATAACATAAATCAATGTCCTCTAAGAGTCTACATATTTGGGTGGCCTTGTTGAACAACCCAAAATATAGTCATTTGACCCTCTTTCCCCAAGAAAACCATATACTACTGGTTTTATGAACAGAAGGTCTATGGCAGGGATGTCAAACTCAATTTCATTGAGGGTTTTGTTTGACCTCAGGGGTGTGTGGCCAGGAGGCGTGGCCAGCTCATCATTCGTGTCAGGGGTACCTGTGGTGGCCTGAGCGCTCTGCCAACATATTGAATGCATGTGAACATTGTTTCCTTAGCAATTATGCAGTTTTGTATGTTTTGCTATATAAATACACAGTTACCTAAATGTTTTATTTTCACAGGTACATTCATTAAAACTTGCACTTGAAGGTGTGGAAAAGGAGAGAGATTTCTATTTTGGGAAATTAAGGGAGATTGAGCTTCTATGTCAAGAACACGGAGAAGAAAACAATGATCTTGTTCAACGGTTAATGGAAGTTCTGTATGCTTCAGAAGAACATGTAAGTCTTCATTGTCTATTTTTTCCTCTACGCAATAATGTAGTTTTAATGGAATTGGGTAACATTCATATTCAAGGTCTTCCAATATTGTCTCTCTATGGTAGTTATTCCACAAAGTGGTTTTAGTTAAGGCATAGAATTTCTTTGCAGAAATTAGTCCATAAAGGAATTATGAATATTCTGGAGGAGTTGATATTGATTAGATCCTAAATTCAGATAGAGAAAAATGTCAGCTTACCATTCTGTGATTCCCAGTGAATCATGTTCACATTTGAAACTCAATTTCCCTATATACAGGTTTCAAGCTCTCTTCTTCACACATAATCCTAGCTTTAAATAAAAATAAAAATGTGAGTAATTAGGAAATGTTTATAAGACTCCTAATGATTTTAACTATCTATGTGGTAAAGATTAATAAATGTTGAACTCATTAATATTTTGTTTTAGAAAGATAAGCAGACAGAATTTTGCTTTTAGTGTTTGATCAAGTTTATTTTTTTTTCTCGTTTTCCACCTTGTATAGGAGAGCCACACAGAAGAACATGATGGTGAAGAACAGGTTCATGAACAGCCCCAGCAGCAGGAAGAATACTGACCATCTGGCACATTGGCTGTTTCTGATTTTCTGTGGGAACTTTCTTTGGAAGAATGGAATGTATGTGGCCTCAGACTTGAAACCAATCACTCTCTGTCTGCCATTAACATAAATGTACCATAGTGAGTGTCAGCCAACTTGCCAAGATGTGTTTTGCAGAAGTCTTCTATCAGCATTTGTACCTAAGGAGGTCTGCAAGCTTTGTTCCCAGTTTCTACCACTGCAACATCACTATCTGGCTGCTTAAAATTTGTTCAACTTTTAAAAATATATATATAAATATAATATATATATATATATTTATTTTTCCTTCTGTCTTAAGTATGAATAACATTTGTAATTTGTTCAAAACTATTTATATGGGCATCCCTTAAAACAAAAAGTACTATTCAGTTAGGTTTCACATATTTCATGATAATTCGGTGCATATGGACATTACTTTGGACAAAAGGCAAAAGTGGAAAATAATTGAAATAGATAAATTCAAGTAATTTCAAATAATTTTCCCTAATTAGAACAAAAGCACACATGCTAGAGCTGTAATGTTTCTGATGTCATAATCCAAAGCATGCTAGAAAGCTATACAGTGTATCTTATAATATTGGAAGATGCATACATGCCTGCCTAATCTTTCTTTGGATACTTCCTTCTTCTAAAAAGGTTATTCCTGTTTCAATTCTATATTCAATGTTTGTCAATTTAGGCATTTATACAGATCTTTACAGTATATATGTCTGAAGATGTCACCTATATTCTAATTCCCACTGCTGGCTACACTGATTATGAAAAAAAAACTTTTACTTTTTCTTCTGTGCAAGAGAAGAAACTAGTGGTTGGGCATGTCAGAATATTTACTAGCACAGTTGCACAGTTAATCCTCTAAAGATCTTCATACAACTTTTTGGAATCCAAAAGTCAGTGAGTAACTCAAGTACACACAGATGCAATGCTAGCTTCCAGGTTGTATTAGTGGGGATATTTTATCCAGAAAGAAAAGCTAATCGTTATTTTAGTCCGGATGAATGGATTTGGTAGCATGGAAAAACAAATTGCTGGATTACAGAAATAATCATTGCCATGCGTTCTATTAACTTCTAGTTAAATTTGCACTTAGATTGTGACATTTTTATAATAGAAATAAATCATATTAAAACATTCCTTATTTAAATTGCATATTTTTACAGTCTAATTATAGTATTTTTCCATTGTATTCACTGTTTTATGTTTGCTCGGTTTTAAATTGGATTGGTTATAAGTATTCTAGCAAAAAACAAATAGAATTCATTGTACCGGTTATCATCACTGAAGGTCTCAGTCTACTCTAGCGTGACCCAACAAAAGCACGCACGACAAAAGCGCACCGACAAAACCGCATCGCTAAAACTGCAATGTCAACAACAGTGCGCCAACAACAGCACGGTGACAGAAGGGCACTTTACAACAGTGCGTCGACAGAAAGCCGATTTAAGTTAAGGTAAGGGTTAGGTTTAGGTTTAGGGTTAGCGTTACGTTTAGGGTTAGGGTTAGCGTTATGTTTAGGGTTAGGTTTAGTTTTATAGCGCGCTTCTGTCGCTGCGCTGTTGTCGGCGCGATTCAGTGCTCATTCGTCGGAGCGCTTTAGAACACGCGGTTTTGTCACCGCAGTTTAGTCGGGTGCGGATTTGTCATTTGCCCTTTTGTCGGTGAACCCTATTCTAGATCTGGTCATAAATGCTAGTTCTATTATTACTGTAAGTGATGTGTTGCATATTTCAAAGTTTCTTTTTCTCTGAAATTTCTTGCTTCAGAATGATAGTTACAGCTCAGGCAGCATGTATTGCAATCTCTCTTTAACCCTGTAGCTCAACTGAAGTTTAATTCCATCTCTTCAGTTTAGAAGAATTTACAAAGCTATACTATGCCAACTCATCACAAATAAAGTAACACTTTCACCTTTCCTAAAAAAAAATATTTTAATGCTTTTAAGGAAATGGATTTGATTTCTCTTGGCAGGCATAATCAAACTCATAAATAGCATTATTTTTCAAAAGCTGTATGCTGTCATAATCCAACACAAAAAAAATCCATAATATTTATTATCGTTATGCCACCTCCAAAATGTTTCTTGTGCTAAAACAAACAAACAAACAGAGGAAGTCATTTTTAACACTCCTATCTCCATCAATGCAGTCATGTCTCTGTTTCCTTTTCCTTCTATGAAAACTTTTAAAATACTTCCTTTTGAAGCGCTTTTGGGGCTTTTTGAGGTTTGTTTCTAAACTGCTCTCATCTAAAGCCTCTCTGCTCACCATCCTGTCACATAGGAATATTTTGTGTCCATGGGAGGAGAGTAATGTATCTGGTTTTCTACGGCCCCCTTTGTATGACTAGTCTATCGAACATTCCCCCCCCCCCAAATTTGGAGATGGGAAGTGGCTGGCTTAGGAGGCAGCAGGGTAATAGTTTAATATAAAGCCTGATCTGCTCAGTTGTGCTGAGGCAAGAGAGAGATTCTTGGAAGGAAAGAGGACCCCCCCTCCCCTGTGGTGAGTAATCCTGTTATTCCGTTACAGTTTTAATATGCATTTGCAATTACTTTTACTGAATAACACACCATAAAGCTTTGGTTATATATTAAATGTAAACTGAAAGGAATGTAAACATGTATTGTTAATAATAAATAGATAATGACATAATAAATGCAAAAAGGTCTTATTCAGATGTACCAGTCATTTTGCATTACCCACCAATTGTCGCATGACAGAATATACTTTTTTGTCTCTGAATATGTGAATAATTTGATTTGCGTTTATCTTTTTACATATTTAATAAAAAAATGTTACAATCTGTCTTGCTAAAGTGAGCTTCGTGAGATCCTGTTGTTGGGTTTTATAACTTACAAATGGGATAGGGTTTTTGAGTTGTCAAAGCAAATTGTTTCATAATCAAACTTAACATACTGTACACAGCATTTTAAAATTATTATTAATATTCATTTTTAGAGGGACAGCCAATTCCATTGCTATATTCAATCCAGTTTAAATAATGATAAACACCCCACACTGAAACAACTACAATAAGGCTACAATGTATGGAGTCATGAATGCAGTAACCTGTAAGGATAGAATCTCTCTAGATATTGTTGCTATTGCCAATACACAGGTGATAGGTAGATATATTAGATAGATAGATGATAGATTGATAGATACAGACAGACAGACATAAATATAAACACTCCATTATGACTAAAAGTGAGAAGCAGTTTGGTGTAGTAGTTAAGGTATCAAGTTAGAAACCAGAACATTATAACTTATTAAGTATAAAGACCTCTGGGTGACCATGGGCCAGTCACTTTCTCTTAGCCCTAGGAAAGAGGCAATGGCAAACTTTTCTTTAAAAGACAACTGCAGGGACTTGTTGAAGCAATTTCTGAAAATTTGACATGACTGAACAGGGGGGAAATGACTACTACTATTGTACTAACAATAACTTAATCCAAAGGCTGTCTGCAAGGGCATTGGAAATGAGTTTGTATGTATGTATAAAAAATACTGTAAGTAAAGAGAATGCAAAGTTAAAGAAAGAATTATGTATATACTGCTTATCTCAGTGTAGTTGTGATACGTCTACATAAGGAAGGTATCTTATTTGTATGTATGGCTGTTGACTCCTCTGCCAACTCTGTCATCTATTTTCTGAACAACTTGTTGAAAATGCCTTTTTTTGTTGTAGTGAGGAACAGCAATGGGGAGAGGGAAAACTGCATGGAAGAGACAGCCCCATTTGTCTACCATTCATCCTGCTTACTCCAGTTAGAGGTGAAGTAAGAGCCAAACAGATGAGTGAGGCCAGCATAGTTCATGGCTTCCTTGTGCTCCCCAGCTGTTTGCTGGAGAGCAAAAGGAATGGTGGGAAAGGAGGGCAGAGGTATAGAAGAAAGCAGCAATGATATATCATCTTAGCAAACCCTGGCAAAGGATGCCTGATAATAGGAAGAAAGGCAGAATGCCATTCATGCTTACCAGCAGAAACAAAGGTGCACTCTTGAGTGACCTTGCCAAACCATGTACTGCTATTTGGGGCAAATTGAAGAAGTAGCTGCATTGCTGGTGGAGCTTGTGTGACACAGGAAGTGTACTTTGATGAGGGCACTTTCTTCTTGGCATTAAATTAATTCCTCCTCCAGTACTTTCTAAAGGACCTTGTCTTTATTTCTGGCCCAAGCTGGCTGCTTTCCACTATGATTACCTGATGAATTAAATGAGGCTTAGCCTGGCAACTCAACTGGAAACTTCAAGTCTCTACATTCTCCCATTATAGTTGAGAAATACCAAATTACAGTTGCTTTTTTCCCCTGTGTGTCATAGCATATTTCATTTTCTACCTTGATTTAATCCTTGTTAAAAACAATCTGAAATTTAAGTTTGCAAGGTGATGCATTAAGGGCAAAATGTTTTTCTTCCTTTAAAAACTAGTAGTATTTTACTTCTTACAGAATTGAAATTATTTTCGATATATCTTTCCAAATTTCATACCATTCAGTTCATGGGTACTATGTTATTGTTCAACAACAAATCAAATTATGGTATTCTGGTTTTAAAAAATGCTGCCAAGTTAAGGACCAAGGTAAAATAATGAAAGAGCAGCTCAGTTTCACAGTGAAGGTTTTTAAAAACAAAATATATTTAATGGAATTCTAACTATTTGGAGATGTCATAGGATACTTATAAGTACTAACCAGTTGATTCCAGGGGCAGTACTGAAAATTTTCTTGCAAAGGTGTATGCCAGGAAAATACAGAAGCATCTGTAGGAAGAACATGCTCACATAATTCTCATGTCACCCACCTCACCCTCAACATCCACTCCACTTGCAACGTTCGAATGTCCTCAACCTGTCAGTGAACCCACAAATAATAAAACCAAAGACCGCTTAAGCTCTTTCCAAATGCATTAACACATTGGCTGAAACCAACTAATCACATTTCCTATTAGGAAATTGACAAATACCAAAGCAATCATAACTAAAGAAATCCCCTCAAGATATGGAAATCCTTTATCCACACGATGCAGGTCCTCCAGCCACAAGTAAGAATCCAACACATAGACACACAAGAGACAAGGGTGGTATCTCATGGGATGAAAAAACTGAATTTCCTTCCCTCCAGAGCCCATGCGTTTTCCAGGACAAAACACAGTGGCAGGCAGAATTCACAAACAAGGAACCAAAACCCCTTCCCCCCTATAAATATTTCTGCCTCTGTCTTTAATTTATGGCTGCCTTCAATTCGCTTGCTGTCTGTCTGGCTTTTTAAATAAACTCTACCTCAACTTCAAGTAATTGTCCTGAGTCCTTCATTGGACAACCAAGCTCAGAATCCAATTATAAATTCTTCTAACATATCCATGTCAACAATCTCTTAAAAGTCTGTAGATGTTGAGCTGGGTAAACAAATGGCTTGTATTTGGTAGTTGAAAAACAAACAGTACATATTTAATTGATTGTGGCAGTTAAGAGCATTGAATGAAAACATGCAACATTTAAAACATGAAACTGAACAGCAACAGCAACTAAATACTCTGAAAGATACAAGAAATAAACAAAAAAACCAGTTTGGGTTGTATTGTGCAAATATTGACAGCACAACCCCATCCTTAACTCAGAAATAAGTCTTAAAGTTTAAATTGGTTTTGTACAGAATTATAGAATTTGATTGAAATTGCTGGGACACTAAAGGGAAAAAAATCTATTACAAAAGAGAAGCATGATGTTATTGTTTGGTTTATGAAATATGAAAAAAGCCTTTGCCTTCCAAGTGTAATTTTTTTAACACAAGATTTAATCAATGCCTTGAAACATGTAACCTACTGAAAAAAAATGCAGAGTGAATTGCTGCCTAACAAGGAACATCTGCCAATGTGTCTGTTCTTATAAGAATCTCATCATTATTGACTTGAATATGTCTGGATAAAATCAGAAGCAGGAAATTACAAAGCTAGCTTTTCTGACTGAGGAACAGAACCTGAACTCTTAACAAAAGAATCCATTCAGAATGGAAAAATGGTATTGCAATAAATGGTGTCTTATTGGAATATGTATCCAGCCTAGCAGCATTGCTTTACATTCCACATTCTGGAGTCTCAAATTTAGCAATATCATCTGTAATCTTAATCATAATCTTTCTTGATTTAGGCTTATTTTAATTAGTCCAACTAGTAGACTTGTCATCTTTAACTTTTGTGTTCCCGTGTAACAGTAATGTTTTTATTTTGAAAGGCTAGAAATTTAATTAATGGATAAAAATACTTCAAACTACACTGCAAAGCTATGGATACGATACTACATTCCATACCAATAAAGATGCTGGAACCAAAAATATGAGGAAAAGTTAACCTCAATTATCAGTGATCAACAATATCCAATAACAATTTATTTCATCAAAACATGAGAGTGATATTCAACCAAAATAAGAAAGTTCAAATGCAGCAAAAATCTCAATCCATAAAATATATTACTCTTTAATCAAAGCAAATTATAAAATGTTATCATTAATAAAATAGATAAATCATACACTGAAACTAGCATATTGAAATTCTGTACCATAGAGGTGTCAACATCCAAGATACTTTATAAAATATTCCCTACTTATAGAATCTCTAGAACTAGAAGATGAAGTTAGATCAGCATTCTAGTCATTATCAAGTTGGAAGGTTACAAGAATGGATGGAATATTTACAAAAATATGGAAATCAACAAAAGAAAAATCAGCAAATATAGTTTGGTTAGAACAACCAAACTGTATCAGCAAATCTGGAAAATGACAGAGTGACCAACTAACTGAAAAAAGTCAATCTACATAATCCAAAGAAAGGAGATTTAGACTGTGTATCATGCAATAACTTATACATAAAATAGCAAAATAGTGCTTACAATATTCAATGTAGATTAGAGCTCTATGTGGAAAAAGAGACACAGTAGTCTTTGACTTATGACCACAACTGAGCCCAACATTTCTAAGTTGCTGTGAGTTTTGCCCTATTTTATGACCTTTCTTGCTACTATTGTTGCAGTTGTTAAGTTACGAACATGGTTGTTAAGTGAATCTGGCTATCCCCATTGACTTTGCTCATCAGAAAGTCACAAAGGTGATCATGTGACTATGGGATAGCACAACCACCACAAACCAATTGGCAAGCATCTGAATTTTGAACATGTGACTATGCGGATGCTGCAACAGTGAAAAACAGTCATGTCACTTTTTTCAGTTCACTTGAAACTTTGAACGGGCTAAAGAATGATTGCGAGTTGAGGACATACTAATGATATGATAATTTTCATAAATGATAATTATAAATATAAATGATATAAATTATTATATAAGCTGTGGTGGCACAGTGGTTAGCATGAACTACTGCAAGCTACTTCTGCTGATTGCTGGCTCCAGTTCGGAGTTCAATTCTCATTGGCTGAAGGTTGACTCAGCCTTCCATCCTTGTTGGGGGAAATATGCTGACTGTAAACCTCTTAAAGAGGACTGTAAAGCGTTATATAAGTTTAAGTGCTATTGCTGTGTGTGTGTATGTGTGTGTGTGTAAAATCATATATTAATATATAAAATCATATCATGTACATTTATATTAATCATTTACAATTAAAATATATAGATTATGACTAAAACGTGGGGAGGGAGGGAGGGAGCAGAATGTAGAGGAAGGGAGGTGGGGTCTGCTATTGGTCCATCAATCACTTCCAGTTGATATTCCCCTGTTGGGGCCTCAAGCCAATTGGCAGAGCCAGACCTTCATGCAAGAACAGCAACTTTCTGACCTCATTTGGAGACAGACCACAGAGCAAGGAGACAGAGCACAGAATGGGGGCAACAGTTCTCAAAGCTTGTGCTTTGCTCCCTTGATATCGCCAGGTTGTAGAGAAAGCTCTAAGAATATAAATCTTTGATCCCAAACAATTGTTTTTAAAAAAGATTTTAAGATTCATTTTCAGATCTCATTCTTCCTAGTGTTTATTATTTTAATGTAATAATTACTTTGTCATTTCCTTCACTGCTCCTCTCAAAATAGAATAGCAGTGGTACTATATATAAAATATCTACTTGATTTCCCACAAGAATGATTCTAAGTATTTAGAATACCTTCCTGAATATGTTCAAGCTTGCTGATTCCAGAATTGCCTACAGTTAATCTGCACTGTAGTTATGGTTTCTATTAAAGAAACTTTGTGTTAAAAACTATGTAAATATAGCAGTCAAATATCTGCATTACATTATGCTAGAGATCAAGCAACATGATGCTTGATGTTAGACCTATCCTGCTGCAAACCAAATTTTTCAGTTTTTAGAAAGAAAAACAATAGAAAAGAATAAAAGAAAAGGAAGGCAGACTTAGAAAAGCCAGTCAAAGGCTATTAGCTACTCACTATTTATTGTTTATATGAAATTACATTTTTAACCAGGCTGGATATGCTGATCATAAACACTTTTGGTTTTGTAAAAATTCAGGGAAATTTACCTGAAAACTAATTCATTTTCTTGGAAAGGCAGGGGCAGTTTGTCAGACTTACTCTACTATTACTGTGTTCTCCTAAGCAATTTGGCAGTATTAGCTCTTTGGAAAAGGCTCTAGAGCTGGGAAAGATGGAAGGAAAGAAAAATGAAAAAATGCCAATAACTAGCAGCAAGGTGGATGGATTCCGATATAGGGGCAATGGGAATACCTGAAGGAGTGTGGAAGATCTGAAGGACCAAGTTAAGGACTGTCATGACGAAAATCAATTTATATGGTTGCTAAGAGTTGACACTGACTTGATGGCAATCAATCAATCAAATATCTTAAATTGATATGTAATGAGCAAGTATTTTGCTGTACACTATGAATACAAAAGATTAGCTCAAAGAATGTTATAAAAAGGGAAACAATTAAGATTTCAAAAAATAGCTTAGTTACTATATATTCCCACAGCATTGTGCTTTTCTAGGGCAAAAAAAGAGGAGGCAGCATTACATATTCTATCTTCTATTACTGAAGAACAGGTAGAATAGATGTCTAAACACACACACACAGTACTTCCAGAAATGGAATACACAACAAACTTCACATCCATGTTATCCTAGGGAATTGCAAGCATATGTTCCATGCAAATTACCCTCTATGGAGATTTTAAATCCAAACTTGAATGAGACCAAGTACAGTACCCAAAGACCTGATTTGGTTCTCAGGCAAAATTGTAGTCCAGGGGGAAAAAAGCAAATGACTTCCCCAAATTACAAGCTCTGGAAATAAAGATACGATGATATTTGAAATTCAGAAGTTGTAACAATCAGATTTACATTAAAACATTTCCAATTGTTAATGCTTTCTCTAGTGCAGGTAGTCCTCAACTTACAACAACATTTGAACCCCAAATTTGTTGCTAAGTGAAACATGTGCCCCATTTTACGACCTTTCTTGCCACAGATGTTAAGTGAATCACTGCAGTTGATAAGTTAGTAATATGGTTGTTTCCTGACTCTGGTTTCCCCATTGACTTTGCTTGTCATGCCACAAAAGATGATCACATGACCCCAGGACACTGCAATGGTCATAAATATGAACCAGTTGACAAGTATCTGAATTTCGGTCACAAGATTATGGGATGATGCAAAGGTTGTAACTGAAAAACAGTCGTAAGTTGATTTTTTCAGTGCCATTGTAACTTTGAACCGTCACTGAATGAACTGTTGTAAGTTGAGGATTACCTGAGGCAATTTCTCATAAAGTTTCTCTATTATCTTTTTGATGTTCACAGCCTCTGATACAAAAACCAGAAACATATAAAAATATTCTATCATCTGTCTATGTTAGATTACATCTTTATTAAGTCAATTTTGAAAATCACAAAGTAGGGTGCATGCTTTTCAATTTTCCGCCATTGTTTATTAAGCAAGAAAGTAAACAAGGAAACCAGTGAAAAAAGGAAAGGGTCTAGGAAATATAGTTGGTATTGAAGCCAGTATTTAGTCATTTTCTTGAGATGAATTTGGGAAAAGACTGAAGATTTTCATAATGTGATCAACCAGGTACATCAAAGTTTAGAGATAGTGCCCCCTAGTGCTCTAACCTTGAAATGCATTCATTCATTGGCTTAGAGTAGGATTGTTTAGTACTTGTACTTGATTATTAAGAGAAAAATTCCTGTAATTATTTTACTTTCCTTTGAAGCTTCTTTTGATTGTTTCAAAATTGCCACTTCAAAGGAAAAGCATGATGTAGCATGAGTAATACCCTTATTCAAATCCTGTTAAATATAATATTGAATATAGCGGCAACAGTATATTTGTATTTACTAATTTATAATGTTCCAAACTCAGACTAGCTGTTTTAAAGTTGCTTAATAGACATTGTTTTATTCAAATCACATTGTGTATACATAGGATGTTCTCAATAATAGAAAAATATCTTACGATGCTCAACTTTACACATTATTTTGGTTTAAGTCTAAATATTTAGTAGCCACTTTCAAGCTCCATGTAACTATAGAAATGAATATTTATAAAATTTATACATTTTATTCTTGGGAATTGCTTTCTATCATATCATGAGCCATTACAAAAAAAACCTTTGAAAATTATTTCAATGTAGTTCTTCTGACAATGTTGCTCTTTATTTAGGACTGCATGCTGTCAAAAGAATATGAGCATTTAATTAGATGAGACTTTGTGCTTATTTTATGGATGACACTGAAAAGAGCAGAAGTCCAATAAAATTTTTATATTGTACATATAAAATTGATCCATATTTTATTAAACATAAGTACTTTCCTGACAAATATGAAAATGAGAACTATGCACCATAAACATGCACTCTTATTTGTCAATATAAATTAACTACGCACTATCGTATGATCGTTACATAGATTTATGCTGAGGCTAAGTCTTTTCTCTATCTTTAGCCTATCTATGCAAAATAAATTTTATTTCTTCAGACTGTTTTGTATACCCATCCTTTCCTGTGATTACAATATTGGCAGTTATTTTCATCTTCTTGAGGAATACTAGCTTCTCAAGGAAACATCCCTGAGAGAACTTACATAGTTTATTTAGCACATCTTCTCCTAGAAATATAAACTAAATTTCTCTAGGAATTTTTCAATTTTTAGAATAAATAAGAGATAAACAATGGAAAGGACCTGTATGATTATTTGTAGTATGTGATTAATACTGGGAACTGAATACAAAACTCCCACCTAAAATTCTGTGCATTCTAAGTTGCTTAGTAATTAATATGCATATTTGAGTCTTTTTTGAATTTTTGCAGACTCCAGAATCTAGGATTTGACAACTTATTGTAAATGTGATATATGTGGTGTCAAGATATTTTTCATTTACATAGATTATATGATCTTTATTGTCAGAAATTTCAGCTGAATTAACCAAGAGGAGATCGGAACACGAATCACAATTTTTAGCCAAGAGTCTGCAGCGCTGCACTGTTCATCAGAAAACCTAATAAACCTAAACTCCTGACAATCGTGGCTTCTTTTGCCCCATGTCTTATTTTAAGCATTTTTATTCCATCAAGTTTAAGTCCTCATGTCTATATTGAAAAGTTTGAACTCATTCAATATGATATTTTAATAATATGGCTATTAAACAATACTAAAATAATTTCAGTAATTGTTACAATTGTTCTCTCTCTCCATGTATGTTATTGCATGCCAAATAAAAACACAAGATACCAAGAACCTCTGTTTGAAATGTTTTGTTATCCTCACATGCCCTAAACTCAATACCTTTATCATGCAATCTGATAATGGCTGCTGATGGAATAACAGTATGTATTAGCCCTATTCTATGAGAAAAGCAATAAATTTGTGTCTATATAAATACCCTTCTATTCCTTTGGGCTTTTTTCTCAAAAAACAGAGTACAGATAGTTTAGGAACAAATATAATTATTATAATTCTGGTTAATTAATAATTATAATTATTCACTTCAATTGGTTCACATTTTTTATTCATATGATGCCAAAGGAACTGAATGACTGCTTAAATTTTTTCAGCTTTGTTGGATCCCTATACTATATATTACACATAGTCCTGTACGACCACTCATTCAGTAACTGTTCAAGGTTACCTCGGTTCTTCAGAGTTCCAGCCATTGCAGTGTTCCTGCAGTCACAAGATTGTAAACTAGCACTTGATGACCAGCCAATGGTTACAACATTGCAACATTCCATGATCACATGATCAGAATTTCTGACACAAGCAAAGTCAATGGGGAAGCCAGAAGGAAGTTGAAGTTGCAGTCACATGAAGTTCTTGCTTAATAACTCACATCATCTTCACTTAACAAAGGCAAATGGGACTGCCAAAATTATCAGCGACGCAGTCATATTATGTTGTGCTTTACAACTGTGTTACTTAACAGTGGCAATTCTGGTTCCAACTGCCAAGAAAATTGAAGGTACCTGCATATATGAAGCTCCAATGTGTAACAACCTAACGGCATACTACCGTTTTTGCAATTGTTCTTCAAACTTAGGTCCATACTCCTCTGCACATCAGTACTGCAGTGTGAGGGGACTTATAAATATACCCAATTCACTATTCTATTTTGAAATAACAATATTATAGAGTCATGGTGTAGTTTAAGGCACTGTTCCAGGATACTGTGAATTCTAATGCTGCCTTAAGTACAAAGCTACATGGGTGACTTTGGGCCAATCATTCTTTTGTCAGATTCCGAAGGGTTAAGGAAAGCAGCCAAACACAGAGACGGTTTGAAAATGCAGTTTAACTTCCTCCAGCACAAACTGACCAACAAAGCACTAAGGCAATGAATAAATTGTCAAAGTTGACATCTGGTGCTCCCCACCAACTTTTATACTTTATTTGGTATTTAGGCTAAACCCCATCCCTGTGCCACACCCATCACATTGTGACCCAGAGTGAATACTACCCAGCAATGAGTCATGGCTTGTTCTTAGGCAGTTATCAGTTGTGGAGAGTTCTCAGCTGAATTGCATGTGGAGGAGGGGGATTTCCAGTTGGTAAGCACGATTCCTGCAGCTCTCACAGTCCCTTCCCCCAATGGCAATTCCAGGCCTGTGGGCTCACCGCAGCTGACATCTTTCTCAGTCCTAAGAAGAAGGTAATAGCAATCCCCTTCTGAACATCAAAGAAAAATGCAAGCTGTTGTTAGAAGTCAAGAAAAGCTTCGTGGCACAAAGAAAAAGAAAGAAAAAGCCATTTCAAAGATTGCAGAAAAGCAATAGGAAATAGTAAGGCAATGAAGTTAAATACATCACTGTATTTCTCTGTAGTGTTGAAAAATATTCTTGCTTTCACCATATTAACAGACCTCTTCATATATTGCCTTCTTAATAAAACATATTAGCTTGATTCCAACATATTTTCACATTTCTGTTCAAGCCACTCATATAATTTGTAAAACATATTTTTTACATTCTATGTAACAAAAAAAAGTATTGCACACATTTAAGTAGCCCATTTCCACTGCATTTGACTTTATTTGTTCTGAAATTTGCAATTCTCATTTCCATTTATAATAAAGTGGACACAATTCTGGCTCTATATCCATTTACAAAAAGTCCTGAAACAAGGATGTCATCGAGGAAAAAAAGGTGAAAGAACTTGAAGAAAATCAGTATTAAGGTGACCAGATTTTCAGATTGGTAAAGAGGGACACCATTGACGCGGGGGAGGGGGGGGGGGGCGGTGGCTTGATTAAAAATTTTTATTTTGTCAAAAGGTCACACAAGGCGATTATATGACCCCAGGACACTGAAAGCATCATAAATATGAATCTATTGCCAAACATCAAAATTTGGATCACGTGACCATGAGGATGCTTCAACGGTCGCTAAGTATGAAAAATGGTCGCTAAGTGTGAAAAATGGTCATCAGTCACTTTTTTCAATGCCGTTGTAACTTTGGTCACTAAATGAACTGTTTGAAAGCTAAAGCTAGCTTGCATTATGCTAGCTTACATTTTCAAGAGAGAGAAGCTAAACTCCTTATTAGAATTGAAATAGAAATGAGTAGAGTAGAGTAGAGTACAATAGTTTATTACCCAAGTGTGATTGGAACCCCCAAGGAATTTGTCTTAGGTGTACATAAATAAAATAAAATACAATACATTCATCAAGAATCATAAGCTACAACACAGTGATAGTCTCTCTCTCTCTCTCTCTCTCTCTCTCTCTCACACACACACACACACACACACAAATACACACACACTCCTCCTCTGGATTCAATGGGGTTTAGGAAATCTCCCACCCTCATACACTCCTTCTTTCTTTCTCTCTTCCCTCCTCTGGATTCAATGGGATTTTTAGAAAATCCCCACTCCTGTGCACACACTTCCTCTTTCTTTCTTTCTTCCTTCCCTCCTCTGGATTCAATGGGGTTTAGGAAATCTCCCACCCTCATACACTCCTTCTTTCTTTCTCTCTTCCCTCCTCTGGATTCAATGGGATTTTTAGAAAATCCCCACTCCTGTGCACAAACTTCCTCTTTCTTTCTTTCTTCCCTCCTCTGGATTCAATGGGGTTTAGGAAATCTCCCACCCTCATACACTCCTTCTTTCTTTCTCTCTTCCCTAGTCTGGATTCAATGGGATTTTTAGAAAATCCCCACTCCTGTGCACACACTTCCTCTTTCTTTCTTTCTTTCTTCCCTCATCTGGATTCAATGGGGTTTAGGAAATCCCACCACCCTCATACACTCCCCCTTTCTTTCTCTCTTCCCTCCTCTGGATTCAATGGGGTTTAGGAAATCTCCCACCCTCATACACTCCCCTTTCTTTCTCTCTCTCTTCCCTCCTCTGGATTCAATGGGGTTTAGGAAATCTCCCACCCTCATACACTTCCCTTTCTTTCTTTCTCTCTTCCCTCCTCTGGATTCAATGGGGTTTAGGAAATCCCCCCACCCTCATACACTCCCCTTTCTTTCTTTTTCTCTTCCCTCCTCTGGATTCAATGGGGTTTAGGAAATCCCCCCACCCTCATACACTCCCCCTTTCTTTCTCTCTTCCCTCCTCTGGATTCAATGGGGTTTAGGAAATCTCCCACCCTCATACACTCCTTCTTTCTTTCTCTCTTCCCTCCTCTGGATTCAATGGGATTTTTAGAAAATCCCCACTCCTGTGCACACACTTCCTCTTTCTTTCTTTCTTCCTTCCCTCCTCTGGATTCAATGGGGTTTAGGAAATCTCCCACCCTCATACACTCCTTCTTTCTTTCTCTCTTCCCTCCTCTGGATTCAATGGGATTTTTAGAAAATCCCCACTCCTGTGCACAAACTTCCTCTTTCTTTCTTTCTTTCTTCCCTCCTCTGGATTCAATGGGGTTTAGGAAATCTCCCACCCTCATACACTCCTTCTTTCTTTCTCTCTTCCCTAGTCTGGATTCAATGGGATTTTTAGAAAATCCCCACTCCTGTGCACACACTTCCTCTTTCTTTCTTTCTTTCTTCCCTCATCTGGATTCAATGGGGTTTAGGAAATCCCACCACCCTCATACACTCCCCCTTTCTTTCTCTCTTCCCTCCTCTGGATTCAATGGGGTTTAGGAAATCTCCCACCCTCATACACTCCCCTTTCTTTCTCTCTCTCTTCCCTCCTCTGGATTCAATGGGGTTTAGGAAATCTCCCACCCTCATACACTTCCCTTTCTTTCTTTCTCTCTTCCCTCCTCTGGATTCAATGGGGTTTAGGAAATCCCCCCACCCTCATACACTCCCCTTTCTTTCTTTTTCTCTTCCCTCCTCTGGATTCAATGGGGTTTAGGAAATCCCCCCACCCTCATACACTCCCCCTTTCTTTCTCTCTTCCCTCCTCTGGATTCAATGGGGTTTAGGAAATCTCCCACCCTCATACACTCCCCTTTCTTTCTTTTTCTCTTCCCTCCTCTGGATTCAATGGGGTTTAGGAAATCCCCCCACCCTCATACACTCCCCGTTTCTTTCTCTCTTCCCCCCTCGGCTCAGATCACACCTCAGCTGAGCAGGGAGGGATCCTTTGCTTTGGGAGGCTTCACAGCAAGGGTTCTACCTCCACTCTTCCCCCCTCGGTTCGGATCACACCTCAGCTGAGCAGGGAGGGATCCTTTGCTTTGGGAGGCTTCACAGCAAGGGTTCTACCTCCACTCTTCCCCCCTCGGCTCGGATCACACCTCAGCTGAGCAGGGAGGGATCCTTTGCTTTGGGAGGCTTCACAGCAAGGGTTCTACCTCCACTCTTCCCCCCTCGGCTCGGATCACACCTCAGCTGAGCAGGGAGGGATCCTTTGCTTTGGGAGGCTTCACAGCAAGGGTTCTACCTCCACTCTTCCCCCCTCGGCTCGGATCACACCTCAGCTGAGCAGGGAGGGATCCTTTGCTTTGGGAGGCTTCACAGCAAGGGTTCTACCTCCACTCTTCCCCCCTCGGCTCGGATCACACCTCAGCTGAGCAGGGAGGGATCCTTTGCTTTGGGAGGCTTCACAGCAAGGGTTCTACCTCCACTCTTCCCCCCTCGGCTCGGATCACACCTCAGCTGAGCAGGGAGGGATCCTTTGCTTTGGGAGGCTTCACAGCAAGGGTTCTATCTCCACTCTTCCCCCCTCGGCTTGGATCACACCTCAGCTGAGCAGGGAGGGATCCTTTGCTTTGGGAGGCTTCACAGCAAGGGTTCTACCTCCACTCTTCCCCCCTCGGCTCGGATCACACCTCAGCTGAGCAGGGAGGGATCCTTTGCTTTGGGAGGCTTCACAGCAAGGGTTCTACCTCCCCTCTTCCCCCCTCGGCTTGGATCACACCTCAGCTGAGCAGGGAGGGATCCTTTGCTTTGGGAGGCTTCACAGCAAGGGTTCTACCTCCACTCTTCCCCCCTCGGCTTGGATCACACCTCAGCTGAGCGGGCAGGGAACTTTTGTTTTGGGAGGCTTCACAGCGGCGGTGGTGCCTCCCCCTCTTCCCCCCTCGGCTCGGATCACACCTCAGCTGAGCAGGGAGGGATCCTTTGCTTTGGGAGGCTTCACAGCAAGGGTTCTACCTCCACTCTTCCCCCCTCGGCTCGGATCACACCTCAGCTGAGCAGGGAGGGATCCTTTGCTTTGGGAGGCTTCACAGCAAGGGTTCTACCTCCACTCTTCCCCCCTCGGCTCGGATCACACCTCAGCTGAGCGGGCAGGGAACTTTTGCTTTGGGAGGCTTCACAGCAAGGGTTCTACCTCCCCTCTTCCCCCCTCGGCTCGGATCACACCTCAGCTGAGCGGGCAGGGAACTTTTGCTTTGGGAGGCTTCACTGAGCGGGCAGGGAACTTTTGCTTTGGGAGGCTTCACAGCGGCGGCGGTGCCTCCCCCTCTTCCCCCCTCGGCTCGGATCACACCTCAGCTGGGCAGGGAGGGATCCTTTGCTTTGGGAGGCTTCACAGCAAGGGTTCTACCTCCCCCACCGATGCCGGCTTCCCCGCTGCGACTGGCGGGAACGGCAATGAAAGCTCGGGCTTCACTCCTCCGTCTGGGGCTGCGGCTAACAGGGACGGCCAAGCGCTTTCCTCAAAAGCCCTGCCTTCCACACACACCCGGCTTCCAAAATCCGGGGAGTTGCGGGGAGGGACGATCTTCTTCCCCTCTCTCAGGTTGCCCGGTTCCCCCCCCCAGTTCCTCTCATGAGTTGCTCGCAAGGGAAGGCCTTCCCTTCCCTTGCTAAAGGCCGCCACCGCCCACCCGAAGCGGCGAAGCCTCCCGATTCCCACCGGCACCGGAGTTACTCACCAGGGCAGTGCAGCAAAAACAAACAGCAAAGGTGAAATGAAATGGAGACTGGTGAGAGTCATGACTCGCACGGCGTGCTTAAGCGGACTCCAGCCAATCAGTGAGCTGGCTGGGATGGAAAATTTTAAGCACCCTCGTGCGTGCTTAAAGTTTTCCATCCCAGCCAGCTCACTGATTGGCTGGACTCCAGGCCAATCAGTGAGCGGCAGGTTGGGCTGGCTTAGATATTGAAAGTGTAGATAGAATAGATTGGGGAACGGAATGAGCGAGCTAGCGGCAGCTGATGATGGGTGGGGGAGCCAGCGAGCGCCGAAATAAAGCGGGGTTTTTTGAGAAGCGGGCGGGACGCGGGAAAAACGATGAAAAATCGGGCCTGTCCCGCCAAATCCGGGACGTCTGGTCACCTCAATATTATTGAGTCCCTATTTTACCTGTTCATTATGTATGCATCGATGCTACAACAACAGAAAAATGAACTTTTTACTTCAAGGACATCATTATACATAATATAGCAATCAAATGATGTCAAGCAATGTAATAGATAAAAAAGTTTCCTAACATCTATTTTCAAGGAAAATATGTTTTGTATATTTTCTTAATATTACAACAATAACTGGAAGAGATATGGAGACCCACTTTTTTTTTATTCTGTGACTTATTGAGATAGCAATCTAAAATAAAGTAAAAGTCATTTTAAAATTAATTTTACTTTTTTAATGGTGCCCAACTTTGTTTAGATGACAACTACAATATATACTGTAGTTATTGTGATATTATATGTTTTAAAATACAATTTACTAGACAAGAAATTTTGCTGTAGAAACTGCCTCTGTTTTACTGAACTGTAAAATCTTTGGGGCCCTCGAGTGGAGGGATGGAGAACTGAAGACAGCTCTGCAAAAGTAGAACTGATGAGCAAGGTAAAGACCAAGGAACTGATGAGTCCTTGGAACTTCTCCAGAAGGAACAGATGTAAGATTGACCAAAGGAAAGCTGCTCCTTGCCGAAGAGACCATAGGACAGCATTTTTCTATATAGTAGGTTTGAGTGGCTGGGAAATGATGGGATTAGCCAACTTGTTCGCAACCATGGCAAAGTCCTTTAAAAGGCACCACGTTCGCAAGCCTCACTTTCTAATCACTTTCAGAAATTGTTTATTACCTATCTTAAAGCTATTAGACTATTGTAATAAACTATAAATGTTACTTGCTAATGTAAGTGTCCAGTGTTAAAATATTTTGTTCCAGTCTGTATTAATAAGTCAAATCTAAGTGACTTTCTCCTTTAATTGTAATCTTTAGCTCTTTTTGTTTTCCTCTAGAATTTAACTTTCAAGTCTCATCCTGTCATGCTTTTAAATAGAATTTAAAATAAAAGCATTTCCCAACAATTCTTATAATTCATTCCATAATTTTACTTCAATCCATCTGAGCTTCATGCATTTTCAACTTTCCCAAATCAAAGTTCTAATCTCCATTTTGCTGTTTATTCCAAAATATTTGTTTAAATCCTTACATTTGTATTTAAAACTTCTTTCACTAAAGATTAAAAGGAATGGCACCTGGTGGTATAAACCATCTTACTCCATAGGTCCATAAAATCTGTAGTCTTTGAGCTGGGAATAATGGTTATACATCATTGCAGTTGTTAAGCAGGTGAACACATAATCAAGCCTGATTTTACAACCTTTTTTGTGATGTCATTAAGCAAACACAACAGTCATTAAGCGAATATTTACACCCCCCCAAATTTTTTTTGCCAGAAACCAGAAGAAAACCAGAAATGGTACTGCACCCACAACACCCAGAGCTGACCCAAAATGGTCAATAGTATCAAAGGCCACTGAGATCTCAAGAAGGCCACTATCCTCATCTTGTTCCCATCAGAGATCATCCAAAAGCACAGTCAAAGCTGTTCCTGTCTCATATCTGGGCATAAAATCCGAGTGAAAGGGGTCCAGACATTCCCACATAACCGATATGTTGGCTCAGAATTATGTTTGAAGGCTCTAATATTTCAGCATTTTTAATGTCTGGTAGTTTTTAATTCAAACTAACTACACATGCATAATCAGGTCTTATACTTAAAGTACTATATTTATACAACACACTCCACTTCATTGGTGCCTATGACAAGTCTTTTTCTCTTTGTATGTAGTCTGACCATACTTAACTGGATACTTTATCCTACCAAGCTAAAAAAAACTGAAGGTTTACCTAAACTTACATCATCATCTTTAAATATTATTTTGTATTGCCTTTAGGTCAGTGGTGAAAATTATATCATTTTCTTCATAGCAGTTGGCAGAGGAAAATTATATGGTGTCTGTTTTAAAGATGTCTCTGTGCAAGTATTTTCTGATGATTTCATCATATATACAGGCAGGTAATTTTTTAGCACAGGGGGCTTTTAGCAAATAGGCTTCAGTTGGTGAAATGGGTTAGGTTTTCTGTTTCTTTTATAATTGTGTTTTAATGATGTGAATGTAGTTTAAGTTCTATTAAATTGGATTAAATTAGTTTCAGTATCTTGAGCACCATTTCTGAGTATTCTATTTATGCTTTTATTATATTCATATTCCACCAACTTACTCAGGATATCTTTAGAAATAAGTTAATGGTGGAAAAATGAATTGTCCACAACTATTTGAGGCGTTGCCTTTTTTCAGTCCTACTCAAATCATTATATGGTTCTACATATTACTAAATACATACAAACATACATGTGATTGAGGTTTAGTTTTTCTTTTCTTGGCATCTCATCAACTCATTTCAATCTAAGCAAGAAGAGAATAGCAGTTTCTGCTGCTTAGAAGACTCGGCAGAGCACGCCTGCGCAACCGAAGAAAACGGACCTCAATATGCAACCGCCCCCGTGTGGCCCAAGCGAACAGTTGAGAAAGACGGCGGTCATCGGCTTTCATTATTACGTCAGACGTATCTTGCCATGTGCCATGTCTTCCCCAATCCAGAGCTCGGCAGATGAAACGGCGCCAAGCTGGAAGAGAAGGGGGCGTGGCTCCAGTCCAGTTAACACAGAAACGTTTTTTTCTTGACTGCTGTACAATAGCTTGGAATTCCTATACCGGCCCTCCCCAAACGGCAAAGCGCTTCTTTTCTGTCACGTGACAAATGGGAGACTCATTCTGAAGAGGGGAGATGGCCCTGAGGAAGGTACCAAATTATTTTCTTGGGGGGTAGAACGGCTCGCCCTGAAGAAGTAGAACGTTGGAGTCCTCTTCCATTAATTCTAAATATCGGGGGCTATTGGGCGTTGTAGACAATGAGGAGGATAGAAAGTCACGCTTATCTAGAAATACGAATATGAAGCTCTGGGTGGGCTGTAATTAAACCCTGCCAGAGTTTTTCAGGGCCATGGAAGCTTATACTTTAGCGCAGGGGTCCACAAACGTGGCAGCTTTAAGACTTGTGGACTTCAACTCCCAGAATTCTCCAGCCAGCATAATACAGCCAGCATACCATAGCTGGCTGGAGAATTCTGGGAGTTGAAGTCCACAAGTCTTAAAGTTGCAAAGTTTGAAGACCTCTTCTTTCAGCGTATAGAACGATAAGACAACAGCATTGTCAGAATTGAGTGGCTTTGTAGGAGTTGATTTGGTTGCTTTGGCGAATGAGAGCTGCAATGACTTCAAAAATACTGTTTTAGAAGGAAATTGATATTAAAATAATTATCCTCTTTAATTTTGATTCTGGTCCTATATTCTCTAGGGGTTGGGACCCTCCTGGTGTGCTTACAGGCTACCTAAATAGCTCTGTGTGTGGAGAACAGTGATAGTAAAATTTGTTGCATATGAAATAACAAAAAGCAGAAGAAGAAGACAACTATTTTGTACTTTGTATAAAAGTTCAGAAAAAAAATGTTGTGAAAGACTTCAGGGATAATGTTTAACTCTACAACTATGGTTTAACCCTATGGTTAAAATAAAATTAGGCGATATTCAGAGGTGATTGAATTTTTATTGGTCCATTCTGATAACAAAAACAAAAAGGCATTATGTTGCTTAGTCCTGTGTATATGGCCATGTGAGTCTAGTGCCAGACTAGCATGGATGATGTTACCTAGTTTGTGTAATGAAATGTCTGCAGGAAAACAAAAAAAAAAGAGTATCAAGGACCCCTCATTTCAACCGTATGCTACAAATATTCTCCTTTATTGGTATACGGTTCTGTCTCCTCCCAATATTATTTTTCACATTGCTTCCTTTAGTAGAGTAAAAAATTTCAATGATCTGCAGATCATTTTACAGATTGTCAAGGCATGGTTCAGGTGATTGTAGCCTTTTGAATCTATGTAATTAATAATGTTATCATTATTTAAATTTTGGCTCAAAGTACAATACTTTGTAACTTCGTCTTAACAGTAAAACTATTTTGTTATATTTATTAGATTTTTATCCCACCTTTATTACTTCTATAAGTAATTCAAGGTGGCAAACATACATATAACACTCCTTCCTACCTACAACAGCCCTGTGAGATAGTTGGGCTGAGAGAGTAACTGGCCTAGGGTCACCCAGCTGACTAAAGTGGCACTACAACTCAGTTTCCTTTTTTTCCATAGGCCCCTGTTCTGACCCCCTCCGTACGATGAGTCACACCGACACAAGGTTACTGTTAGCCAATTTATTCACAGTAATTACTCACAGACAAGACTTTGGCAGCAACTCAGACTCCCACAGATAAGAAATACACACAAGAGCTTCTCCAGCTTTAGTATAACGGTTGTGTCCTGCAAAAGGTCTCTTCCCAAAGTCTCTTCTTATATACTCTTTTTGGAGGAGCCTAATCACAACCACCTGGGCCCAATTATCTTCTATGTCTCCATAATTGCTGCCGGTGCTTATCTGCCCATCTCTGCCTGGTATCCGGGACCAACTCCCTTTGCTCCTCCCCACTGCTCCAAGGCTTGACGTCTTCACCACTGCTCCAGGGCCTGACATCAGGGACAAACTCCCTTTGGCTTTCACCACTACTCCATGCCTCAGGCGCCTCCTGGTGGCCAACCAGCCTCTCTGGTCCCTGCTCGGAATCTGAATCCTGCCCAGGGTCCTCCACATCGTCCAGAGCCAACTCATAGGGTCCCTCGCTATCGGAGTCTATTGGCAACTCCAACGGCTCCTGCTGGGACACAACAGGCCCCATTGTGCTGGTTTAGAACAGTGGTAGTCAACCTGGTCCCTACCGCCCACTAGTGGGCGTTCCAGCTTTCATGGTGGGTGGTAGGGGTTTGCTGTAACTCTGCTTTATAAATTTTATAAAGTAAAGTTACTTCCCTACTTTATAAATCACCATTACTGTGGAACCGGTGGGCGGTTAGAAAATTTTACTACTAACTGAGATACAAAAGTGGGCGGTAGGTATAAAAATGTTGAGTACCCCTGGTTTAGAAGATATATTTTGTTTTGTTAGGCACCATTACATTTGTATATTTGTATTCATGATTATATTAATAAAAATAATGGTAGAAATCGATTTAAAAACATTTATTTGCAGAGGAAACGATCATGCCGCATAGAACATGCCTGTTTTCCTGATGAAATGCCTAGACAGGAAGAGAAGAAAAATCTTCATGCACCAGTGGCTGCTGCTTCGATTTCAGATACCTGGCATCATTGTGGTGATGGATTTCAAATTTCATCTTCATTGGAGGTTAATATTTTATGTTTTCGTATAGGAGAGATCATTCTTAATTGCTTAGTTACATGGATTTTCTTTCTTTATCCATTTCCCCATAGCTTTCCAAACTCTTATAGTAGCTGTTTTTGGCATCCACTTCACTTTGTTCATGTTCATTTTTAAGTAGGTTCCCAAATCACAAGTAAACATTCTGATTTCAGTATTAATATGTAAATCAGGCCTAAATGCAGTACCCTTGAAAACTACTTGGAAATGCCAAATTATGCAGGGTGCTGTTTCAAAGCCAATATAAGTGTTTTGTTTTTTTCTGGTGTCACTATTAGCTTTTTAGGAGCATGTTAGTGACTGCACTCCAAATATTTTTGAGGAGAATCAAAACAAAAGCTTATTTTTATTGTATTAATATGCCATGTATGCCTATAAGATCAAATTTATTATTTACTTGGATGTAACCATCTGGCAGACCTGCTGCGTATTAGCAAGACATGACTAGGTGAAGGCAGTAATACTATCCTGTTGGAGATTTGCTCAGCTGGGTTTTGAGTTTTGCAGCAACTGCAGGCTCAAAACCAAGGGTGGGTTGTATTACTCTTATGGAACTTTCTTGTGACGGGGCAAATGGCTAGATGCAAGTACTTATAATCTAATTAAGCATTAAAACCAATAGGGTATCTTCCCTAATTTACTAGCCATTCTGGGCTGGTATTGTAGTCCCTTCAGTTTTTTTGTGATGGGTAGCTTCAATTCTTCATATCTTCAAGCCAAGTGTAGAAAAGTCCTAGAGTTCATGGCCTCCAATGACAACTGCAGGGTTTTCTCAATAATTTTTCGTACATACAAGTGGTCATACATTAGCATTCTGGAAGGCCTTGAAGCTCTTCAAAAGGTAAGCGAGGAGGATGCTTGGCCAGGTGGGGTGGGAATCAGGCCTAAGTCCTGGGAGAACTGAGTGGAAGTGAGAAAAGACTGAGGGAACCCAAGGAGAAGGAAGAGCATGGGGATCTTGGAATGATGGAGGCCCTGGGAAGGCTGGGACAGGTGGGCCTGGACCTGTGCTTGTTCTCTGTGCTCTGTTTAATGAACTGTACATTTGTTTAACAATTGCATTGGGGAAAGCGGGTGTATGTGTGTCATGATACAGCCATTGTGACATGCAACCATAATGTTATTTACATCATTTTAAGGGTGTTATATGGTCCTTTAGGCCTCAGGTTGTATAAAGTAAAATATGTATAAAGTATAAAGAGTATAATTAGAGATGAGCCATTCTTGTAGAAGCTATGCTAGTTAACTTTGTTTTGTTTTGTTTTGGATTGCTGGTGTCTCAGTTTAGCTGAATGGTAAGAATTTCTCCTTGTATCAGTCTGCTTTTATTTTGAGATCTGTTGTGAGACTACCCTCAAAGTAAACATTATGATGTGATTTATATGGGCTGGGCCACAATGAATTTTTTTGCAGAGGAGTTTAATATTGCCAAGATCTTTTTAAAAATCCATTTTTAAAACATGTATTATTTAACATAGAATTTATTTATTTATTTATTTATTTATTTATTTGTCTTGTATGCCGCCCACTCCCGGAGGACTCCGGGCGGCTCACAAAAGACGAGGGAAAGGGGGGAACGAGACAAAGACAACATATTAAAAACAAAACCAACATTCACAATTTCCGTGGAGGTAGATGCTTCTCAGCTCCCCCCAGCCTGCTGGAACAGCCAGGACTTGGTGGCTTCGCGGAAGGCCGGGAGGGTAGTAAGGGTCCGGATCTCAACAGGGAGCTCGTTCCAGAGGGCCGGAGCTGCAACAGAGAAGGCTTTCCCCCGAGGAGTCGCCAGCCGACATTGGCTGGCAGATGGAATCCGGAGGAGACCTAACCTGTGCGATCTAATTGGTCTGAGAGAGGTAATCGGCAGGAGGCAGTCTCTCAGGTACCCAGGTCCGATGCCATGTAGGGCTTTATAGGTAGCGACCAGCACCTTAAAGCGGATTCAGAGACTAATAGGTAGCCAGTGCAGCTCGCGGAGGATAGGTGTAACGTGGGTGTACCTTGGTGCACCCACAATCGCTCGCGCGGCTGCATTCTGGACTAATTGGAGTCTTGAGGTCACAAGGGCGTGAGTGACTGTCTGAAGGGCCTCCCGATCCATGTTCTCCAGAACATTTTACAAAACAGTTTAAAGGATGTGATATACATGTAATCCATTTATTTACTGCCAGGGTAGATAGAAACCAGAATAAAATTAATCTAAGTAAAGTTTATTAGTATTCAGTGGAAAACATAGTTAACAGTTTTAAAGGTTAGCAGTTTAACAATTAAAGGCTGGATTTTTTTTGTGGCTCTCAAGTTCAGAAAGAGGATTTTTTCTGTTTTACAATGTATTTGTGATGTATCTATTAAGTCATTGTTTTGCAATGGAAGTATCTTTGGAACTGCATACTACATGAAATAGCTTTATGTATTTTAAAAGTATATTTTTGATTTTTTTAAAAATTACAAGTATACTTTACACAATACTAGATTATATGTATTCCTCTCTTCTTCAAACAGGCTAAAGAATCTTTAAGAAAACCAGTTAGAGCTAAAAAGTCTTTTGCATCATTGCTTAGCTCAAGTGAAGGTACAATACTGTGTTCTTTCATTTTATTCATATAAATATTCTTT